>NC_054388.1:105354993-105704160 GCF_017654675.1 Xenopus laevis | reverse complement strand
CATATAAAGGCACAAGGCTGGAGGCTGAGTTGTACAGGGAACTCTGAGTATCACTCATGTATTATAAGGGATAATGTACCCCCTACTGTAAATGATAAGGATAGTAGAAGTCACTGAGGGTTGTTCTGTGACCATATAAAGGCACAAGGCTGCAGGCTGAGTTATACAGGGAACTCTGAGTATCACTCATGTATTATAAGGGATAATGTACCCCCTACTGTAAATGATGAGGATAGTAGACTCACAGGGGTTCTGTGACCATATAAAGGCACAAGGCTGCAGGCTGAGTTATACAGGGAACTCTGAGTATCACTCATGTATTATAAGGGATAATTTACCCCCTACTGTAAATGATAAGGATATTAGAAGTCACTGAGGGGTTCTGTGACCATATAAAGGCACAAGGTTGCAGGCTGAGTTATACAGGGAACTCTGAGTATCACTCGTGTATTATAAGGGATAATGTACCCCCTACTGTAAATGATAAGGATATTAGAAGTCACTGTGGGGTTCTGTGACCATATAAAGGCACAAGTCTGCAGGCTGAGTTATACAGGGAACTCTGAGTATCACTCATGTATTATAAGGGATAATGTACCCCCTACTGTAAATGATAAGGATATTAGAAATCACTGAGGGGTTCTGTGACCATATAAAGGCACAAGGTTGCAGGCTGAGTTATACAGGGAACTCTGAGTATCACTCATGTATTATAAGGGATAATGTACCCCCTACTGTAAATGATAAGGATATTAGAAATCACTGAGGGGTTCTGTGACCATATAAAGGCACAAGGTTGCAGGCTGAGTTATACAGGGAACTCTGAGTATCACTCATGTATTATAAGGGATAATGTACCCCCTACTGTAAATGATAAGGATATTAGAAATCACTGAGGGGTTCTGTGACCATATAAAGGCACAAGGTTGCAGGCTGAGTTATACAGGGAACTCTGAGTATCACTCATGTATTATAAGGGATAATGTACCCCCTACTGTAAATGATAAGGATATTAGAAGTCACTGAGGGGTTGTTCTGTGACCATATAAAGACACAAGGCTGCAGGCTGAGTTATACAGGGAACTCTGAGTATCACTCATGTATTATAAGGGATAATGCACCCCCTACTGTAAATGATAAGGATATTAGAAATCACTGAGGGGTTCTGTGACCATATAAAGGCACAAGGTTGCAGGCTGAGTTATACAGGGAACTCTGAGTATCACTCATGTATTATAAGGGATAATGTACCCCCTACTGTAAATGATAAGGATATTAGAAATCACTGAGGGGTTCTGTGACCATATAAAGGCACAAGGTTGCAGGCTGAGTTATACAGGGAACTCTGAGTATCACTCATATATTATAAGGGTGATGCATGGTCAAATGTCACTATAAATGGAATTCTTCAATAAAAGGACTGTATAAGGTAGCACCTGTACTTTTTAATTAAAAACGCATGTGTGATTACACATTATACATATTATACAGCAGGGGTGGCATTACAAGCTGGCAAAGCATGTGAAACTGTTACGTGCAGAATTGGCCTTATTGCTAATATAGACAATACATATATATTTATACAGTATATTTATATGAAAACAAATGTTCCATAAACACAGTAAACTTTGTGAGAGCAGAGGTTGTTCATTACTGGATGCCGCTGCGTTCGACTTTATAAGAATATTTGTTTTGGTTGTAAAAACTAAATAAAATCAACTCAGATAACATTGTGTTAGTAGGCGTCTGTCACGTATCTGCTGCATGTATATAAAGAGCCATAAAGTCATTTCTCTCAATTGCATCTGGGGGTGAGTGAATAGCAGTCAGGCTGTAAACCTGGAGTTCTGTGAGTGAGGCCGTGAAGCATCAGCCTATTTACCTACATTGTGTCATTGTGATATAAATGATTGTGTGCGGTTATTGTTATCTAGTTACCATCTTTGTGTGTTTGACTTGGTCTCTGGATTGTGAAATGTTGTGATTTTCCAGCACAAGATAGGTCAAAGGGTTAACACACACATAGCTCATAAAATGTATCTATTTTGGGAAGAATTTATGATACACATAGGAACTGCGTAAAACCAGTGTCAAAGTTGCATATTTGTTCAATGTAAAAAACTGCCTATACCTAGTCCTAGGGATTATAGCCTAGAATAACTGCTGGGGCAACACTTAAGTGGGCAGTAGAGATGTCGCGAACTGTTCGCCGGCGAACTTGTTCGCGCGAACATCGGGTGTTCGCGCTCGCCGGAAGTTCGCGAACGTCACGCGACGTTCGCCATTTTGGGTTCGCCATTGTTGGCGCTTTTTTTTGCCCTCTCACCCCAGACCAGCAGGTACATGGCAGCCAATCAGGAAGCTCTCCCCTGGACCACTCCCCTTCCCTATAAAAACCGAAGCCCTGCAGCGTTTTTTCACTCTGCCTGTGTGTGCTGAAGAGATAGTGTAGGGAGAGAGCTGCTGCCTGTTAGTGATTTCAGGGACAGTTGAAAGTTTGCTGGCTAGTAATCGTTTTGATACTGCTCTGTTATTGGAGGGACAGAAGTCTGCAGGGGTTTGAGGGACATTTAAGCTTAGGTAGCTTTGCTGGCTAGTAATCTACCTTCTACTGCAGTGCTCTGTATGTAGCTGCAGTGGGCAGCTGTCCTGCTTCTGATCTCATCTGCTGACTGCTGCAATAACAGTAGTCCTTGTAAGGACTGCTTTTATTTATTTTTTTGTTGTTTTACTACTACTACTACTACTACTACTATAAGAGCCCAGTGCTATTAGTCTAGCAGTGTTGGGGAGTGGGACTGGTGTGCTAATCTGCTGCTCCTAGTAGTTCAGCAGCACCAACTTTAATTTTTTTTTTTTAATATTCATTTTTTTTTATTTTACTTTTTTTTATTTTACTACCGCTGTAGTAGTGTATAAGTTGACCTTTTAGGCATTATTTGCCCTGTAGGCATTATTTGCACACTGTTTTCTTCAACCCGCCATCGAGCTGTGTGACCTTGTTCACATTCTGTCTAAATATCCATAATATTACCGTCTCCAGAAAAAACACCGGAGTCACTTTTTTCAAGCAGCCATAATATATTTTACGTAATCCGTATCCACCGCTGTAGTAGTGTATACGTTGGCCTTGTAGGCATTATTTGCACACTGTTTTCTTCAACCCGCCATCGAGCTGTGTGACCTTGTTCACATTCTGTCTAAATATCCATAATATTACCGTCTCCAGAAAAAACACCGGAGTCACTTTTTTCAAGCAGCCATAATATATTTTACGTAATCCGTATCCACCGCTGTAGTAGTGTATACGTTGGCCTTGTAGGCATTATTTGCACACTGTTTTCTTCAACCCGCCATCGAGCTGTGTGACCTTGTTCCCATTCTGTCTAAATATCCATAATATTACCGTCTCCAGAAAAACACCGGAGTCACTTTTTTCAAGCAGCATTCATATATTTTACGTAATCCGTATCCACCGCTGTAGTAGTGTATACGTTGGCCTTGTAGGCATTATTTGCACACTGTTTTCTTCAACCCGCCATCGAGCTGTGTGACCTTGTTCACATTCTGTCTAAATATCCATAATATTACCGTCTCCAGAAAAAACACCGGAGTCACTTTTTTCAAGCAGCCATAATATATTTTACGTAATCCGTATCCACCGCTGTAGTAGTGTATACGTTGGCCTTGTAGGCATTATTTGCACACTGTTTTCTTCAACCCGCCATCGAGCTGTGTGACCTTGTTCCCATTCTGTCTAAATATCCATAATATTACCGTCTCCAGAAAAAACACCGGAGTCACTTTTTTCAAGCAGCATTCATATATTTTACGTAATCCGTATCCACCGCTGTAGTAGTGTATACGTTGGCCTTGTAGGCATTATTTGCACACTGTTTTCTTCAACCCGCCATCGAGCTGTGTGACCTTGTTCACATTCTGTCTAAATATCCATAATATTACCGTCTCCAGAAAAAACACCGGAGTCACTTTTTTCAAGCAGCATTCATATATTTTACGTAATCCGTATCCACCGCTGTAGTAGTGTATACGTTGGCCTTGTAGGCATTATTTGCACACTGTTTTCTTCAACCCGCCATCGAGCTGTGTGACCTTGTTCACATTCTGTCTAAATATCCATAATATTACCGTCTCCAGAAAAAACACCGGAGTCACTTTTTTCAAGCAGCATTCATATATTTTACGTAATCCGTATCCACCGCTGTAGTAGTGTATACGTTGGCCTTGTAGGCATTATTTGCACACTGTTTTCTTCAACCCGCCATCGAGCTGTGTGACCTTGTTCACATTCTGTCTAAATATCCATAATATTACCGTCTCCAGAAAAAACACCGGAGTCACTTTTTTCAAGCAGCATTCATATATTTTACGTAATCCGTATCCACCGCTGTAGTAGTGTATACGTTGGCCTTGTAGGCATTATTTGCACACTGTTTTCTTCAACCCGCCATCGAGCTGTGTGACCTTGTTCACATTCTGTCTAAATATCCATAATATTACCGTCTCCAGAAAAAACACCGGAGTCACTTTTTTCAAGCAGCATTCATATATTTTACGTAATCCGTATCCACCGCTGTAGTAGTGTATACGTTGGCCTTGTAGGCATTATTTGCACACTGTTTTCTTCAACCCGCCATCGAGCTGTGTGACCTTGTTCACATTCTGTCTAAATATCCATAATATTACCGTCTCCAGAAAAAACACCGGAGTCACTTTTTTCAAGCAGCCATAATATATTTTACGTAATCCGTATCCACCGCTGTAGTAGTGTATACGTTGACCTTGTAGGCATTATTTGCACACTGTTTTCTTCAACCCGCCATCGAGCTGTGTGACCTTGTTCACATTTTGTCTAAATATTGATAATATTATCGTCTCTAGAAAAACCACTTGAGTTACTTTTTTTCAAGCAGCATTCATATATTTTACGTAATCCGTATCCACCGCTGTAGTAGTGTATACGTTGACCTTGTAGGCATTATTTGCACAGTGTTTTCTTCAACCCGCCATCGAGCTGTGTGAGCTTGTTCACATTTTGTCTAAATATTGATAATATTATCGTCTCTAGAAAAACCACTTGAGTTACTTTTTTTCAAGCAGCATTCATATATTTTACGTAATCCGTATCCACCGCTGTAGTAGTGTATACGTTGACCTTGTAGGCATTATTTGCACAGTGTTTTCTTCAACCCGCCATCGAGCTGTGTGAGCTTGTTCACATTTTGTCTAAATATTGATAATATTATCGTCTCTAGAAAAACCACTTGAGTTACTTTTTTTCAAGCAGCATTCATATATTTTACGTAATCCGTATCCACCGCTGTAGTAGTGTATACGTTGACCTTGTAGGCATTATTTGCACACTGTTTTCTTCAACCCGCCATCGAGCTGTGTGAGCTTGTTCACATTTTGTCTAAATATTGATAATATTATCGTCTCTAGAAAAACCACTTGAGTTACTTTTTTTCAAGCAGCATTCATATATTTTACGTAATCCGTATCCACCGCTGTAGTAGTGTATACGTTGACCTTGTAGGCATTATTTGCACACTGTTTTCTTCAACCCGCCATCGAGCTGTGTGAGCTTGTTCACATTTTGTCTAAATATTGATAATATTATCGTCTCTAGAAAAACCACTTGAGTTACTTTTTTTCAAGCAGCATTCATATATTTTACGTAATCCGTATCCACCGCTGTAGTAGTGTATACGTTGACCTTGTAGGCATTATTTGCACAGTGTTTTCTTCAACCCGCCATCGAGCTGTGTGAGCTTGTTCACATTTTGTCTAAATATTGATAATATTATCGTCTCTAGAAAAACCACTTGAGTTACTTTTTTTCAAGCAGCATTCATATATTTTACGTAATCCGTATCCACCGCTGTAGTAGTGTATACGTTGACTTTGTAGGCATTATTTGCACAGTGTTTTCTTCAACCCGCCATCTAGCTGTGTGTATTATCGTTTCCAGAAAAACCAACTGAGTTTTTGTTGTTGTTGTTGTTTTTTAAAAATAATGCCAGGCAAAGGCAGGCCGCCACGCAGAGGCCGTGCTAGGGGCCGTGCTGCTATGCAATCCTGTGGCCCTAGCAAATTGCCCAGTTTTAAAAAGCCAATGACCCTGAACTCCCAAAATGCTGAAGAGGTAGTTGACTGGCTTACACAGCACACCCCATCCTCTACCGTTTCTAACTTTACCACAACATCCTCCTCATCCTCCACTGCTATGGCCACCCCACGTAACACTTCCTCCACCACCGGTGCCCCTTCTTCACTGGGGTCAGAGGAGTTATTTTCCCATGAGTTTCTTGAACTGAGTAATGCGCAACCATTATTGCCAGAAGAAGATGAAGGAGATGAGGACCTTACACCAGATTTAATTCTGGCAGAGAACACGATAGAGATGGACATAATGAGTGATGAGGAGGAGGTCCCCGCTGCTGCTTCCTTCTGTGATGTGTCAGAAGAAATTGATGCATCTGAGGAGAATGATGATGAGGAGATTGATGTTTGTGGGTGCCTAGTAGAAGAGAGCAAGAGGAGGGTAGTTCAGATGGAGAGACGGAGAGTCAGAGAGGCAGTAGGAGAATAAGACTTAGAAGAAGCAGGGAGGACAGCCCGCAGGGATCAGTAGGGCAACAACATGTATCGGCACCTGTGTTCAGCCGGCCAACGCACCCGCCATTGCCGCCAATACCGCCAACTCCGCCAACTTCTACTGTTACCGCCAGATCGCACACTTCCAAAAAGTCAGCAGTGTGGGATTTTTTTAATGTGTGTGCCTCTGACAAAAGCATTGTAATTTGCAATGAGTGCAGTCAGAAACTGAGCCTTGGTAAGCCCAACAGCCACATAGGTACAACTTCTATGCGAAGGCACATGAGCGGCAAGCACAAAGCACTTTGGGAGCAACACCTCAAAGGCAACAGGCAAACTAAAAGCCACACTCCTTCTGGTCCAGCATCTTACTGCTCTACCTCTGCTCTCCTTGACCCGTCTGAACCACCCTCCACTCCGCCTTCCACCTTGACCACCTGTTCCCATTCCCAGTCATCTGCCACCAGCCAAGTTTCTGTGAAGGCCATGTTTGAGCGTAAGAAGCCAATGTCTGACTGTCACCCCTTGCCCGGCGTCTGACAGCTGGCTTGTCTGCACTCTTAGCCCGCCAGCTTTTACCATACCAGCTGGTGGACTCTGAGGCCTTCCGCAAATTTGTAGCAATTGGGACACCGCAGTGGAAGGTACCCAGCCGCAATTTTTTTTCTAAAAAGGGAATACCACACCTGTACCAACATGTGCAGAGCCAAGTTACCGCATCTCTGTCACTTAGTGTTGGGCCAAAGGTCCATATGACTACTGACGCATGGTCCTCCAAGCATGGTCAGGGCAGGTATGTCACCTACACTGCCCACTGGGTGAACTTGGTAATGGCTGGGAAGCAGGGAATGGGTAGCTCAACAACAACAGTGGAGTTGGTGTCACCGCCACGGATTGCACGCGGTTCTGCCACCACCTCTACTCCTCCATCGCTCTCTACCTCGTCTTCTTCTTCTTCTTACTCTGCTGCTGGGTCCTCCTTCTCCTCCTCCACACCTGTGCACCCCCAGCTCCCCCTAGGCTATTCGACGTGCCAGGTACGCCGTTGTCACGCTGTCTTGGGGATGACGTGCCTGGAAAGCAAAAACCATACCGGATCTGTACTCCTGTCATCTCTGCAGTCACAGGCCGATCGGTGGCTGACCCCACACCAACTGCAGATCGGAAAAGTGGTGTGTGACAATGGAAGCAATCTGTTGGCAGCGTTGAGACTAGGCAATTTAACACATGTGCCCTGCATGGCACATGTGTTAAATTTAATAGTCCAACGTTTTGTCTCCAAGTACCCAGGATTCCAGGACGTTCTCACCCAGTCCAGAAAGGTGTCGGCCCATTTCAGACGTTCCTACACAGCCATGGCACGCCTTGCTGACATTCAGCAGCGCTACAACATGCCAGTCAGGCGTTTGATTTCTGACAGCCAGACTCGCTGGAATTCAACGCTCCTTATGTTGGAACGTCTGCTGCAACAACAAAGGGCCGTCAACGAGTACCTTTTTGAACTGGGTGGTAGGACTGGATCTGCACAGCTGGGGATTTTTTTCCCCCGTTACTGGGTGCTTATGCGCGATGCCTGCAGGCTCATGCGACCTTTTGAAGAGGTGACAAATATGGTCAGTCGCACCGAAGGCACCATCAGCGACCTAATACCCTTCGCTTTATTCCTGGAGCGTGCCGTGCGACGAGTGACAGATGAGGCTGTAGACCAGCGTGACGAGGAGCTGGAAGCGCACGATTTCTGGTCGGAATCACCAGAACGAACCCAGGCACATGCTGCAACGCAGGGAGAGGTGCCAGAAGTGGAGTCAGAGGAGGAAGGTGGCTTTGTGGAGGAGGAGGAGGAGGACCAACAGGAGCAGGCTTCCCAGGGGGCTAGTGGTGACCTTTTGGGGACCCCTGGTCTTGTACGTGGCTGGGGGAGGAGACCGTGGATGATGCAGTCCTTGATAATGAGGAAGCGGAGATGGATAGCTCTGCATCCAACCTTGTGAGAATGGGGTCTTTCATGCTGTCATGCCTGTTGAAGGACCCCCGTATCAAGAGGCTTAAGGAGAAGGACCTGTACTGGGTCGCAACGCTACTAGACCCTCGGTACAAGCATAAAGTGTCAGAAATGTTACCAACATACCACAAGTCCGAAAAGATGCGGCATTTACAAACCAGCCTGCAAAACATGTTGTACAATGCTTTTAAGGGTGATGTCACTTCAGGAACTCATCAACATTCCAGGGGCAGAGGTGCCAGTAATCCTGCCACGAGCACACCTGCAAGGACAAAGCCCTTTGGCCAGTCTGTAACGTCAGACATGCAAATGTTTTTCTGTCCAAGGCAGCGCCACAACCCTTCGGGATCCACCCTCAAAGAACGCCTCGACCGGCAGGTAGCGGACTACCTGGCATTAACTGCAGATATCGACACTCTGAGGAGCGATGAACCCCTGGACTACTGGGTGCGCAGGCTTGATCTGTGGCCAGAGCTGTCACAATTTGCCATGAACCTCTTGTCTTGCCCAGCCTCAAGTGTGCTCTCAGAAAGGACCTTCAGTGCAGCAGGAGGGATTGTAACTGAGAAGAGAACTCGCCTAGGTCACAAAAGTGTCGATTACCTGACCTTTATTAAAATGAATGAGGGGTGGATCTCGGAGGGTTACTGCACGCCGGAAGACTTGTTCTGACTTCTATGCAGCTGTCCTTCTCTTCAAGCCTCATGACTCCACACACAGCTGTCCTTTAGCGTCCTCCTCCTCCCTCCGCCACCGTTACAAACTAGGGTGCAAACCCTACTGGTTTAATTTTTTCTGGCCTCTGTGCTTCAGTGGCTGCGACCAAAAAAATGCCTATTTTCTGCATTTATATGACATAATTTTCTCTGGCCTCTGTGCTTCAGTGGCTGCAACCAAAAAAATTTATATTTTCAGCATTTATATGGCATAATTTTTCTGTCAACTGTGCTTCAGTGGCTGCGACCAAAAAAATGCATATTTTCTGCATTTATATGGCATAATTTTTCTGGCCTCTGTGCTTCAGTGGCTGCAACCAAAAAAATTACTATTTTCAGCATTTATATGGCATAATTTTTCTGGCAACTGTGCTTCAGTGGCTGCGACCAAAAAAATGCATATTTTCTGCATTTATATGGCATAATTTTTCTGGCCTCTGTGCTTCAGTGGCTGCAACCAAAAAAATTTATATTTTCAGCATTTATATGGCATAATTTTTCTGTCAACTGTGCTTCAGTGGCTGCGACCAAAAAAATGCATATTTTCTGCATTTATATGGCATAATTTTTCTGGCCTCTGTGCTTCAGTGGCTGCAACCAAAAAAATTTATATTTTCAGCATTTATATGGCATAATTTTTCTGGCAACTGTGCTTCAGTGGCTGCGACCAAAAAAATGACTATTTTCAGCATTTATATGGCATATTTTTTCTGGCCTCTGTGCTTCAGTGGCTGTGGCCAAAAAAACTGGGCAAACAATGCCTACAAGGTCAACGACGTTGACCTTGTAGGCATTGTTTGCCCAGTTTTTTTGGCCACAGCCACTGAAGCACAGAGGCCAGAAAAAATATGCCATATAAATGCTGAAAATAGTCATTTTTTGCCATACGTTGACTCAACGTATATGGCAAAAAATGACTATTTTCAGCATTTATGTGGCATATTTTTTCTGGCAACTGTGCTTCAGTGGCTGCAACCAAAAAAAACTGGGCAAACAATGTCTACAAGGTCAACGTATGGCGAAAAATTACTATTTTCAGCATTTATATGGCATATTTTTTCTGGCAACTGTGCTTCAGTGGCTGCGTCCAAAAAAACTGGGCAAACAATGTCTACAAGGTCAACGTATGGCGAAAAATGACTATTTTCAGCATTTATATGGCATATTTTTTCTGGCAACTGTGCTTCAGTGGCTGCGTCCAAAAAAAACTGGGCAAACAATGCCTACAAGGTCAACGTATGGCAGTTGTTTAAAGAGAACAGTAGATTACTAGCCAGCAAAGCTACCTAAGCTAAAATGTCCCTCAAATCCCTGCAGACTTCTGTCCCTCCAATACAGAGCAGTATCAAGCAGATTACTAGCCAGCAAACTTACTATCATCTGTCCCTGAAATCACTAACAGCTCTCCCCCTACACTATCTCTTCCAAGCACACACAGGCAGATTTTTCAGATACATTTTTGCCCTTGATCCCCCTCTGGCATGCCACTGTCCAGGTCGTTGCACCCTTTAAACAACTTTAAAATCATTTTTCTGGCCAGAAATGTCTTTTCTAGATGTTAAAGTTCGCCTTCCCATTGAAGTCTATGGGGTTCGCGAACCGTTCGCGAACCGCTCGCATTTTTGCGCAAGTTTGCGAATATGTTCGCGAACTTTTTTTCCGACGTTCGCTACATCCCTAGTGGGCAGTTTTGTTTCTATTGAAGTGGCTGGGGGACCTATAGTAACAGTGGGATAATTGTCTCTGGGAAGGGAGTGTGACTGTGGGATAGCAGGTATAGTAGGGAGAGATGGTGTCTATAGTAACAGTGGATAATAGTCTCTGGGAAGGGAGTGTGACTGTGAGATAGCAGGTATAGTAGGGAGAGATGGTGTCTATAGTAACAGTGGATAATAGTCTCTGGGAAGGGAGTGTGACTGTGGGATAGCAGGTATAGTAGGGAGAGATGGTGCCTATAGTAACAGTGGATAATAGTCTCTGGGAAGGGAGTGTGACTGTGGGATAGCAGGTATAGTAGGGAGAGATGGTGTCTTTAGTAACAGTGGGATAATAGTCTCTGGGTAGGGAGTGTGACTGTGGGATAGCAGGTATAGTAGGGAGAGATGGTGCCTATAGTAACAGTGGATAATAGTCTCTGGGAAGGGAGTGTGACTGTGGGATAGCAGGTATAGTAGGGAGAGATGGTGCCTAGGGTAATAGTGGATAATAGTCTCTGGGAAGGGAGTGTGACTGTGGGATAGCAGGTATAGTAGGGAGAAATGGTGCCTATAGTAACAGTGGATAATAGTCTCTGGGAAGGGAGTGTGACTGTAGGATAGCAGGTATAGTAGAGAGAGATGGTGCCTATAGTAACAGTGGATAATAGTCTCTGGGAAGGGAGTGTGACTGTGGGATAGCAGGTATAGAAGGGAGAGATGGTGCCTAAGGTAACAGTGGACAATAGTCTCTGGGAAGGGAGTGTGACTGTGGGATAGCAGGTATAGTAGGGAGAGATGGTGCCTATAGTAACAGTGGATAATAGTCTCTGGGAAGGGAGTGTGACTATTGGATAGCAGGTATAGTAGGAAGAGATGGTGCCTATAGTAACAGTGGATAATAGTCTCTGGGAAGGGAGTGTGACTGTGGGATAGCAGGTATAGTAGGGAGAGATGGTGCCTATAGTAACAGTGGATAATAGTCTCTGGAAAGGGAGTGTGACTGTGGGATAGCAGGTATAGTAGGGAGAGATGGTGCCTATAGTAACAGTGGATAATAGTCTCTGGGAAGGGAGTGTGACTGTGGGATAGCAGGTATAGTAGGGAGAGATGGTGCCTATAGTAACAGTGGATAATAGTCTCTGGAAAGGGAGTGTGACTGTGGGATAGCAGGTATAGTAGGGAGAGATGGTGTCTATAGTAACAGTGGATAATAGTCTCTGGGAAGGGAGTGTGACTGTGGGATAGCAGGTATAGTAGGGAGAGATGGTGCCTATAGTAACAGTGGGATAATAGTCTCTGGGAAGGGAGTGTGACTGTGGGATAGCAGGTATAGTAGGGAGAGATGGTGTTTGTAACAGTGGGATAATAGTCTCTGGGAAGGGAGTGTGACTGTGGGATAACAGGTATAGTAGGGAGAGATGGTGCCTATAGTAACAGTGGGATAATGTCTCTGGGAAGGGAGTGTGACTGTGGGATAGCAGGTATAGTAGGGGGAGATGGTGCCTATAGTAACAGTGGATAATAGTCTCTGGGAAGGGAGTGTGACTGTGGGATAGCAGGTATAGTAGGGAGAGATGGTGCCTATAGTAACAGTGGATAATAGTCTCTGGGAAGGGAGTGTGACTGTGGGATACAGTTATAGTAGGGAGAGATGGTGCCTATAGTAACAGTGGATAATAGTCTCTGGGAAGGGAGTGTGACTGTGGATAACAAGGTATAGTAGGGAGAGATGGTGCCTATAGTAACAGTGGATAATAGTCTCTGGGAAGGGAGTGTGACTGTGGGATAGCAGGTTATAGTAGGGAGAGATGGTGCCTATAGTAACAGTGGGATAATAGTCTCTGGGAAGGGAGTGTGACTGTGGGATAGCAGGTATAGTAGGGAGAGATGGTGCCTATAGGTAACAGTGGGATAATAGTCTCTGGGAAGGGAGTGTGACTGTGGGATAGCAGGTATAGTAGGGAGAGATGGTGCCTATAGTAACAGTGGATAATAGTCTCTGGAAGGGAGTGTGACTGTGGGATAGCAGGTATAGTAGGGAGAGATGTGTCTATAGTAACAGTGGATAATAGTCTCTGGGAAGGGAGTGTGACTGTGGGATAAGCAGGTATAGTAGGGAGAGATGTGTCTATAGTAACAGTGGATAATAGTCTCTGGGAAGGAGTGTGACTGTGGGATAGCAGGTATAGTAGGGAGAGATGTGCCTATAGTAACAGTGGGATAATAGTCTCTGGGAAGGGAGTGTGACTGTGGGATAGCAGGTATAGTAGGGAGAGTGGTGCTATAGTAACAGTGGGATAATAGTCTCTGGGAAGGGAGTGTGACTGTGGGATAACAGGTATAGTAGGGAGAGATGGTGTCTATAGTAACAGTGGGATAATAGTCTCTGGGAAGGGAGTGTGACTGTGGGATAGCAGGTATAGTAGGGAGAGATGGTGTCTATAGTAACAGTGGATAATAGTCTCTGGGAAGGGAGTGTGACTGTGGGATAGCAGGTATAGTAGGGAGAGATGGTGTCTATAGTAACAGTGGATAATAGTCTCTGGAAGGGAGTGTGACTGTGGATAGCAGGTATAGTAGGGAGAGATGGTGCCTATAGTAACAGTGGATAATAGTCTCTGGGAAGGGAGTGTGACTGTGGGATACAGGTATAGTAGGGAGAGATGGTGCTATAGTAACAGTGGATAATAGTCTCTGGGAAGGGAGTGTGACTGTGGGATAACAGGTATAGTAGGGAGAGATGGTGCCTATAGTAACAGTGGGATAATAGTCTCTGGGAAGGGAGTGTGACTGTGGGATAGCAAGGTATAGTAGGGAGAGATGGTGCCTATAGTAACAGTGGGATAATAGTCTCTGGGAAGGGAGTGTGACTGTGGGATAGCAGGTATAGTAGGGAGAGATGGTGCTATAGTAACAGTGGGATAATAGTCTCTGGGAAGGGAGTGGTGACTGTGGGATACAGGTATAGTAGGGAGAGATGGTGTCTATAGTAACAGTGGGATAATAGTCTCTGGGAAGGGAGTGTGACTGTGGGATAGCAGGTATAGTAGGGAGAGATGGTGTCTATAGTAACAGTGGATAATAGTCTCTGGAAGGGAGTGTGACTGGGATAGCAGGTATAGTAGGGAGAGATGGTCCTATAGTAACAGTGGATAATAGTCTCTGGGAAGGGAGTGTGACTGTGGGATAGCAGGTATAGTAGGGAGAGATGGTGCCTATAGTAACATGTGGATAATAGTCTCTGGGAAGGGAGTGTGACTGTGGGATAACAGGTATAGTAGGGAGATTAGGTGTCTATAGTAACAGTGGGATAATAAGTCTCTGGGAAGGGAGTGTGACTGTGGGATAGCAGGTATAGTAGGGAGAGATGGTGTCCTATAGTAACAGTGGATAATAGTCTCTGGGAGGGAGTGTGACTGTGGATAGCAGGTATAGTAGGGAGAGATGGTGTCTATAGTACAGTGGATAATAGTCTCTGGGAAGGGAGTGTGACTGTGGGATAGCAGGTATAGTAAGGGAGAGATGGTGCCTATAGTAACAGTGGATAATAGTCTCTGGGAAGGGAGTGTGACTGTGGGATAGCAGGTATAGAGTAGGGAGAAGATGGTGCCTATAGTAACAGTGGATAATAGTCTCTGGGAAGGGAGTGTGACTGTGGGAATAGCAGGTATAGTAGGGAGAGATGGTGTCTATAGTAACAGTGGGATAATATCTCTGGGAAGGGAGATGTGACTGTGGGATAGCAGGTATAAGTAGGAGAGAGATGGTGCTATAGTAACAGTGGATAATAGTCTCTGGAAGGGAGTGTGACTGTGGGATAGCAGGTATAGTAGGGAGAGATGGTGCTATAGTAACAGTGGGATAATAGTCTCTGGAAGGGAGTGTGACTGTGGGATAGCAGGTATAGTAGGGAGAGATGGTGCCTATAGTAACAGTGGATAATAGTCTCTGGGAAGGGAGTGTGACTGTGGGATACAGGTAATAGTAGGGAGAGATGGTGCCTATAGTAACAGTGGATAATAGTCTCTGGGAAGGGAGTGTGACTGTGGGATACAGGTATATGTATGGAGAGATGGTGCTCTATAGTAACAGTGGATAATAGTCTCTGGGAAGGGAGTGTGACTGTGGATAGACAGGTATAAGTAGGGAGAGATGGTGCCTATAGTAACAGTGGGTATATAGTTCTGGGAAGGGAGTGTGACTGTGGAAATAGCAGGTATAGTAGGGAGAGATGGTGCCTATAGTAACAGTGGGATAATAGTCTCTGGGAGCGAGTGTGACTGTGGATAACAGGTATAGTAGGGAGAGATGGTGTCCTATAGTAACAGTGGATAATAGTCTCTGGGAAGGGAGTGTGACTGTGGGATAGCAGGTGTAGTAGGGAGGGATGGTGCTATAGTAACAGTGGATAATAGTCTCTGGGAAGGGAGTGTGACTGTGGGATAGCAGGTATAGTAGGGAGAGATGGTGTCTATAGTAACAGTGGATAATAGTCTCTGGGAAGGGAGTGTGACTGTGGGATAACAGGTATAGTAGGGAGAGATGGTGCCTATAGTAACAGTGGATAATAGTCTCTGGGAAGGGAGTGTGACTGTGGAATAGCAGGTATAGTAGGGAGAGATGGTGCCTATAGTAACAGTGGGATAATAGTCTCTGGGAAGGGAGTGTGACTGTGGGATAGCAGGTATAGTAGGGAGAGATGGTGTCTATAGTAACAGTGGATAATAGTCTCTGGGAAGGGAGTGTATATGGCGCTATCATGGAGCAGATAACACCCATCAGAGCAGTGGGCATGCACCCAAACTGCCACAGGGGTTGCCTAGTATATAGACAGGAGTTACTGAAAAGAGATCCCTTCCAGCAGGTGCCAGGGAGACAGAGGCAGAGAAGTGATTTGTGAGGGTTGTGTTCAACATCGGACTGGGCCGGCAGGACACCGGGAAAAAACCCGGTGGGCCCTGACGGGAGGGACAGAGGGAGCCTAGCGACTGGGGCAGCTTGGGGCCGTGCTAATGGGAGGCTCTGAGCAACTGTTGAGAAGCTAAGCTTAGGGCTCGTCACTAATTATCCAGCAGAAAATGAGCTTCCCCTGTAATATAAGCTGATGCTACAGGTTTGCTGATTATTAAATTCTGATGCTAATTGCACTGGTTTCTGTGCTGCCATGTAGTAATTATCTGTATTAATTATCAGCCTTATATTGTGACATTTCTATTCTATGTGTACTGTATATTGTGATTGGGTCCCTAAGCTCAGTAAGTGACAGCAGCACTTGCTGTGAATCAGCAGGAAAGAAGATGGGGAGCTACTGGGGCATCTTTGGAGACACAGATCTTTACTGCTAAAGGGCTGTGGTTGCCTTGGGCTGGTACAGAAGCACAAAACATAATGTACAACATTTCTAGCTACTTCTTTAGTTAGGCTTTAGTTCTCCTTTAAAGGTGTTGTTCACCTTTGAGTTAACATTTAGTATGACGTAGGTTTGCAATTGGTTTACATTTTTTAATATTTGTGGTTTTTGAGTTATTTAGCTTTCTATTCTACAACTTCAGCAATCTGGTTCCTAGGTTCCAAATTACCCTAACAATCATACATTGATTTGAATAAGAGACTGGAATGTGAATAGGAGAGGCCTGAATAGAAAGATCAGTAATAACAATACATTTATAGCCTGACAGAGCACCTATTTTTTAGATGGGGTCAGTGACCCCCATTTGAAAGCTGGAAAAGGTCAGAAGAAAAAGGCAATTAATTCAAAAACTGTAAAAAAAATAAATAACGAAGACCAATTGAAAAGTTGCTTAGACCATTCTATAACATACTAAAAGTTAACTTGAAGGTGAACCACCTCTTTAAGTGAAGAACTAGACAATGTTCTAGGTCCGTCACTAAGATCAGATTACTAACAATACAATTCCACTTTCCAGTTCATTGTTGAGGGTTTAAACTGTCGCTTTGTGCCCATGATATCCTGGCAGCCTTTCATTAATTCTGGCTTTCTTCCAATGAGGCATACGGGGTTAGTAGTAAGTCAAAGCTGCACTGAATTGACCGCAGCTACTCTTATTAAAGAGACAGAACCAGGGAAAGGAAAGCGAATTTTACAGCTGATCCTATTGTGACATCTTCTCTGCTCACCAACTAATTTCAAAGGACCTTCCTCCTATATACAATAGGGGTGAATTGAACAGCTTAAACTAGCTGGTCAAAAATGCTAATATGTTGACAGCTTTGAGAATAGAATCAATGTAAGTTCTTGTGTCAACCCTGCAGTCCTCTACATACAACTATAGCTCCACTATTGGCCTTCAGAGAACAGCGAGAGATGAAGTTGAGCTCCTCAGGGTTTAGGTGTGGGACTATAACCAAGTCCATTCAACCCAAAGCATACTTCCCCTTTAGCCATTCTCTTGTAGATTTATTACATTACTAGGGTTATTATCTTACTGCAAGACTCACTGTTGGTGGACGGGTGGTGTCACACTCTACAATTCAATCTGAATTGATCCTTGGTTTTCAAACCATCCTCCGAAACCTTTGTTGACGATGGACCATCTCAGTTGTTGACTTTGGGTCTTCTCGGCAAGCTTGGGGATTGTGTATTGGACACACTGACATCATCATGGCCTAAATGTTGCATAATGATGTAATAATAAGTGCTAGATTAGACTCTGGAGAATACTAGCTAGTGATGGATTGGTCAAAAAACCCACCCCATGACCAACCCAAGACTAAATCAATCTGCCACACGTTGATGATCTATTTACCCATACCCAACCTCGATGTCACCGAGTGGGTCAGGCACAGGTATGTAAATATATAATGACAAAGTGCTTTACTTAGTACTAGGGATGCACTGAATCCAGAATTTGATTCGGTATTAGGCCAGGATTTGACATTTTTCAGCAGGATTCGGCTGAACCCTTCTGCCCGGGAGAACCTAATTTGCATATGCGGATTCGGTTCGGTATTAAGCCGAATCTTTAGTGAAGGATTCGGGGTTTCGGCCAAATCCAAAATAGTGGATGCGGTGCATCCCTACTGGGACAGGGCAGCAAAAGTTTGATCTGGCCTGGCGAGAATGAATGATGCCCACTGCCCACCTACGACCCACTGCTGGGGAAATTGGTTACACAAATGCCTACTTCTTTTGTTCTGTTTGAAGTACAGACCCGCTAATCATCCTTATTTGGACAGGACATTTCTGATTCATGGCTAAGCCAAAAGTGGGCGAGGTTTGGTGTAGATGGAGCATGTCAGTAACTGATTGGGGTGGATGGGCGTGACCTAAATTGGGCTGACCTTTGATTGTGAGGTTGATGGCAAATGGTAGACTGAAAGTAAAAAGGTGTGTCTGAATAGCAAGATAATGTAATATAAATATAAACCTACTTTTGGGTTGGTGGGGTCAGCGACCCTAACAACCACAGAGCATTTATCATTTCAGGCAGGAGAGAGAGAGAATGAGAGGATAAATGGTAATTTTTCACCATAAATGAGACAACCCCACTATTTACATGACGCTCAAAATTAAATCAAAGGCAAACTGCCCCTTTAAGTTCTGTACATACCGTACCACTGGCATCAATACTGGCAGTATAATACGACAGGAACGGTTGCCATTTTGGAATCAGGTAAATTGGTGACGGATTCAGAAGAGAATGTGACTGCTATCAGAGTGATTCACTTATAACAAACAGAAATGTCCAGATCCAGATGATGGTGATGCCATCGGCCTCTTTAGTTTATATTGGATCCCGGATGGAGAGATTGAAAAGGCATCTGTTTGTACAATGCTTTTGTTCTGGCACAGGGGAGGGGATCAATTATTAACCTCCTATGGCTGGAACCATTAAGAGACTTTCACATGGTGCCCAAGTCGTGTGAAGTGCCCCTTATGTACCCGGGGATTCCCGCGTTGGACTGCGACACTAAGGGGCACATTTACAAAGCTCGAGTGAAGGATTCGAATTAAAAAAACTTCGAATTTCGAAGTGTTTTTTTGGCTACTTCGACCATAGAATGGGCTACTTCGACCTTCGACTACGACTTCGACTACGAATCGAACGATTCGAACTAAAAATCGTTCGACTATTCGACCAATCGATAATCGAAGTACTGTCTCTTTAAGAAAAACTTCGACCCCCTAGTTTGGCAGTTAAAAGCTACCGAACTCAATGTTAGCCTATGGGGAAGGTCCCCATAGGCTTGCCTGTGTTTTTTTGATCGAAGGATATTCCTTCGATCGTTGGATTAAAATCCTTCGAATCGTTCGATTCGAAGGATTTAATCGTTCGATCGAACGAATAATCCTTTGATCGTTCGATCGTAGGATTAGCGCTAAATCGTTCGACTTCGATATTCGAAGTCGAACGATTTTAGTTCCTAGTCGAATATCGAGGGTTAATTAACCCTCGATATTCGACCCTTAGTAAATCTGCCCCTAAGTGGGGAATCCAAAAAACAAGTAGGAGGTGGATTGCAAAACCAATATATTTAAAAATACAATTTATTATATAATCACTAAACCACTGGCCGGCCAGGAAACACAATGAATAATTTAATGAATAAATATTAGTAAAAACAGTAATAAATACAATCCAGGTGAGTGATCACTTTTCCTGTAGGGAAAAATTCAATTTCATTTTATAGGACAAAAGAATAGTTGTGGGTTGTAGTTCAACAGGGCAAAAAAGTTATTTCCCAGAGATTAGATCCGGAATTTTTCCTTTTGCTGTATATGTCTGTGTTCCCTTTAAGACTAGGGTATTTAAAGTGAGAAAAAACATCACTTCCGGTCTTTAACTGCTCGAGAAAGCCCTAGTGTGGCGAAACGCGTTGCAGTATCCAGGTGCGATCATTCCTTGGTGTGGACTTTTATTATTTTATGCTTTTTATTCAAACTACGAAAAAATCGTGAAAAGTTACAAGTTGCAGGCTCTTTCGTGATCTGCTAGTTCGCGAAATCAGTGAAGCAGCGGGAGATTGCGAAAAGGAATCGGAGGTTGCGTTCTGCACGCACTGAAACAGATGGTGCGCCATCTTGGATCATCGTGAAAAAGACATCTGTAGAGAAGCAAATTCGTGAAACAGGCTTGAGACTGCTGAGAGTTCCAATCTGGCTGTGCCCTTGAGAAATTCCAGAACTGTGTATCTGGTGAGATTATTCCAACTTCTTTTTGGGGGGGCCTTTGCAGCTGGCAAGGAGGAGGGAGTGGGGGACGCCCCAATATACCCCTTTTGATAATCTGCTCTCTAGACAGGCCCGGATTTGCGGCAAGGCCGCATAGGCCCGGGCCTAGGGCGGCAAAAAAATAGGGGCGGCATGCCGCCCAGCCGCATTATGGGGACGTGTGCGTCCCCATTCAATTACAGCAGCTGCGCCGGTGATTTTTCGCCTGCGCGCTGGGAAGGGGAGGTGGGCGCTAGGACCGCGCGGCCGCCTGGTCGGACCGCGCGGCCTAGGGGCGCCCGTCATCGAAATCCGGCGCTGTCTCTAGATTCAGCCAGCCATCAATCTGCCTGTTTGATATATCTAGCTAAGCGCTCTGCACACTCCACTGCTTCACCATATTGGAAAAACTCCGGCTCTAATCTCTGGGAAATCATTTTTTTTTGCCTTGTTGAACTACAACTCACAACTATTCTTTTGTCCTATAAAATTACAAGCATATGCCAACACCAAGGATTAGTCAATAGAACTTTTCCCTACAGGAAAAATACTACTATTTATTTATCAATTATTCATTGTGTTTCCTGGCCGGCCAGTGGTTTAGTGATTATATAATAAATTGTATTTTTAAATATATTGGTTTTGCAATCCACCTTCTACTTGTTTTTTGTATTTTTATCATCAATAGGACCTTGGGGATTGAAGGAGCGCAGTCTTGACCAGTATAATATCTTTCCCCCACCTGTCACAAGATTTCTATTTGTACTAAGGGGGGAATCCACAAAGTTGGTAATACTGAGTAGGGATGAACCGAATCCAGGATTCGGACGTTTTCAGCAGGAAATGGATTCGGCCGACTCATTCTGCTAGGCATATGCAAATTAGGGGCAGGGAGGGAAATTGCGTGACTTTTTGGCACCAAACGAGGAAGTAAAAAATGTTTTCTCCTTTCCACCCCCAGTTTGCATATGCAAATTCGGTTCGATATTCGGCCGAATCTTTCGCGAAGGATTAGGGGGTTCCAGGGTCGGACTGGACAATGGGGGGGCCCACCGGGTAACTATACTCTGGGCCCCCCCGCGCGCATGCGCAAACGTCTGGCCGCACGCCAGCGCGCAAGCGCGAACGTCTTGGCGCACGCTGGTGTGTACGCAAACGCCGGTGCGCATGCGCGAACACCGACGCGCATGAGATACCGGCGCACCGAATCATTTTTATTTGGGGGCCCAGACATCGGCAGAGGGGGGCTGGGCCGGTGGGGACCCATGAAGGCTGGGGCCCACCGTGTTTTTTCCCGGTTTCCCACCAGCCCAGTGTGACGCTGGGGGACCAGCGGCGATACAAATGGCGGATTTCCCACCAAATTCACAAACCTCTATCTCGACTTTTGTGAATTTGTCTTTCAAACAGACAGTTTTCAGATTTTGTCTTTCGCACATTTTAACTACATTTTTTTTCAGAATTTTTCTTCAGCTCTTAATAAACCTGTCAGTCAGCCATCAAATTGGAATTACAGGGTTGGGGTTTATTTTACCCAAGAAAATTATACATCATTTTTCCTGAGCTTTCTAAATCTGCCTACATGTTTGTTTAATTCCACTCCTGTACCAGGATATAAAGGTCTAAATATTAAAAATATGCTATTTTGCATAATATCAGGATTTGTATAGGTCTTTTACTTTCCCTTTAGTTTTATATAATATATTCACTCAAGTTGCTAATATTGCCCTTATTTATTAAGCCAAAACTAGTAAAATAAGGCATGAGTTAAAATGATATAAAACATTTTTTTTTCTGTTTAATTAATGTTTTACTTGTTTTGTTAATGAGGCTTTTACACCTATAGGGTTAGACAGTTAAACTTGTGCCCTGAGTATAAAATGCCGATCCCTATTAATATGATAATAATCCATTTTTCTGATTGCATAAATTCTGGCGGGTGGCTAGGCCAGTGCCTTTACTTAATCCCCTTAATTGGACTGTGAATTGAATCAAATACAATAGCTGCTACACTGCCAATATCATTTAAGGGGAACTATTGCGAAAATAAAAAATTCATATAAGCTTCAGCACACTGCAATAAGAATCTCTGTAAATACAATCAATTAAAAATTCTGCATTGTTTAAAATATATTTTAAAGGGGAACAATGAAATATAAGCTTCGTCACGCTAAAATAAGAAACTTTATAAATACAATTAATTACATTTTCTGCCTTGTTTCTGAAATAATCAAGTTTATCTTCACTATTCCTCTCTCAGCATCTGTTTCTTTTAATTCTGTCTTCATGCAGCAGTTGGGTGTCAGATATTCATTGACAGTTAGATCCAATATATCTTATAGGGGGGCTCCTTTTGCCTAGAAGATGTATTAGAGCTCACTCAAATAACTGATTCCAGTACAAACAAAATCTAACAAAATAACTGCCTTTGCACAAATTCTGCATGTAGAGAGACATGATGTCTGGTGAATTTAATAGAGTGAGCTCTAATACATCTTCTAGGCAAAAGGAGCCCCCCTATAAGATATATTGGATCTAACTGTCAATGAATATCTGACACCCAACTGCTGCATGAAGAGAGAATGAAGAGAAACAGATGCTGAGAGAGGAATAGTGAATATAAACTTAATTATTTCAGAAACAATGCAGAATTTTTAATTGATTTTATTTAGAAAGTTTCTTACTAGTGAAGATAAACTTGATTATTTCAGAAACAAGGCAGAATAATTCATTGATTGTATTTGGAAAGTTTCTTATTTTAGCGTGACGAAGCTTATATTTCATTTTCGCAATTGTTCCCCTTTAAAATATATTTAAAGGGGGAACACCACCCAAAAAGGTTTTTCCATAATTTTTAACTATAAAGTGAATAAACTACCCCCTCTTGTAAAATATAAGGATATTATAAGTTACCGAGGAGTTTCATGACCCTATAACTCCGAGGTAACGTCTAATATCCTCATATTTTTCAACTGGGGGTACTTTATTTATTATAATACACACGTTTCAGCGAGTCATGTGACAGAAATGACATCAGAACTCGCCGTTTATAACTGATGACATCAGAACTCACTTTTGTGTATTGTATATATATTATAAATAGATCACCTTTAGATGCACTTTTAGGCAAGTCAAATTTTTCATGGCACTATAAGTGTGTATGAGGTATATTTTCACTATTGTACACTTGCATGTACACACTACACCCATTATTATGAATCAGACTCTGGAGCAGAACTGCATTGACACAGGGGAGTGGGGATGCCACATCACTTGCATTGTCTATGATAATGGCCAGAGATCTTATAGAAATTGCATTACCCAACACCATGAAATGGAGCTGCTGCTATCATTGTCAGTCACTGCAAACAACATGGCAGCACCAACTCACAGATAAACAGTGGGCACTGGAAGCTGCAGCCTCACACTCTTCTCTCATGTGATATTCTGTATATCTGACATAAATGAGAGATGAACCCTTCTTGGATTTTTTCCCTTTAACATAAAGCAAAATATACAGGTTTCTAAAAAAAAATATTTATTTATTTTTTGCATAATTTCTTTGCTAGCAGGAAGCACATACAGTAAAATTACTCTCTACCTTCTGCACGTGTCACATGACTCATCTGTTGGCATTATAGACATTCTATTGGCCTGAGCTCACCTTCTGCTGGAGTAGCTGCCAGTTATCTGGTACGTGCCTACAGTGCCATTATGGTTTACAATCAACCATAAAAGTGTCCCGAATTAAACCTGGAACTCTGAGTATCACTCATGTATTATAAGGGATAACCTACCCCCACTGTAAATGATAAGGATATTAGAAGTCATTGAGAAGTTCTGTGACCATATAAAGGCACAAGGCTGCAGGCTGAGTTATACAGGGAACTCTGAGTATCACTCATGTATTATAAGGGATAACCTACCCCCACTGTAAATGATAAGGATATTAGAAGTCACTGAGGGGTTGTTCTGTGACCATATAAAGGCACAAGGCTGCAGGCTGAGTTATACAGGGAACTCTGAGTATCACTCATGTATTATAAGGATAATGTACCCCCTACTGTAAATGATAAGGATATTAGAAGTCACTGAGGGGTTCTGTGACCATATAAAGGCACAAGGCTGCAGGCTGAGTTATACAGGGAACTCTGAGTATCACTCATGTATTATAAGGGATAATGTACCCCCTACTGTAAATGATAAGGGTATTAGAAGTCACTGAGGGGTTCTGTGACCATATAAAGCAGGGGTGTCCAAACTGCGGCCCGAGGGCCACGTGCGGCCCAGGATGCATATGAATGCGGCCCAGCTTGAAACGCTTGGTTCCCGAGGAAATAGGAGGAGGGGGGACTCTGCCCATTGCCCAGTTAGTAATAATAATATAATAATATGTCTATTAAATATCCAGGTGTCCCATATTCCAGTGTATAGCTGCATCCAGTTATCCAACTGGCATTGTAGTTCTTTTATGTGTATTTCCTTTACTTTTACAAATCAAACGTGTTTGTGTATTTCATGTGTGGCCCCAGACAATTTTTCTTTTTCCAATGTGGCCCGGCAAGGCAAAAGTTTGGACACCCCTGATATAAAGGCACAAGGCTGCAGGCTGAGTTATACAGGGAACTCTGAGTATCACTCATGTATTATAAGGGATAATGTACCCCCTACTGTAAATGATAAGGATATTAGAAGTCACTGAGGGGTTGTTCTGTGACCATATAAAGACACAAGGCTGCAGGCTGAGTTATACAGGGAACTCTGAGTATCACTCATGTATTATAAGGGATAATGTACCCCCTACTGTAAATGATAAGGGTATTAGAAGTCACTGAGGGGTTCTGTGACCATATAAAGACACAAGGCTGCAGGCTGAGTTATTCAGGGAACTCTGAGTATCGCTCATGTATTATAAGGGATAACCTACCCCCACTGTAAATGATAAGGATATTAGAAGTCACTGAGGGGTTGTTCTGTGACCATATAAAGGCACAAGGCTGCAGGCTGAGTTATACAGGGAACTCTGAGTATCACTCATGTATTATAAGGATAATGTACCCCCTACTGTAAATGATAAGGATATTAGAAGTCACTGAGGGGTTCTGTGACCATATAAAGGCACAAGGCTGCAGGCTGAGTTATACAGGGAACTCTGAGTATCACTCATGTATTATAAGGGATAATGTACCCCCTACTGTAAATGATAAGGGTATTAGAAGTCACTGAGGGGTTCTGTGACCATATAAAGGCACAAGGCTGCAGGCTGAGTTATACAGGGAACTCTGAGTATCACTCATGTATTATAAGGGATAATGTACCCCCTACTGTAAATGATAAGGATATTAGAAGTCACTGAGGGGTTGTTCTGTGACCATATAAAGACACAAGGCTGCAGGCTGAGTTATACAGGGAACTCTGAGTATCACTCATGTATTATAAGGGATAATGTACCCCCTACTGTAAATGATAAGGGTATTAGAAGTCACTGAGGGGTTCTGTGACCATATAAAGACACAAGGCTGCAGGCTGAGTTATTCAGGGAACTCTGAGTATCGCTCATGTATTATAAGGGATAATGTACCCCCTACTGTAAATGATAAGGATATTAGAAGTCACTGAGAGGTTCTGTGACCATATAAAGGCACAAGGCTGCAGGCTGAGTTATACAGGGAACTCTGAGTATCACTCATGTATTATAAGGGATAATGTACCCCCTACTGTAAATGATAAGGATATTAGAAGTCGCTGAGGGGTTGTTCTGTGACCATATAAAGACACAAGACTGCAGGCTGAGTTATACAGGGAACTCTGAGTATCGCTCATGTATTATAAGGGATAATGTACCCCCTACTGTAAATGATAAGGATATTAGAAGTCACTGAGAGGTTCTGTGACCATATAAAGGCACAAGGCTGCAGGCTGAGTTATACAGGGAACTCTGAGTATCGCTCATGTATTATAAGGGATAATGTACCCCCTACTGTAAATGATAAGGATATTAGAAGTCGCTGAGGGGTTGTTCTGTGACCATATAAAGGCACAAGGCTGCAGGCTGAGTTATACAGGGAACTCTGAGTATCGCTCATGTATTATAAGGGATAATGTACCCCCTACTGTAAATGATAAGGATATTAGAAGTCGCTGAGGGGTTGTTCTGTGACCATATAAAGGCACAAGGCTGCAGGCTGAGTTATACAGGGAACTCTGAGTATCGCTCATGTATTATAAGGGATAATGTACCCCCTACTGTAAATGATAAGGATATTAGAAGTCGCTGAGGGGTTGTTCTGTGACCATATAAAGACACAAGACTGCAGGCTGAGTTATACAGGGAACTCTGAGTATCACTCATGTATTATAAGGGATAATGTACCCCCTACTGTAAATGATAAGGATATTAGAAGTCGCTGAGGGGTTGTTCTGTGACCATATAAAGGCACAAGGCTGCAGGCTGAGTTATACAGGGAACTCTGAGTATCGCTCATGTATTATAAGGGATAATGTACCCCCTACTGTAAATGATAAGGATATTAGAAGTCGCTGAGGGGTTGTTCTGTGACCATATAAAGGCACAAGGCTGCAGGCTGAGTTATACAGGGAACTCTGAGTATCGCTCATGTATTATAAGGGATAATGTACCCCCTACTGTAAATGATAAGGATATTAGAAGTCGCTGAGGGGTTGTTCTGTGACCATATAAAGGCACAAGGCTGCAGGCTGAGTTATACAGGGAACTCTGAGTATCACTCATGTATTATAAGGGATAATGTACCCCCTACTGTAAATGATAAGGATATTAGAAGTCGCTGAGGGGTTGTTCTGTGACCATATAAAGACACAAGGCTGCAGGCTGAGTTATACAGGGAACTCTGAGTATGGCTCATGTATTATAAGGGATAATGTACCCCCACTGCATGGATACAAGGCATTTTTAGCTGAGGCCTGGAGCTGGCAGTAAATCCAGGGCTTGGGTCCATAGTGACTTGTTACTGGCGCCTGTGCTGGAAGCAACAGCATTTAAACACAAGTTCAACCATTTTTTCAATACGCTTCTGCATTTTCTCCATGGGCTGCAGCATGTGAACTCAGTGGTCTGACATCCTTGCTTGCTGGCACTGCTGCTCATCTGTAGTGTATATCAGTACATAGCAAGTGCATGTCATTTCTGACTCGCTATGAGGAATAAAGTGATGGGACATTCCCAGCTCACGACTATTTCCTTCTGTAATGGTGAGTAGTGCTGGTAAGTGCAGCTTTCTCCCGGGGTCACACCCGTCTCTGAATCAGTCACGTACTCATGCCCTGCCTGCCTCGCACTTAATGCCTCCACGTATCCACACTGGCTGCCTACCAACAATACCCTGGAGAAGTGCTGCTTTAAACATGACTTTTACCTTCTGGGTAGAAAACAACACCTACGTTTTCTTTAAAAAAAAAAAACAATACTTGTGCCAACATGTGCTGAGTTTAGCTGGAGTTTCTGCCGACAAACCGAAATTAGTAACGTTTTTTTAGTATATCACCGGGCCAGGGGTTACATTAGAGGTGTCCAAAATGATATAGATTGGAATCAAATCTATACACAGATTACACAGATATGTTGTAACAGGGGGTTCTTAAAGGGGTGGTTCCCCTTTAAATTAACTTTAAGTATGTTATAAGTGACTTTTCAATTTTTTTTTTCTCTTATAGTTTTCTCTTTCCAGCTTTCAGTGACCCCATCTAAAAACAAATGCTCTGTAAGGCTGCAAATGTATTGTAATTGCTGCTTTTTATTACTCGTCTTTCTATCCAGACCCTCTCCTATTCATATTCCTGTCTCTTTTTCAAATCAATGCATGGTTGCTAGGGTAATTTGGACCCTGGCAACCAAATTGCAAACTGGAGAGCTGCTGAATAAAAAGCGAAATAACTAAAAATCCACAAAAATGAAAACCAATTGCAAGTTGTCTCAGAATATCTACATCATACTAAAAGTTAATGTAAAGGTGGACGACCCCTTTAAAGAGACTTCAGTAAGAACTCATTTATTACAGGGGTCAGGTGACACAGATGGATTGTGCCAAGTTTTTTGCCCACATGCCCCTGGGAGTTATGTAACTCTTACTCACCCCTGTTTATAATTGAATGGTCCTACTCTAGAGCCTAGTTCTCCTAGCTTAAAGGAGAAGGAAATGGAAAGAAACTGGGGGGGGGGGGCTTCAGGGGCCATTGCCACAGAGGGCAGAATGGGTGACATCACAGGGCAGAACGGGTGACATCAGGGGCGGAGTTGATGTCAGGGTCAGTGACAATAGGGTTATGCAGTAACGTAACTAGCTCATACCTCCCAACATTTTGGAAATAAAAAGAGGGACAAAAATGTTGGTGCACATAGCGTGGCAATTTTTTGACCACGCCCATTTTTGTGGCCACACCCCCTGATTACCATGTCAATTACCATGCGAATTGCCCTTTAAGCTGTGAGTCTAACTTTTCCCAAGGGACCTGTTATCTCATATTGTTACAATTACTTATTTGCTTATCTTGAAATTGTTACAAAAGTGTCTTAGCTGCAGCTGTGGCTGTTCTGGGCTCTCTGCCAAAAGCCAATTACATTGTTACTTTTTCTGGCTGTTCAGTGCAGGGAAAAACGGGACTTAGCTGTCAAAAGAGGGGCTGTCCCTCTAAAAACGGGACAGTTGGGAGGTATGACTAGCTGAGGGTGGGCCCTGAGGGGGTGTGGACCCTGGTCCAATTGCACCCCCTGCTCCCCTGGTAGTTCCCCCACTGGGGTTATGACGTGGTGATTGGCAAAAGAGGGACTGTCCAGGGGCGATCCTGGCCCTTCCGCCGCCTGAGGCAGCAGCAGTTGCTGCTGCCCCCCCCCCCAGAAATTCACTCTTAAAGTACCAGGAGCAGCATTTTTGCTGCCCCTGGTATCTAGTGGGGCGCTGCCGCCTGAGGCGACAGCCTCAACTCGCCTCATTGGCGAAGCACCCCTGGGACTGTCCCTCTAAAAACGGGACAGTTGGGAGGTATGACTAGCTGAGGGTGGGCCCTGAGGGGGTGTGGGCCCTGGTCCAATTGCACCCCTTGCTCCCCTGGTAGTTCCCCCACTGGGGTCATGACGTGGTGATCGATAGTTCATTCTAATTGCATCCTGCCCGATTGTCCTAATTTGGAAAACTGTCCGGGCAAAGTCAGGCAGGTGGTAACATGTTCCCTTCTCAGGTTGGTACAAAGGTTACCCTGGAATACATGGTGGCACAATGCCCTGCAGTTCTGTATCCCAGACTCCCTATACCAGGGCAGAAGATTAGCAGTTTGGTTCACTGAGGGTCCGCAGATTTGCCCCTTCCATCTACCTGTCTGAATCCATAATTACAGATCTACAGGTGACACTGGAGCCTTTCCAACAATCCCTGGCAGACTGGGCAGCCAACAAGTGAACAGAGCGCAGGCTGTGTGATCTCCCGTCCCGTGGCACCTGCAGTTATGGAATGGTGGCCGGGTTATTTGAGCTGACAGGTGATACAGTTAATATAGATCTCAGCCTGATGCTTCAAAGTCATTTGACAGAGCGATTGATCCTCACGCCACCCCCATGCCAGGAAATTTCTCTAGAAGAAGAGAAGATACCGGCCGTGTATTTATATTTTGTGGCGTTTTCCTTTACCCGTCTATGGGGTTAGGATTTGGTTATATAAGATAGGAAGGTGAGTCTCAGGGTAATAATACATGTCACTTGTTAGTGAGCCCTTTACTCCATATAACTGCATTGTCCTGCAGATCTCCTCATCACTTACATAATGATCATAATGTCCCTAGCATGGTGCCTGTGCCTTCTATGTAGTATATAATACAAAAATGAATCCCAAACCCAGTATATCTTCAGTCCAGCAACCCGTCAGGCTTAGTGATGGGTGATCTGTCCCCTTTTGATTCACCGAGAAATTCACAAAACTCCCCAAAAATTAGCACATTGAAGTGAAGGGCGTCCACATTTTTTGAATGGCTGCCCCCATGGCAACACATCAGCTTGTTTATATAAACTATAGTAGTACTTATCTGTTATCTACTGTGTATCCTGTGCTTGAATGGCTGCCCCCATGGCTACACAGCAGCTTGTTTATATAAACTATAGTAGTACTTATCTGTTATCTACTGTGTATCCTGTGCTTGAATGGCTGCCCCCATGGCTACACAGCAGCTTGTTTATATAAACTATAGTAGTACTTATCTGTTATCTACTGTGTATCCTGTGCTTGAATGGCTGCCCCCATGGCTACTCAGCAGCTTGTTTATATAAATTATAGTAGTACTTATCTGTTATCTACTGTGTATCCTGTGCTTGAATGGCTGCCCCCATGGCTACACAGCAGCTTGTTTAAATAAACTATAGTAGTACTTATCTGTTATCTACTGTGTATCCTGTGCTTGAATGGCTGCCCCCATGGCTGCACAGCAGCTTGTTTATATAAACTATAGTAGTACTTATCTGTTATCTACTGTGTATCCTGTGCTTGAATGGCTGCCCCCATGGCTACACAGCAGCTTGTTTATATAAACTATAGTAGTACTTATCTGTTATCTACTGTGTATCCTGTGCTTGAATGGCTGCCCCCATGGCTACACAGCAGCTTGTTTATATAAACTATAGTAGTACTTATCTGTTATCTACTGTGTATCCTGTGCTTGAATGGCTGCCCCCATGGCTACACAGCAGTTTGTTTATATAAACTATAGTAGTACTTATCTGTTATCTACTGTTTATCCTGTGCTTGAATGGCTGCCCCCATGGCTACACAGCAGCTTGTTTATATAAACTATAGTAGTACTTATCTGTTATCTACTGTGTATCCTGTGCTTGAATGGCTGCCCCCATGGCTACACAGCAGCTTGTTTATATAAACTATAGTAGTACTTATCTGTTATCTACTGTGTATCCTGTGCTTGAATGGCTGCCCCCATGGCTACACAGCAGCTTGTTTATATAAACTATAGTAGAGTTTCTGAAGCAAACACACCAGTTGTACCAGTGCAGGGAAACAATACAGTATATGATATTGTCATCTCTTTAAAACACTTTCATTTTTTGGTGTTCCTGTTCTTTTAAGGGGTTGTCAGGAATCATCAAGCAGAAAAACGGTGGAAAAGGAGGAAATCTGGGGAATATGTCAGCCTTGTTATATTAGAAAGAAATAAGTGATTTGTGCCATCAGCATAGGAAATACTATAGATGTGTAATAGTGACTCTACTAGCAGTACCGTAGCATTATTAGTAGCTCCTTACCTGAGCTTTGGGGTGCTGGTGTCTAATGTTCTGGGCACTGGCCTCAAGTGTTGCTAGGGGAATAATATATAGTAAAATATGTATAAGTCCAGAGCAGGAGACCAAGGGCTGGACTTCTTCTACCTTTGCAGCACTGACATTTAGCAAGCACCTTAGCAGAAATGCTTCACTGCACCTAGAGTCCTGAATCTATTAGTGTTTATAAATGATGATATAAATATATTAACGGCTGAAAGTTACACTAAATGGTAGAAAGCAAAATAATAGGTAAGTCTTAACCCCTGCTGTTGAGTTCTGCTGGCTGGCCAAAGTTGTCAGAAAATTAAGTTGGTGAGAAAAGAAAAGTCTTGTGATGCCAGAAAATACAATTCATGAGCAGAGAAGCGTCAGGTGGCCAATTCTAAGCAGAGCAACATCATATGAAGTATTTTTTCTCCCTATTTTATTTTGGACAACTGCAGCCCTTCAGCCTCACTGGACAGCGGGCGGCTCTGTTGTTTAATATTCACAGCGTTACAAGTATACAAACTGCTACTGTCTTGAAAACTAGCAAAGAAAATGGATTTAAATTGCAAAAGTGCTCAGGTGAGCACCCTGACCTATTTATGATTCATTTGTTTTAAGGGCTTACATTCCCTTTAAAGGGGAACTATAGCGGAAATGAAAATTTAATATAAGTTTCATCATACTGAAATAAGAATCTTTCGAAATACAATCAATTAAATATTCGGTACTGTTTATGAAATAATCAAGTTCATCTTCACTATTCCTTGTTTCTCTTTATTCTGTCTTGATGCAGCAGTTGGGTGTCAGATGAATGATCCAATATATCTTATAGGGGGGCTCCTTTTGCCTAGAAGATGTATTAGAGCTCACTCTATTAAACTCACCAGACATCATGTCTCTCTACATGCAGGATTTGTGCAAAAGGCAGTTATTTTGTTTCTACTGGAATCAGTTATTTGAGTGAGCTCTAATACATCTGCTAGGAAAGGAGCCCCCCTATAAGATATATTGGATGTAACTGTCAATTATTATCTGACACCCAACTGCTGCATGAAGACAGAATGAAGAGAAACAGATGCCGAGAGAGGGATAGTGAAGAATAGCTTGATTATTTCAGAAATAATGCAGAATTTTTAATTGATTGTATTTAGAAAGTTTCTTATGCCAGTATTATGAAGCTTATATTAAATTTAAAATTGTGGGATACTTCCGCTTTAAATAAGCCCCAATGCTGTTTAAGGCACCTCTTATTTATAGGAATCAGAGATTTGGCTGGACAAACAGTGCCAGCACCCATGTTTACATAGGGTTTATTGCGCAATATGAATACACCCAGTGAGATAGCACCATCCGCTCTAATAAACTCATTGTTATCAGTTCCAGACACATAATGACATCACAGCTCTGGCCACCACTGCACCTTCCAGCTCAGCTCCCAGGTATTTCTATCCCATTCCTTCCTGCTCACAAACTGCTCCCTGACTTTGTTTGGCTGCTTACAGAGCAGGGCCCTTTTTCTTGTTTTATATGAGCCCTTAGTCACAATATAAGGCTGATTAGTAATAAATACAGATAATTACTACATGGCAGCACAGAAACCAGTGCAATTAGCATCAGAATTTAATAATCAGCAAACCTGTAGCATCAGCTTATATTACAGCCAGGGAAGCTCATTTTCTGCTGGATAATTAGTGACGAGCCCTAAGCTTAGCTTCTCAACAGCCAATCAGAGCCCACTGAGCATGTGAGTGTCACAGACACTTTCCAAGATGGTGACCCCCTGTGACAAGTTTGAAGTCCTGGATCATTGCTGCTATTGACAAGCTCAAACTTTAGCCTCGTGCAATAAATTCACTATATAAAATATGCCATGTTGTATCAACTAAATGTAGCAAATTTTAGTGCACCTGAATCACTGAGCTGCCTGACTCAAACGCCAGAAACAGGGACATTAAAGGAGACCTATAGGATTAATTGTAGCCAGTTATAAGTAATATATGGTGTTGCTAAAAAATAATATTATCTTTAAAAATAGCCCCTTTACCTGTCCCGATCTGTAAACCAGATATATAGGCTTCAACGAGCAATGTTTACTTTTTTTCTGGGGTAATAAGTGCCCAAGAGTATCCCGAAAGACTCTCATGCAATCTATAAAACAGGGAGGCCTAAACTTTCCTAACAGAGACGTAACTACAGGGGGGCGGGACCTGGCGCGGGATGTGCAGCCGGGCCCCGCCCCCCTCTGTACGACCGGAAACGGCTGCATTTCCCTAAGGAGAGAGTGGTGTGCGAGCTGCCGGGGGGCCCTGAGGGGGTGCGGGCCCTGGCCCAATTGCACCCTCTGCTCCCCCGGTAGTTACGCCACTGTTTCCTAAACTTTATCACTACTGGTGTGCGGCCCAGATGGCCCAATTGACCAAACTTCACCTGTCTCCGGATACAGTTAGATGGGTCTCCTTAGAGGCACAACAACCCCCTAAAGGTTTTTCGTGGTATCCACGAGATGTTGGACCCCCAGCAGCATATACTGGGGATAAACTGAAACATAAGTATAATGAAGGGCTTTGCTCAAATCCGTCTCCATTCACTCCACTATTTTATAACCCAATTTTTTCCTCCAGGACAAAATTCGCTATCTTTCAGATGGTGGTTATACAATGACTTTTTCGATATCAATAGCCTTACTCCATTTGGCAAAATCATCACTTGGGAGGATCTAAGATCCAAATACTCTATTCCTCTGCGGGAACATTACCGTTACTTGCAACTCAGCCATTTTATCCAAAAACACAGAGGTAAAACATCCAATCCAAAGACCTTTTTTGAATATCTCTGCGCTCACCCCCATGATAAGGGACAAATATACTTGATTTATGCTCATTTACGCTCTTATGCCACTCCAGACAAGCATAAATATATGGAACGATGGGAAACGAGACTTCATAAGGTGCAGGAGAAGGCACAATGGGAACTGGCTCTTGACAATATCAGGAAGGCGTCCATTAATACATTTATTAAGGAAAATGCTTATAAGCTATTATACGACTGGTACCTCACTCCAGCAAAGCTCAACCGAATATGTCACTCTGAACCAACCTGCTTTAGAGGCTGTGATGTAGTGGGCGATGAACTGCACATGTGGTGGGAATGCCCGCTAATTTCTGATTTTTGGAAATAAATATTTGCTTGATATCCTCAATAATTGGATCGCACCGGATCCTTGGCTTGGCTTCAGTTCCCTATCAGGTCCTGCTAGCTGCTGATTGGTTCCTGTCCTACAGTGCAGTCAGCTGAGAGCCGCCGGCTGGAAGAGAAGGGAGGGATTATTAGGGTTTTTGCAGAAATATTCAATAAATCAGCCTGAAACACTACTTTTTTAAGCACAATTCTTCTATATCTAAATGAGTATAATGCACTGGTACGTTCTTATTTTTCACACAAAGTGTCTCCTTTAAACTTTAAACGTAGATTTTGGAGGAAAAAAAAGATATGGAACATGGAAAGTAATTGAAAAAAGTCTTTATTTCTGGAGAACAATCTGAAAATAACTGAACTGAAAAAGTATTTGGAAGGTGAACAACCCCTTTAACCCAAGTGTGGGCTGCCCATGTACAGCAGTAGGGGTCGCTGAAAATGCAAACTGTATATATTACACTTTCCCAAAGGAAAGACGGGGTTGCTGATGGTGCCCCAACTTATTGAGGCTACATACTGTACCTGGAATAATCCACGCAAGTGTTTAGTGAAGGGGACGGTGCCAGGGGAAGGGCAGAGACTTCCATAACATAGGGAAATGCTACAGTTGCACACAACAAAGGCAAAGAGGAAACAACTCGCTGATTTGTGCTCCTATTATTGTTCTACAAATTGCAACAGAAGTTTCCTTTCTCCTGTCATTGCATCATTATAGAGGAAAGAAACCAGAGAAGCTGCTTCCTCATTGGCAGGGAGTCTTATGGCTCCGCCCCCAGTCATGCATTTATTCAGGTGTTGGCAAGTGCAGCCTCAGCATCTCTCTGACAAGTCTCAGCAGCATCGCCGGCTCCCAGCAACCATGAGGCAGAGCAGCAGCCGGCACCCAGTAGAAGTGCAAGGGATCGCACTCATGCACCATGGCAACCACAAGGTTAGACGCGCTATAAAGGGGATCTAAACCCAAATGTTAATTTTAAGCAACTTTCCAATACACAGAATATTCAGTAAGGTGTCATTGCATTTGCTATTGAAAGCAGTATCTATCTGCCCCTTGCCATCCTCTGCACTGCTGGTTCTACCGGTAGAAACAACATAGCAGGCATTAGCTGGTTAACAGACCTGAGCAGGCTGACTTCTGCCAATGCTTCAAGAGTCAGAACCAGCAGTACAGAAAGGGACGGGCATTGATTTCAATGGCAGTTATGCTGACAACTTACTTTACATACATTGAGCATTTCTATTGAGTGTATATTAAAAGGTGACTGGTTTTTAAGGGATATCTATCTATCTATCTATCTATCTATCTATCTATAATATGTCTATCTGTCTGTCAGTCTGTCTGCCTATCTACATCTCTGTTCATCCATTTACTTGTTTGTCTATCAATGTCTCTCTCTTTCTATCTAGCTATTATCTGTCTATCTATCTATCTATCTATCTATCTATCTATCTATCTATCTATCTATCTATCTATCTATCCTCTATCTATCTATCTATCTATCTGTCTGTCTGTCTGTCTGTCTGTCTGTCTGTCTGTCTGTCTGTCTATCTATCTACCTACCATCTAACTATCTGTCATCTATCCTCTATCTATCTGTTGTCTATCTATCCGTCATTTATCTATCTATTCTATCTATCTATCTATCTATCTATCTATCTATCATCAATTATCTATCTATCTATCTATCTATCTATCTATCTATCTATCTATCTATCTATCTATCTATCTATCTATCTATCATCAATTATCTATCTATCTATCTATCTATCTATCTATCTATCTATCTATCTATCTATCTATCTATCTATCTATTATCTATCTATCTATCTATCTATCTATCTATCTATCTATCTATCTATTATCTATCATCTATCTATCTATCTATCTATCTATCTATCAAATCTATCTATCTATCTATTCTATCTATCTATCTATCTATCTATCTATCTATCTATCTATCTATCTATTCTATCTATCTATCAATTATCTATCTATCTATCATCTATCTATCTATCTATCTATCTATCTATCTATCTATCTATCTATCTATCTATCTATCATCTATCTATCTATCTATCTATCTATCTATCTATCTATCTATCTATCTATCTATCTATCTATCTATCATCTATCTATCTATCTATCTATCTATCTATCTATCTATCTATCTATCTATCTATCTATCTATCTATCTATCATCTATCTATCTATCTATCTATCTATCTATCTATCTATCTATCTATCTATCTATCTATCTATCTATCTATCTATCTATCTATCTATCTATCTATCTATCTATCTATCTATCTATCTATCTATCTATCTATCTATCTATCTATCTATCTATCATCTATCTATCTATCTATCTATCTATCTATCATCTATCTATCTATCTATCTATCTATCTATCTATCTATCTATCTATCTATCATCTATCTATCTATCTATCTATCTATCTATCTATCTATCTATCATCTATCTATCTATCTATCTATCTATCTATCATCTATCTATCTATCTATCTATCTATCTATCTATCTGTCTATCACAACCACCCTTTTTTCTATCTGTTTATCTGTCTGCCTATCTACCTATCTGTTTATCCATTTTCTTGTCTGCCTATTGATCTCTCTCTATCTATCTATCTATCTATCCCTCGTTTTTCAAATATTTTATTGAAGTTTTACCATAAAACAAGCAGAATCAGACAAGTCCTCAATAAATAGGGACATATCAAAGGCAATAGTTTAACAAAACTATTAAACAAATAAATCAAACTGTGATTGCAGACTGTAAGCTAACATATATATATATACACACACACACACACACACATATACATATATATATATAAATATATACATACACACACAGACATAGATACACCCAGTGGACATAAATGAAACTAGAATGAAAAAGACCATTGTTTCCATAAATTTGCACAGAATGAAATAAAATTAAATATGGAGGAACTTATAGATTTGATCTTTGTTTTTGGAGTCAAATGACTCAAAATAGAGTGACCATGTATTTTTAAAATATTGCCTCGACTTGGTGTGATCAGTTTTAGCCTTCATAGCTTCCTGCCAGCTCAGTTGATTAAGTAGTGAAATGATATCTGGTATAAGAGGAGAATCATTCTTGAACCAATGGTTGAATAAGGCTTTCTTGGAAGCAGCCATAAATAAACCAACCAAATTCTTAGTTCCTTGAAATATTGGATCAAGACTAGGTTTTGAGAAGAGCTTATTGTCATCAACATGCAATAAAGCAAAACTAGGGGATAACGGAAAATTAGTTTTCATCTTACAATTCAAAAATCTCGAGACTTCACTCCAAAAAATACTTAACTTAGGACAGGACCAGAGATAATGGAATAAATCAACACTGTGTTCTTCACATTTAGGGCAATAAGAATAAGATCTGGAGGACTCATCTTTTGCATACATTTTCCCATAGCCTAAATGAACACGTTTAAACTGCTGAACTCTCCAGCTCTCAGAGAGAATCATATTGTTATAATCATATATAGATTTAACAAGAGGGAGAAGAAGAAATTCAGACCATTTAGAGGATATTCCTAATAAAGGATGGTTATCCACCCGACATACATCCTGAAATCTGCTAGAGAGTGAATCAATGTTTATACTAGAAGGATGTGCCATAAATTCCAACAAAGCTTCAGCCAACCAGTGATCAGACACAGCAAAATTGTTCTTATCAGGAATCAAGGAAAGACCACGTTGGCATGCTAGATAATAATATCTATCAGCTTCAAGTAACCCAAATATTTCTTGCCAAATACTTCTCTGGCCAGGAGATTAGAGTCATATCAATGGGGTGTATCTATCCCTCTATCTATCTATTCAGGAAAGAAACGGGTGGCCCAGACCTGCTCCCTGCCCAAATTCAGTGTTCCTGTCCCCTGAGACAGCAGCCCAGTGGGCCCTGGGCCCCCCCAGTCCAACCCTTTATCTATCATCTATCTGTCCATCCATCTATCTTTCTATCTATCTGTTCATTTAGCTCTAGTTCTAGCTATCATCTATCGGTCTGTCTATCTCTATGCACCATGCATAGTAACCAGCAGCATAACATTATAACTATAATAACTGAGTATTGTTTTCTACCTGCAGACGTACATGTTCTCTGTGCTTTGGTCGGACCACAACAAGGTGCTCATTTACAGAACCGTCGAAGAGTTTAAAAAATTCCAGGTAAATGCCCTTTGGGGGGTTTAGTTCTACTGCAGCAGGTTCAAATCTGAATTATCTTCCCAAAAATGTATGTACAACCCCATCCCCACCCACAACCCAGAATAAAGCACTGATAAAGGTTCTGAGTCACTGTGTGAATGAAGTAAGCAGGTAGGTAGGCAGAAAGATGTTTTATAAATAAATGTTAATAATATATTATATATAGAAAAGGTGGAACTGGATGGATCTGTGTCTTTTTTCAACCACATCTACTATGTTATACTGCAATTCTGATACACATTTCTGGAGGGGGTCATATATTCTTCTATAAAGTATTTTATAAATTTTGAATGTACTCCACCCCCCGCTGCTCACCATTTCTGTGGTTGCTAGGGTCTCATTAATCCTAGCAACCAGGTAGGGGATTCAATGACAGGCTGGGGAAAGGTTTGATGCAAATTGTAGAGATATTTATTATGTGGTTGTTACTGAAAGAATTGTATTTCTGGGCTTACAATCTCCTTAATATAACATGGGAGGTCTTTAAGAGGTAGTAATGGTAAATAAAACAGGTTCTAAACCTTGGGGTTGGATTATGGATAATAACATGTGGCATTATTGTCCTGCCTTATAAATACAAAGGATTAACAAACAGTTTTCTCCTCCATCACAGAAAGAGCTGAAGAGGAAATTCCCATTAGAAGCCGGAGCAATGAAAAAATCAGAAAGGACAATCCCCAAGCTTAAAGGTAACACTGAGATCTGGGATCCGCTTATATTACAGGTATGGGATCCGCTATCCGGAAACTTGTTATCCAGAAAGATCCAAATTACGGAATGCCCCTCTCCCATAGACTCATTTTTATCTAAATAATCCAAATTTTAAAACATTATTTCCTTTTTCTCTGTAGTAATAAAACAGTAGCTTGTACTTGATCCCAACTAAGATATAATTAACCCTTATTGGAAGCAAAACCAGCCTATTGGGTTAATTTAGGGGCAAATTCATCAAGGGTCGAATTTCGAGGGGTTAAATCCCTCAAAATTCGACTGGGGAATAGAATCGAATAGGCAATTCGGGCGAATTTACGCGCTGGCGAATAGTCGAATAGGCGCTCGATCGAATATTCGCTCGAAGGATTTTCATTCGATCGAATGCCTTTTTATTCGATCAAAAACTTGGAAAACAAGCCTATGGGACTTTCCCATAGGCTTTTAAAGCAATTCGGTAGGTTTTAGGTGGCGAAGTAGGCAGTCGAAGTATTTTTAAAAGAGACAGTACTTCGACTATCGAATGGGCGAATAGTCGCAGCGTTTTTGCGCTCGATCCAGTACTTCGACCATCGAATGGCGAATAGTCGCAGCGTTTTTGCGCTCGATCTATTCGAATCATTCTACTCAGACGAATTTACGCCGATTCGATAGTCGAGGAGCACAAAAATTTGAAGTTTTTTTACTTCTAATCCTTCACTCGAAGTTAGTGAATCAGCCTCTTAATGTTTACATGATTTTCTAGTAGACTTAAGGTAAGAAAGTCCAAATTACGGAAAGATCAGTTATCCGGAAAACGAGCATTCTGTATAACAGGTCCCATACCTGTATTATCAAGGGGTTCTGGGTATCCGGGACTTCCCTTCTGCATGTGGGGTGGTGTTAGTACAGGAAAATATATCTCTAGCGCCATCTAGCTTGTCTCGCAGGCTGCACAGTATTTGTACAGTATTGCCAGTAGATGGAACTGTTCACTAAAATCTATATATTTTTACCCTTCATTTTCTACTGTGACGTTACTGTAGTCTAATAAATATATTATTGATCTTGTTTCAGATGCTTTACATGGCAGCTCCAAGAAAAAGGACTCCAGAAAGTACTTAGAGAGACTGCGACAGCTGGAAACCTACTGCCGGGCGTTGCTAAAGCTTGACGGCAAGATCTCGCAGTGCCCCCTCGTGGTGCAGTTTTTTACCCTGCACAATAATGACTTGAATCCATCTTTCCCAGAAAACAGGTAATGCTGATTACCCAAGAACGAGGTCATTTTATTACTTCTCATAGAGAACTTGCACCAACCGTTTCATTGTGGAATCTAAAACAAATTATGTGGGGGGAGGGGGGGACTTTTATTCTTGCCCTCCAAATTTACAGTATAGAGCCACATATGGCTTTTGATGTCCTCCTCTGGTATAAATGGGCAACATCATGATGTACATTGTAGATATGCTTGTACATTCGTCCTGATTGGAGAATCATCCCGCATAATGATTAATTTATTATGCAGGATCATTCTCCGATTAGAAACCTTGCGGCATATTTTACAGAAAGCTCCTCTGCATCCACATGTTGTTCCCCTCTACATCATCCCCAAATCTAGCCCAGCATTCAGACCATTGTATGTGTACCTCCTACTTTTCATATTACATTCCGATGCTGATAATTCTCCTCCTAAATAATATTGCTATTTGAGCTATATGTCAGGTTGACACCTAGGGGCAGATTTACTTAGGGTTGAATATCGATATTCGACCGTCTAAGTAAAATCTTTCGACTTCGAATATCGAAGTCGAAGGATTTACCATCGACTATGAACGATTCGAAGGATTTTAATCCATCGATCGAAGGATTTTCCTTCGATCAGAAAATTTTTAGGAAGCCTATGGGGACCTTTCCCATAGGCTAACATTGATGTTCGGTAGGTTTTAGGTGGCGAAGTACTTGGTCGAAGTTTTTTTTAAAGAGACAGTACTTCGACTATCGAATGGTCGAATAGTCGAACGATTTTTAGTTCAAATCGTTCGATTCGAAGTCGAAGTTGAAGGTCGAAGTAGCCAATTCGATGGTCAAAGTAGCCAAAAAAATCATTTGAAATTCAAAGTTTTTTTTTATTCTATTCCTTCACTCGAGCTAAATAAATGTGCCCCCTATCTTACCACCCTGTGTTTGATAGACAGCTTTGTCCAACTGTCAACAGTGGCATATTTACTTTAAATATGCACCAAAATCCAGGATTTGGTTTGGGATTCGGCATTTTTCAGCAGGATTCAGATTCAGGCCAAATCCTTAAGGCTGGCCAAACCGAATCCGAACACTAAAACGCAGCCACATGACAGTTGCACCACTGCAATGTACTATATATAGTGGTTTCATTCCTCATGCACTATCCTGAATTGGCCTGACCTTTCCACTAAACAAATTGACATTATTGGGAGGAAAAATACACATATTCTGTTTCAGGGAGTGTGAAGCCAGTGTTCAATGTCACTACGCCCAAATATTATGCACAGGTGAAACCGTAGGTCCTATTTTTATTGCATGATGCGAGTGGTTTGCCAAGAGATCTTTTGTATCTTTAAGGAAAGGAAACATCAATACTTTGTTGTTTACATGGCGTAATATTAACTGAAAGAACTTGTTATTGTGTTTGTTCCAGTCTGGTGATAATGCCTTCAGACAGCAAGGAAGAGAAGAGCATCTGCCCGAGTCAGAATTTTAATGTCTCCGGACCCCTCGTCTCCTTGACTTATCGCTGCACTGCTGACTTTGAAACGGTTGACCTGAAAAATAAGCCATTCACTGCAAAGCAACATGAGTTGCTGGATGTGTTAGTGAAAGAGAGCACAGGTGCGTTCCTTGTACTAGACCTTAGCTAATCAGGAAGGATTGGGCTAGTAAGAAGAAGGCCACATCTAAATGTAGGGTGGCAAGAAAGTAAGAGAGCAATAGTCAACCTCCAGTCTTGAAAATTTTAGGTTTCAACCCCCCTTCGCAGCTTTTACTATGGAAAGTTAAATTGACATCCTTGTTCAGCTGGTCACACCACTAATGACATCAGACATCCTTGTCCACTTGGCCGACTTCTTGTCTAATTTTTTATTAAGGGAGACAATAAGAAAAATTGTGACCACAATTGCTCCTTAGACAAGGCTAAATTGTCAATATAGATGACTATATACATGGGTCCATATTGCCTAGTGGCATGATCACTTTTGAATCTTCAATCAATAGGCTATGTATGGACCAAAACAATAGCACCCTAATCAATCATTTATCTGGGCAGATATTGATTATGATGTCAGGGGGGGGGGTCAACAACGAGACTTGGGTGTTATCCTTTCCTGGTTGCTCTGGATAGACATCTAATGTGATGAAATCTTTGACCCAGGGGTCAACAACTTGTGTAGCATTTCCATACATTCATGCCTATTTATATGCTGAGTCAATGCGTTTCCAGGGAAAAAGGAAACAACTGCATACTCTTGTAGTTAGTCTTGGATGCAGTCTAATGATACTCCTTTTACAGGGTGGTGGCTGGTTGAGAATGAAGATCGGCAAATTGCTTGGTTTCCAGCACCTTACTTGAAAGCCCACAGAAATACTGAAGATGTCTGCGGAAACCAAGAATGTCAAGATCAAGGTAGGTTCAAAGCTCTTGTTGGAACTCATGGTTTTAGCAAACACAAAGTGGAGAGAGCCAGTTGTTGTAAGACTTGCTATTGGCCAATAGATGGCCAAGGATGCTGCCAATTGTCGTTTAGGACAGCCCTGACATGTTTGGTTAAGACACTTGGCTCAGGGGTTCCATCTTCATTGCTTCATCCTACATAACACCTCAGGTAGACCATCAGTCTAGGATTCCTCACTCAAATTTACATGTTTTTACTTCACAGGAACCTTCTGTGTTGTACTGAAAGCCTATGAGGCCCAGAACTCTGATGAAATGCCCGTTAGTATTGGCGTCATTGTGGAAGTTTTGGAAAAATCTGACAATGGCTGGTGGCTGATCAGGTAAGATCATCTTGGTTGCCCAGACCAACCACCAAATATTGTTATAAGAAATTGTTAGCACACATCCAATACAGGAGATAAGTAATTAAAATGTGTTGAATGCTACATTACTCCAGGTACAACAAGAGGTCAGGATATATCCCATCCATCTACCTAAAGCCATACAGAAATCCTTGTGAGAAGTTCCAGAACATTCTTGGCCGAGACATGTACATTTCTACTCCAAATCTCTATGAAAGGCAATATGAAATCAAGAAGGAGGATAGAGACCGGTCTCAGTCTGTCGGCGACGCATCAGTCACATCCAATAACAGGTCTTCCGTGGCTTCCGATCTGGATAGTTCAAGTTCACCCTCAGTCTCGGACGGGGAGTCATCAGCAGATGGCTCTAACACCTCTCTGTCAGCCATTGAGCCAGCTTTTTGTGCTCCTAAAATTCCCGCAAGGCCAAAAGCAAATGAAATTTTCCAGAATTGTAGCACCGTGACCAAACGCACTGTGCAAAAAATTCTTGTGCAGAACACATCTCACTGAGGTTCTGGTGGAGATTCAACTGGCAAGGGGCAAATAATTGTCTGTCTGACTATAGATCATCTTGGCAATAGAATTTTGCTGAAGTGAAATCGATTGAGGATCTCTGCGGTAAATGCAAGGTCTATTTAATGCCCATTGTTGGCATGAATCTAAGAAGCGGTAAAGCTTTAAATGTAGTAGAATTTTCTCTACCCTGATGATTACACCTGGCCAATAACAGTGATATGACGTGGGGTTTCTAAAGGGCATTATAATTATGTATCTATATATATTTAGTAGCAACCCACACACACACACACACTCTTGGGCCAGCAATATCAGAAAGGCTTTGGCCTTCTGGAGACAATGGTGGTTGGTTTTGTGCCCATCAAGATAAGGAAAAACATAAGGCAGATGGATGCCTAGAGTACCATGGTAGGTTGGAGAGAAGAAATAGTACTATTTTAGGAACAGTTCTTCATGACCCCAGGGATAGGTAACTAGCTCCATTGCAAAATTACAACCAGTAACCATAAAACAACTGGAAGGTGGTATTTTTCACATTTGTCTAATGTCTGCCTGTCTCATTTGGTGGTGCCCCTTACTATGAGTAATAGAAGAAATCTAAATGGGGTAGACTGTATAGCTGGTGTTGCTTTGGGTGGCCGGGTCTTTCTACTGATGACTATGTACTTTGTATCAAGGTATTATTATTATTATTATTTTTTATATATACTGTATATTTTTTTTAAATATATTCACATTTAAGCACATATATCTAACAAATGCATTATTTTATATACCAGTGGCATAATTAAGCAAATGGTAATAAAAAATTATAGAATCACTAAAGCCTAAGCCATCAGCCCAGTAAGGAGAAATCTGATTGGCTGTGTGCAGTATAATTATAAGCACCAATAAAATGGCAAGTGTATGGTTTTTAGTAACAATACAATTATTTAATAGCTTTCATTAAGCAGCTGGGGGCACTGTCAGTACTTTTCTATATATATATATATATCGATGTAATGATGGAACTCGCTCTCATCGTGATTTCTACAATCAGAAATAAAACCGTTTTAAAATATTCTTTCCGTTTGTTCTTGGAAATCTCTCCCTATGTACATGTGCTTATCTCGCAGCAGTCTCTCATCTGAGAACACCAGTATGAGAAAATAAATGAGAGTATGTGGGGAGTGAAATCTATGGCAATATACTATAGTTGAATAAATATTTATTAGACAAATATAAACAAAATATGGAACTTTCTGGCACCACCCCCCCCATCCACTGCTAACACCCCAGAGTTGGGTTGATGTGAGGAAACTCAAAGGTTATGCACAAGCTCTTGTTTGTATTTATTACCCCTTCCAGAGGTTGTCGGGATTTTTTTACATTTAAACACCCCCCATGTGCCCCAGCATTTTTAGTTCAACTTCAAAAAACTGTTAGCCTACTATAGTTTTAGGGGTAATCAGGGCCGGATTTACATAGTGGTCTCCCCTAGGCACATCCTCCAGGGGGACAGGAGCAATGGGGATTGGCGCACGGAAAATTAAAAAAATTATTGTATCTCCAGCGCATCCCCAGTGTTTTTGAACCAATGTGGGTGTTGTTGGGCAGCATGCCGCCCCCCTAAAATGCTGCCGCCCTAGGCCCGGGCCTAGGTTGCCTTTCCACAAATCCGCGCCTGGGGGTAAACAGAGCAGCAAATCAGCCTACACCCAAAATTTACATGCATTCTGGAATCCAGTTCACTACAGCCAGCCCCCAAATCTTTCTGCTTTCTTTGGTGTATCCCTTTATCATTACCTTCCCCCTGCCTTCCCTCATACCCTTCATTCATTCTTTTCCTCTATCTCTAAATGCACTGTTAGAGCCGGATTTCCCTCTTTGGCACATGATCCTAGTGCCCGCCCTGCCTTCATGGGTACCCACACGAAGCACTGGCGAGCTGCGTCCTGAAATCTTGCCGCTCTGGGCCCGAGTCTTAGTGGCCTCATTACAAATCTAGGCCTGCGCACTGCCAAATTCATATATAATACCCCAGAACACATGGCGGATAAATACAGTGCCAATTCCATGTATAATACCCCAGAACACATGGCAGATAAATACAGTGCCAATTCCATGTATAATACCCCAGAACACATGGCAGATAAATACAGTGTCAGTTTCATGTATAATACCCCAGAACACATGGCAGATAAATACAGTGCCAATTCCATGTATAATACCCCAGAACACATGGCAGATAAATACAGTGCCAATTCCATCTATAATACCCCAGAACACATGGCAGATAAATTCAGTGTCAGTTTCATGTTTAATACCCCAGAACACATGGCGGATAAATACAGTGCCAATTCCATGTATAATACCCCAGAACACATGACAGATAAATACAGTGCCAATTCCGTGTATAATACCCCAGAACACATGGCAGATAAATACAGTGCCAATTCCATGTATAATACCCCAGAACACATGGCAGATAAATACAGTGCCAATTCCATCTATAATACCCCAGAACACATGGCAGATAAATACAGTGTCAGTTTCATGTTTAATACCCCAGAACACATGGCGGATAAATACAGTGCCAATTCCATGTATAATACCCCAGAACACATGGCAGATAAATACAGTGCCAATTCCATGTATAATACCCCAGAACACATGGCAGATAAATACAGTGCCAGTTTCATGTATAATACCCCAGAACACATGGCGGATAAATACAGTGCCAATTCCATGTATAATACCCCAGAACACATGACAGATAAATACAGTGCCAATTCCATGTATAATACCCCAGAACACATGGCAGATAAATACAGTGCCAATTCCATGTATAATACCCCAGAACACATGGCAGATAAATACAGTGCCAATTCCATGTATAATACCCCAGAACACATGGCAGATAAATACAGTGCCAATTCCATGTATAATACCCCAGAACACATGGCAGATAAATACAGTGCCAATTCCATGTATAATACCCCAGAACACATGGCAGATAAATACAGTGCCAATTCCATGTATAATACCCCAGAACACATGGCAGATAAATACAGTGCCAATTCCATGTATAATACCCCAGAACACATAGCAGATAAATACAGTGTCAATTCCATGTATAATACCACAGAACACATGGCAGATAAATACAGTGCCATTTTTATGTATAATACCCCAGAACACATGGCAGATAAATACAGTGCCAATTCCATGTATAATACCCCAGAACACATGGCAGATAAATACAGTACCAATTCCATGTATAATACCCCAGAACACATGGCAGATAAATACAGTGCCAATTCCATGTATAATACCCCAGAACACATGGCAGATAAATACAGTGCCAATTCCATGTATAATACCCCAGAACACATGGCGGATAAATACAGTGCCAATTCCATGTATAATACCCCAGAACACATGGCAGATAAAAACAGTACCAATTCCATGTATAATACCCCAGAACACATGGCAGATAAATACAGTGCCAATTCCATGTATAATACCCCAGAACACATGGCAGATAAATACAGTGCCAATTCCATGTATAATACCCCAGAACACATGGCAGATAAATACAGTGCCAATTCCATGTATAATACCCCAGAACACATGGCAGATAAATACAGTGCCAGTTTCATGTATAATACCCCAGAACACATGGCAGATAAATACAGTGCCAATTCCATGTATAATACCCCAGAACATATAGCAGATAAATACAGTGCCAATTCCATGTATAATACCCCAGAACACATGGCAGATAAATACAGTGTCAATTCCATGTATAATACCCCAGAACATATAGCAGATAAATACAGTGCCAATTCCATGTATAATACCCCAGAACACATGGCAGATAAATACAGTGCCAATTCCATGTATAATACCCCAGAACACTTGGCAGATAAATACAGTGTCAATTCCATGTATAATACCCCAGAACACATGGCAGATAAATACAGTGCCAATTCCATGTATAATACCCCAGAACATATAGCAGATAAATACAGTGCCAATTCCATGTATAATACCCCAGAACACGTGACAGATAAATACAGTGCCAATTCCATGTATAATAACCCAGAACACATGGCAGATAAATACAGTACCAATCCCATGTATAATACCCCAGAACACATGGCAGATAAATACAGTGCCAATTCCATGTATAATACCCCAGAACACATGGCAGATAAATATAGTACCAGTTCCACATATAATACCCCCATAACCTCTAGCAGGAGAGATACAGTGCCAACTTCAGGTATACCATCTCTATCGTGTATTGTCATAGGCAATTAATAGATATTGTTTTCGGAAGGATTAACCCCTGCAAGCCTTCATAAATATCTGCGTGTATTCATATGTCTGACACTCAGAGCAACTTGCCATCCCATGGTGTCAGTACCTTTCAGACCTTTTTTCAGATCACTAATACATAAAGTTAAATACTGGGCCTAATATTGAAGCCTATAATAAACCACTAGTAATTTATTTAATTTTTATTTTAATGCAGTGTTTGCAACTCTGCCTATTCTGCATGCAGGGAGTTGTAGTTGTGGCATCAGTATTCAGGAAAGGATTGTGTCCCCTTTAAGTGCACTGAGACAATGCTACAGTTGTACCACAAGATGGCAATAGATATACTTTATATAATGCTGCAGGTTTGGCTACATGGCTCTGAATGGTTTTAAAGATGAATTGACCTTCCATAGCAGTGGTTTCTGCTTCAGTGTTATTCAACTACAACTTCCAACATACTTCGACATTCTGGGAGTAGTTGCTTCTTATTCTGTGTCACTGACACAGATCTGTTATCCGAAAAACCCCAGGCCCCAAGCATTCTGGATAAGAGGTCCCATACCTGTACTTGCTTAATGGAATACTAACACTAAATATAATTTATAATAATAATTATTTATATTATTAAATACATTTACTGATCAGTAGAGATGTCGCGAACTGTTCGCCGGCGAACTTGTTCGCGCGAACATCGGGTGTTCGCGCTCGCCGGAAGTTCGCGAACGTCGCGCGACGTTCGCCATTTTGGGTTCGCCATTGTTGGCGCTTTTTTTTGCCCTCTCACCCCAGACCAGCAGGTACATGGCAGCCAATCAGGAAGCTCTCCCCTGGACCACTCCCCTTCCCTATAAAAACCGAAGCCCTGCAGCGTTTTTTCACTCTGCCTGTGTGTGCTGAAGAGATAGTGTAGGGAGAGAGCTGCTGCCTGTTAGTGATTTCAGGGACAGTTGAAAGTTTGCTGGCTAGTAATCGTTTTGATACTGCTCTGTTATTGGAGGGACAGAAGTCTGCAGGGGTTTGAGGGACATTTAAGCTTAGGTAGCTTTGCTGGCTAGTAATCTACCTTCTACTGCAGTGCTCTGTATGTAGCTGCAGTGGGCAGCTGTCCTGCTTCTGATCTCATCTGCTGACTGCTGCAATAACAGTAGTCCTTGTAAGGACTGCTTTTATTTATTTTTTTGTTGTTTTACTACTACTACTACTACTACTACTATAAGAGCCCAGTGCTATTAGTCTAGCAGTGTTGGGGAGTGGGACTGGTGTGCTAATCTGCTGCTCCTAGTAGTTCAGCAGCACCAACTTTAATTTTTTTTTTTAATATTCATTTTTTTTTTATTTTACTTTTTTTTATTTTACTACCGCTGTAGTAGTGTATAAGTTGACCTTTTAGGCATTATTTGCCCTGTAGGCATTATTTGCACAGTGTTTTCTTCAACCCGCCATCGAGCTGTGTGACCTTGTTCACATTCTGTCTAAATATCCATAATATTACCGTCTCCAGAAAAAACACCGGAGTCACTTTTTTCAAGCAGCCATAATATATTTTACGTAATCCGTATCCACCGCTGTAGTAGTGTATACGTTGGCCTTGTAGGCATTATTTGCACACTGTTTTCTTCAACCCGCCATCGAGCTGTGTGACCTTGTTCACATTCTGTCTAAATATCCATAATATTACCGTCTCCAGAAAAAACACCGGAGTCACTTTTTTCAAGCAGCCATAATATATTTTACGTAATCCGTATCCACCGCTGTAGTAGTGTATACGTTGGCCTTGTAGGCATTATTTGCACACTGTTTTCTTCAACCCGCCATCGAGCTGTGTGACCTTGTTCCCATTCTGTCGAAATATCCATAATATTACCGTCTCCAGAAAAAACACCGGAGTCACTTTTTTCAAGCAGCATTCATATATTTTACGTAATCCGTATCCACCGCTGTAGTAGTGTATACGTTGGCCTTGTAGGCATTATTTGCACACTGTTTTCTTCAACCCGCCATCGAGCTGTGTGACCTTGTTCACATTCTGTCTAAATATCCATAATATTACCGTCTCCAGAAAAAACACCGGAGTCACTTTTTTCAAGCAGCATTCATATATTTTACGTAATCCGTATCCACCGCTGTAGTAGTGTATACGTTGGCCTTGTAGGCATTATTTGCACACTGTTTTCTTCAACCCGCCATCGAGCTGTGTGACCTTGTTCACATTCTGTCTAAATATCCATAATATTACCGTCTCCAGAAAAAACACCGGAGTCACTTTTTTCAAGCAGCATTCATATATTTTACGTAATCCGTATCCACCACTGTAGTAGTGTATACGTTGGCCTTGTAGGCATTATTTGCACACTGTTTTCTTCAACCCGCCATCGAGCTGTGTGACCTTGTTCACATTCTGTCTAAATATCCATAATATTACCGTCTCCAGAAAAAACACCGGAGTCACTTTTTTCAAGCAGCATTCATATATTTTACGTAATCCGTATCCACCGCTGTAGTAGTGTATACGTTGGCCTTGTAGGCATTATTTGCACACTGTTTTCTTCAACCCGCCATCGAGCTGTGTGACCTTGTTCACATTCTGTCTAAATATCCATAATATTACCGTCTCCAGAAAAAACACCGGAGTCACTTTTTTCAAGCAGCATTCATATATTTTACGTAATCCGTATCCACCGCTGTAGTAGTGTATACGTTGGCCTTGTAGGCATTATTTGCACACTGTTTTCTTCAACCCGCCATCGAGCTGTGTGACCTTGTTCACATTCTGTCTAAATATCCATAATATTACCGTCTCCAGAAAAAACACCGGAGTCACTTTTTTCAAGCAGCATTCATATATTTTACGTAATCCGTATCCACCGCTGTAGTAGTGTATACGTTGGCCTTGTAGGCATTATTTGCACACTGTTTTCTTCAACCCGCCATCGAGCTGTGTGACCTTGTTCACATTCTGTCTAAATATCCATAATATTACCGTCTCCAGAAAAAACACCGGAGTCACTTTTTTCAAGCAGCATTCATATATTTTACGTAATCCGTATCCACCGCTGTAGTAGTGTATACGTTGGCCTTGTAGGCATTATTTGCACACTGTTTTCTTCAACCCGCCATCGAGCTGTGTGACCTTGTTCACATTCTGTCTAAATATCCATAATATTACCGTCTCCAGAAAAAACACCGGAGTCACTTTTTTCAAGCAGCATTCATATATTTTACGTAATCCGTATCCACCGCTGTAGTAGTGTATACGTTGGCCTTGTAGGCATTATTTGCACACTGTTTTCTTCAACCCGCCATCGAGCTGTGTGACCTTGTTCACATTCTGTCTAAATATCCATAATATTACCGTCTCCAGAAAAAACACCGGAGTCACTTTTTTCAAGCAGCATTCATATATTTTACGTAATCCGTATCCACCGCTGTAGTAGTGTATACGTTGGCCTTGTAGGCATTATTTGCACACTGTTTTCTTCAACCCGCCATCGAGCTGTGTGACCTTGTTCACATTCTGTCTAAATATCCATAATATTACCGTCTCCAGAAAAAACACCGGAGTCACTTTTTTCAAGCAGCCATAATATATTTTACGTAATCCGTATCCACCGCTGTAGTAGTGTATACGTTGACCTTGTAGGCATTATTTGCACACTGTTTTCTTCAACCCGCCATCGAGCTGTGTGACCTTGTTCACATTTTGTCTAAATATTGATAATATTATCGTCTCTAGAAAAACCACTTGAGTTACTTTTTTTCAAGCAGCATTCATATATTTTACGTAATCCGTATCCACCGCTGTAGTAGTGTATACGTTGACCTTGTAGGCATTATTTGCACACTGTTTTCTTCAACCCGCCATCGAGCTGTGTGACCTTGTTCACATTTTGTCTAAATATTGATAATATTATCGTCTCTAGAAAAACCACTTGAGTTACTTTTTTTCAAGCAGCATTCATATATTTTACGTAATCCGTATCCACCGCTGTAGTAGTGTATACGTTGACTTTGTAGGCATTATTTGCACAGTGTTTTCTTCAACCCGCCATCTAGCTGTGTGTATTATCGTTTCCAGAAAAACCAACTGAGTTTTTGTTGTTGTTGTTGTTTTTTTAAAAATAATGCCAGGCAAAGGCAGGCCGCCACGCAGAGGCCGTGCTAGGGGCCGTGCTGCTATGCAATCCTGTGGCCCTAGCAAATTGCCCAGTTTTAAAAAGCCAATGACCCTGAACTCCCAAAATGCTGAAGAGGTAGTTGACTGGCTTACACAGCACACCCCATCCTCTACCGTTTCTAACTTTACCACAACATCCTCCTCATCCTCCACTGCTATGGCCACCCCACGTAACACTTCCTCCACCACCGGTGCCCCTTCTTCACTGGGGTCAGAGGAGTTATTTTCCCATGAGTTTCTTGAACTGAGTAATGCGCAACCATTATTGCCAGAAGAAGATGAAGGAGATGAGGACCTTACACCAGATTTAATTCTGGCAGAGAACACGATAGAGATGGACATAATGAGTGATGAGGAGGAGGTCCCCGCTGCTGCTTCCTTCTGTGATGTGTCAGAAGAAATTGATGCATCTGAGGAGAATGATGATGAGGAGATTGATGTTTTGTGGGTGCCTAGTAGGAGAGCAAGAGGAGGGTAGTTCAGATGGAGAGACGGAGAGTCAGAGAGGCAGTAGGAGAATAAGACTTAGAAGAAGCAGGGAGGACAGCCCGCAGGGATCAGTAGGGCAACAACATGTATCGGCACCTGTGTTCAGCCGGCCAACGCACCCGCCATTGCCGCCAATACCGCCAACTCCGCCAACTTCTACTGTTACCGCCAGATCGCACACTTCCAAAAAGTCAGCAGTGTGGGATTTTTTTAATGTGTGTGCCTCTGACAAAAGCATTGTAATTTGCAATGAGTGCAGTCAGAAACTGAGCCTTGGTAAGCCCAACAGCCACATAGGTACAACTTCTATGCGAAGGCACATGAGCGGCAAGCACAAAGCACTTTGGGAGCAACACCTCAAAGGCAACAGGCAAACTAAAAGCCACACTCCTTCTGGTCCAGCATCTTACTGCTCTACCTCTGCTCTCCTTGACCCGTCTGAACCACCCTCCACTCCGCCTTCCACCTTGACCACCTGTTCCCATTCCCAGTCATCTGCCACCAGCCAAGTTTCTGTGAAGGCCATGTTTGAGCGTAAGAAGCCAATGTCTGACTGTCACCCCCTTGCCCGGCGTCTGACAGCTGGCTTGTCTGCACTCTTAGCCCGCCAGCTTTTACCATACCAGCTGGTGGACTCTGAGGCCTTCCGCAAATTTGTAGCAATTGGGACACCGCAGTGGAAGGTACCCAGCCACAATTTTTTTTCTAAAAAGGGAATACCACACCTGTACCAACATGTGCAGAGCCAAGTTACCGCATCTCTGTCACTTAGTGTTGGGCCAAAGGTCCATATGACTACTGACGCATGGTCCTCCAAGCATGGTCAGGGCAGGTATGTCACCTACACTGCCCACTGGGTGAACTTGGTAATGGCTGGGAAGCAGGGAATGGGTAGCTCAACAACAACAGTGGAGTTGGTGTCACCGCCACGGATTGCACGCGGTTCTGCCACCACCTCTACTCCTCCATCGCTCTCTACCTCGTCTTCTTCTTCTTCTTACTCTGCTGCTGGGTCCTCCTTCTCCTCCTCCACACCTGTGCACCCCCAGCTCCCCCTAGGCTATTCGACGTGCCAGGTACGCCGTTGTCACGCTGTCTTGGGGATGACGTGCCTGGAAAGCAAAAACCATACCGGATCTGTACTCCTGTCATCTCTGCAGTCACAGGCCGATCGGTGGCTGACCCCACACCAACTGCAGATCGGAAAAGTGGTGTGTGACAATGGAAGCAATCTGTTGGCAGCGTTGAGACTAGGCAATTTAACACATGTGCCCTGCATGGCACATGTGTTAAATTTAATAGTCCAACGTTTTGTCTCCAAGTACCCAGGATTCCAGGACGTTCTCACCCAGTCCAGAAAGGTGTCGGCCCATTTCAGACGTTCCTACACAGCCATGGCACGCCTTGCTGACATTCAGCAGCGCTACAACATGCCAGTCAGGCGTTTGATTTCTGACAGCCAGACTCGCTGGAATTCAACGCTCCTTATGTTGGAACGTCTGCTGCAACAACAAAGGGCCGTCAACGAGTACCTTTTTGAACTGGGTGGTAGGACTGGATCTGCACAGCTGGGGATTTTTTTCCCCCGTTACTGGGTGCTTATGCGCGATGCCTGCAGGCTCATGCGACCTTTTGAAGAGGTGACAAATATGGTCAGTCGCACCGAAGGCACCATCAGCGACCTAATACCCTTCGCTTTCTTCCTGGAGCGTGCCGTGCGACGAGTGACAGATGAGGCTGTAGACCAGCGTGACGAGGAGCTGGAAGCGCACGATTTCTGGTCGGAATCACCAGAACGAACCCAGGCACATGCTGCAACGCAGGGAGAGGTGCCAGAAGTGGAGTCAGAGGAGGAAGGTGGCTTTGTGGAGGAGGAGGAGGAGGACCAACAGGAGCAGGCTTCCCAGGGGGCTAGTGGTGACCTTTTGGGGACCCCTGGTCTTGTACGTGGCTGGGGGGAGGAGACCGTGGATGATGCAGTCCTTGATAATGAGGAAGCGGAGATGGATAGCTCTGCATCCAACCTTGTGAGAATGGGGTCTTTCATGCTGTCATGCCTGTTGAAGGACCCCCGTATCAAGAGGCTTAAGGAGAAGGACCTGTACTGGGTCGCAACGCTACTAGACCCTCGGTACAAGCATAAAGTGTCAGAAATGTTACCAACATACCACAAGTCCGAAAAGATGCGGCATTTACAAACCAGCCTGCAAAACATGTTGTACAATGCTTTTAAGGGTGATGTCACTTCAGGAACTCATCAACATTCCAGGGGCAGAGGTGCCAGTAATCCTGCCACGAGCACACCTGCAAGGACAAAGCCCTTTGGCCAGTCTGTAACGTCAGACATGCAAATGTTTTTCTGTCCAAGGCAGCGCCACAACCCTTCTGGATCCACCCTCAAAGAACGCCTCGACCGGCAGGTAGCGGACTACCTGGCATTAACTGCAGATATCGACACTCTGAGGAGCGATGAACCCCTGGACTACTGGGTGCGCAGGCTTGATCTGTGGCCAGAGCTGTCACAATTTGCCATGAACCTCTTGTCTTGCCCAGCCTCAAGTGTGCTCTCAGAAAGGACCTTCAGTGCAGCAGGAGGGATTGTAACTGAGAAGAGAACTCGCCTAGGTCACAAAAGTGTCGATTACCTGACCTTTATTAAAATGAATGAGGGGTGGATCTCGGAGGGTTACTGCACGCCGGAAGACTTGTTCTGACTTCTATGCAGCTGTCCTTCTCTTCAAGCCTCATGACTCCACACACAGCTGTCCTTTAGCGTCCTCCTCCTCCCTCCGCCACCGTTACAAACTAGGGTGCAAACCCTACTGGTTTAATTTTTTCTGGCCTCTGTGCTTCAGTGGCTGCGACCAAAAAAATGCCTATTTTCTGCATTTATATGACATAATTTTTCTGGCCTCTGTGCTTCAGTGGCTGCAACCAAAAAAATTTATATTTTCAGCATTTATATGGCATAATTTTTCTGTCAACTGTGCTTCAGTGGCTGCGACCAAAAAAATGCATATTTTCTGCATTTATATGGCATAATTTTTCTGGCCTCTGTGCTTCAGTGGCTGCAACCAAAAAAATGCATATTTTCAGCATTTATATGGCATAATTTTTCTGGCAACTGTGCTTCAGTGGCTGCGACCAAAAAAATGCATATTTTCTGCATTTATATGGCATAATTTTTCTGGCCTCTGTGCTTCAGTGGCTGCAACCAAAAAAATTTATATTTTCAGCATTTATATGGCATAATTTTTCTGTCAACTGTGCTTCAGTGGCTGCGACCAAAAAAATGCATATTTTCTGCATTTATATGGCATAATTTTTCTGGCCTCTGTGCTTCAGTGGCTGCAACCAAAAAAATTTATATTTTCAGCATTTATATGGCATATTTTTTCTGGCAACTGTGCTTCAGTGGCTGCGTCCAAAAAAACTGGGCAAACAATGCCTACAAGGTCAACGTATGGCAGTTGTTTAAAGAGAACAGTAGATTACTAGCCAGCAAAGCTACCTAAGCTAAAATGTCCCTCAAATCCCTGCAGACTTCTGTCCCTCCAATACAGAGCAGTATCAAGCAGATTACTAGCCAGCAAACTTACTATCATCTGTCCCTGAAATCACTAACAGCTCTCCCCCTACACTATCTCTTCCAAGCACACACAGGCAGATTTTTCAGATACATTTTTGCCCTTGATCCCCCTCTGGCATGCCACTGTCCAGGTCGTTGCACCCTTTAAACAACTTTAAAATCATTTTTCTGGCCAGAAATGTCTTTTCTAGATGTTAAAGTTCGCCTTCCCATTGAAGTCTATGGGGTTCGCGAACCGTTCGCGAACCGCTCGCATTTTTGCGCAAGTTCGCGAATATGTTCGCGAACTTTTTTTCCGACGTTCGCTACATCCCTACTGATCAGGTTCACCTTCATATGAGTTGTGATATACTCAATACATGCAGGGTCGGACTGGGGAGGCCCTAAGGCAGTAGCTCACGGTCTGGAGGGGGGCCCTGAGGCAGAAGCCCCGGGAAGAAATCCAGGTTGCAGATCAGGGGCCCACTGGGTTTTCCAGCATACTGCCGGCCCAGTCTGACCCTGTACAGATGTACTAATAAAGTTTTTTACTTTCATAAAACTTTTTTGGCTACTGCTTTACTACAGGATGACCTATTACTACATTTGAATTCTCATGTTTCTTTTAGCCTACCAATGGCTGGTCCCTCATGAAGTAATATGACATCACTGTTGTGCCCCCGAGCAGTAATACATGGGTATACTATTACACTCATCCAAGCAGACATTGTGAGATTAGCAGGAAATACAATTAACTGATGCTTTGGCAGGAGCAACTAACTGATCCTTCCCAAAAAGAACCAAAAAACACCCCTGACTTTTTGAAATAATGAGTGGAGGTCACCTCAACTCTTGTAGTGTCTTTATTTTCTTTTGGGATCACTATAGTTCATTGCCTACTAGAGTCATGTTTTTTTAGCCCACCAATGGCTGGTCCCTCTTGAAGTAATATGGCATCACTGTTGTGCCCCAGAGCAGTATTACTTGGGTATAATATTACACTCATCCAAGCAGCCATAGTGAAATTAGTAAGACTTACACCTAACTGATGCCTTGGCAGGAGCAACTAACACATCCTTCCCAAAAAGAAACCAAAAAACACACCTGCCTTTTTGAAATAATGAGCGGAGGTCATCGCAACTCTTAATTTCTTGCCTCTTCCTTAGTTATAACAGTCAGTGAGGATATGTTCCATCGATGTTCCTCAAGCCAAACTGCAACCGCCACCAGCAACTCCAGGTCACCTTTGCCTTTCCAGATTTGGGTCCACCTTCAACCTGTACAAGGCTCCGGGCTGCCTTGGTGGAATCCATGATCCTGGTACTGAAGACAAACAGTTTAAAAGCGATAATGGGAACAGTGAGGTGCGTGTAAATAAGAGAAGATCCCGTTCCTTTGGTGAGTTCAAAGATTTTCAAGAAGATTGTGGAAACATCCTGGAATGTAAGATCTTCTACGGTTTCGTTGAATGGGAAGCCCCCACCTTGATTATTATCCCTTGCCAACTACAGAAAAGAAAGCAATAACAGTGGAAAGATCACAATTATGAGAAGATGATGTCAGAGCAGGGCCGCCATCAGGGGGGGACAGGGGGGAGAGTTGTAGGGGGCCCGAGGGTAAGGGGGGCCCGGCCACGCCGCACTTACTTGATTAGCCGGGCCCCCCTGCTTTCTGAGAGCTGCTGACTTCGGGAAGGCAGGGCGTTAGCACAGGAGGAGGTGTCTTCTGTCCATTACTTCCCCTTATTGGTCACAGAGTTTAAGTCCTGGCTGAGCTGCTCAGGGATTGGATAGCTGAGGTTTGAACTTCCCCTCAAGCTCATCCAATCACCATGCAGCTTTACTGGGACTTGAAATTCTGTGACCAATAAGGGAAGAAAATGTTGTCACTGGAAGAAGATACAGCCACCTCCCCTCCTCCCTTCTGTAGTTGGCAGCTCACTGACAGCAGGTGGGCCCCACTAATGAAGTGCAACATGGCAGGGCCCCCTAAAGGTAACCATTTGTGGTCCCTGTTGTGTGGTGGGGCCTTGGGCACCAATTTTTTTTAAACTTCTGGGGGGGGCAAGTTTTTTTACATGGACGTTTAAGCGGGGCCCTGGCCACCAATTTTCTTATAACGTGTGTGTGTGTGGGGGGGGGGCTGAGCTGTCAAAATCGGGACTGTCCCACAGAAAACAGGACAGTTGGGAGGTGTTCCCCTGTACTAAGCACAATTCTGCAGGAACAGTCCCCTAAGTTTGCTCATAGTCTGTACAGAGAGATCCCATAAAACTATGGCAGCATAGGTATTCCCCTGTACTAAGCACAATTCAGCAGGAACAGCCCCCTAAGTTTGATCATAGTCTGTACAGAGAGATCCCATAAAACTATGTCAGCATAGGTATTCCCCTGTACTAAGCACAATTCAGCAGGAACAGTCTCCTAAGTTTGCTCATAGTCTGTACAGAGAGATCCCATAAAACTATGTCAGCATAGGTATTCCCCTGTACTAAGCACAATTCAGCAGGAACAGTCTCCTAAGTTTGCTCATAGTCTGTACAGAGAGATCCCATAAAACTATGGCAGCATAGGTATTCCCCTGTACTAAGCACAATTCAGCAGGAACAGTCCCCTAAGTTTGCTCATAGTCTGTACAGAGAGATCCCATAAAACTATGGCACATAGGTATTCCCCTGTACTAAGCACAATTCAGCAGGAACAGTCTCCTAAGTTTGCTCATAGTCTGTACAGAGAGATCCCATAAAACTATGTCAGCATAGGTATTCCCCTGTACTAAGCACTATTCAGCAGGAACAGTCTCCTAAGTTTGCTCATAGTCTGTACAGAGAGATCCCATAAAACTATGGCACATAGGTATTCCCCTGTACTAAGCACAATTCAGCAGGAACAGTCTCCTAAGTTTGCTCATAGTCTGTACAGAGAGATCCCATAAAACTATGTCAGCATAGGTATTCCCCTGTACTAAGCACAATTCAGCAGGAACAGTCTCCTAAGTTTGCTCATAGTCTGTACAGAGAGATCCCATAAAACTATGGCAGCATAGGTATTCCCTGTACTAAGCACAATTCAGCAGGAACAGTCCCCTAAGTTTGCTCATAGTCTGTACAGAGAGATCCCATAAAACTATGGCACATAGGTATTCCCCTGTACTAAGCACAATTCAGCAGGAACAGTCTCCTAAGTTTGCTCATAGTCTGTACAGAGAGATCCCATAAAACTATGTCAGCATAGGTATTCCCCTGTACTAAGCACTATTCAGCAGGAACAGTCTCCTAAGTTTGCTCATAATCTGTACAGAGAGATCCCATAAAACTATGGCACATAGGTATTCCCCTGTACTAAGCACAATTCAGCAGGAACAGTCTCCTAAGTTTGCTCATAGTCTGTACAGAGAGATCCCATAAAACTATGTCAGCATAGGTATTCCCCTGTACTAAGCACAATTCAGCAGGAACAGTCTCCTAAGTTTGCTCATAGTCTGTACAGAGAGATCCCATAAAACTATGTCAGCATAGGTATTCCCCTGTACTAAGCACAATTCAGCAGGAACAGTCCCCTAAATTTGCTCATAGTCTGTACAGAGAGATCCCATAAAACTATGGCACATAGGTATTCCCCTGTACTAAGCACAATTCAGCAGGAACAGTCTCCTAAGTTTGCTCATAGTCTGTACAGAGAGATCCCATAAAACTATGTCAGCATAGGTATTCCCCTGTACTAAGCACAATTCAGCAGGAACAGTCTCCTAAGTTTGCTCATAGTCTGTACAGAGAGATCCCATAAAACTATGGCACATAGGTATTCCCCTGTACTAAGCACAATTCAGCAGGAACAGTCTCCTAAGTTTGCTCATAGTCTGTACAGAGAGATCCCATAAAACTATGGCAGCTTTTGTAACTATTCCCCTGTACTAAGCACAATTCTTAAACATTATGTGGACAGAGGAGTATTGTGTAATCCAGTAGATATATAACATTAGTTCTCACAGAGACACTGAGATTATTGGGCCCTGAAGTATAATTCTATTCGCAGCCACTTCTCTCCGTCCAGTCAGTCACTACTTCCACAAGGAAACAAACAAGACTGTCCAGGTGACGTGTTGGGGCTTGAAACATTGAACCACGTGCCAAGCGGCTCGACCAATCAGCGTCCGTTTTAACAAGAGAAACTGAAAACGACGTCTCGCTTTGCTCCTGTTGCCATGGAGAGCTCAGTTGTCGGAAAGACGTCATGTCCGAGGAGCGTAAGGCGGGTGGCGCGAAAGTTTGGAAAGGAAAGAGAAGGTAGGCGTCGGGCAAAGCATGAGCGGTGGGACGAGGGAATGAGATCAGATTGCTCGGGAGAGACGTATCAGGAGCTGATGGGATATTAGGCCATTAGTGTATTTAGGCAGCACACGAGCCATTAAATGCGCATATACAGCTGCTACAGCCACCGACTTTCATTTAGCGCTCAGTTCGGTACAACTTTTAGGTGAGGCCTAAACATGATTTTGCTTTTTGGGCCCAATAACCTTTACTTCTGTTGCTCCTCTGTCCCTTTTATATGTTCATTAGGTCACATGGTTCTCTATGAAAACCAATCACAGCCTCACAGCTCTTGTCTCACCAACACTTTGTACATTTGTATGGCACTCTTGTACTGCAAGCTTCTCAGATAGGGCCTACAGGCTTTGTCTCTCTGGGAGCAATTTATAGGCATAGTCACCCCTCAATAGGGTTGTTCTGTGACCATATAAAGGCACAAGGCTGCGGGCTGAGTTATACAGGGAACTCTGAGTATCACTCATGTATTATAAGGGATAATGTACCCCCTACTGTAAATGATAAGGATATTAGAAGTCACTGAGGGGTTCTGTGACCATATAAAGGCACAAGGCTGCAGGCTGAGTTATACAGGGAACTCTGAGTATCACTCATGTATTATAAGGGATAATGTACCCCCTACTGTAAATGATAAGGATATTAGAAGTCACTGAGGGGTTGTTCTGTGACCATGTAAAGGCACAAGGCTGCAGGCTGAGTTATACAGGGAACTCTGAGTATCACTCATGTATTATAAGGGATAATGTACCCCCTGCTGTAAATGATAAGGACATTGGAATGACTGGAGGGGTTCTGTGACCATATAAAGGCAGAAGGCTGCAGACTGAGTTATACAGGGAACTCTGGTTATCACTCATGTATTATAAGGGATAATGTACCCCCTACTGTAAATGATAAGGATATTAGAAGTCACTGAGGGGATGTTCTGTGACCATATAAAGGCACAAGGCTGCAGGCTGAGTTATACAGGGAACTCTGAGTATCACTCATGTATTATAAGGGATAATGTACCCCCTACTATAAATGATAAGGATATTAAAAGTCACTGAGGGGTTGTTCTGTGACCATATAAAGGCACAAGGCTGCAGGCTGAGTTATACAGGGAACTCCGAGTATCACTCATGTATTATAAGGAATAATGTACCCCCTACTGTAAATGATAAGGATATTAGAATTCACTGAGGGGTTGTTCTGTGACCATATAAAGGCACAAGGCTCCAGCTGAGTTATACAGGGAACTCTGAGTATCACTCATGTATTATAAAGGGATAATGTACCCCTACTGTAAATTATAAAGATATTAGAAGTCACTGAGGGGTTGTTCTGTGACCATATAAATGCACAAGGCTGCAGTTTTGAGTTATACAGGTCAGGACATTCCATACCTTGAACATATTTTGCACTTTCCCGTAACCTCTGATCTATTTTCCAGTTTATATTGGTCGCTATTTATTACTGGCCCCAAACCATTTGATTATAGAAAACAGAGGTCTGTGTGACTCAAAGGGACTGGGGGAGGCAGGTCTGTCTGGCATATAAAATAGTTCCTGGCATCTCACGTGCAATGAGGCCCAAACAGCCCCACACAGGACCAATAAATAACCAATTGTACCAATCACCATCAATACTCGCCCCCTCCCAAATCTTTCATTTATTTTTTTTATACCATAGTTGACGTTACCATGAAGACAGTCAGCGAAGTTGCTGATGAGAAGAATTCTGCCGGGGAAGCATATGGCGAGGAAAGTGTCATTGTCATTAGTGATGATGAAGGAGATGTCACTCTGGGATTGGGGAACTCTGTGTTATTAATAGAAGATGCTGGAGGTAAGTGATCAGCTTGTGCCGCCTTGTTCCTTACATCATTTGCTGCCAATACCTTAAGTTACCTGGTCACATTCTTGTAAACCTCGGTAATAAGGGCTAGTGCTGTTTTAGTATTTGTGTCTTTTAGTACAGGTATGGGAGCTGTTATAAAGAATGCTCAGGACCTGGGGTTTTCTAGATAAGGGATCTTTCCATAATTTGGATCTTTATACCTTAAAGGGGTTGTTCACCTTCCAAACACTTTTTTCAGTTCAGTTATTTTGTTTTTTTTTAATTCAAGACTTTATTGACAAAATTATAAGTGATTCAGAACTCTTTATACACATCAACACGTTTGCTTAATTCAAATATTTCCATTCTGTCTCTAACCTACTATGAATATTTACTGTAGGGATGCACCGAATCCAGGATTCGGTTCGGGATTCGGACTTTTTCAGCAGGATTCGGCCGAATCGAATTGCGGGGAATTGCAGGGAAGGGGAATTGCGTGACTTTTTGTCACACAAAAGGAAGTAAAAAATGTTTTCCCTTTCCCACCCCTAATTTGCATATGCAAATTAGGATTCGGTTCGGTATTCGGCCAAATGTTCGCAAAGGATCCGAGGGTTTGGCTGAATCCAGAATAGTGGATTTGGTGCATCCCTAATTTACTGTTAAGGTACATTCAGAGGTAATACTGCAGCTCTCCAACATATAGCCTACAATTATACTTCTAGTGACAGAGAGATCTATTTTACATTACATCACATGTGGGCAGATATGGAGGTTTGCTTAGAGGTCCATGGTTCTCAGATTTTGACACTTTTTTTCCTGGTCCCCCCCATTATCATCATTTATTTATATAGCACCCCATGTTCTTGTTTCCATTATTCTCCTATGGTTCAGTTGGTGGATAAGTTGCTGTACGGCTGGTATGTCCGTTTTTTCCAGAGCTTCGCTATTAAAGTAATTGCTGTATTGAAAATCTGAAACAAACGTTTTTTGGTGTTTTTTGAGATAATCATTGGTTATATCTGTAATAATGCTTCTTGCGGTAGTTGAGGAATGTCCAGATGAAATACTGATTTTATTTGTTTGAACACATCTGTCCAGATGGGGGTTACCGTTGGGAACTGCCACCAGAATGTAGAGCATTGTGCCTTGATTTCCACACTTTCTCCAGCACTGGATAGGATAGTTAGGAGTATACTATCCTTGTGGGGGTAAGGTACCACCTGCTTGTTACTTTGATGTGCGATTCGATTTGGTTAGTGCACTGCGTTGCTCCTTTTGTTCTGTCTAGGCTTTTCCTCCACTGGGCAGGGGTGAAATGTATTTGGAGCTCCTTTTCCCATTTTTCCATGTATGGGAGTTTCTGAGTTTCATCTCTTTGGAATTGTATCTTATAGCAATCTAAGATCTCCTTACTGTTCCATTGTTTTCCGCATAGGTATTCCTTTGGTGTGGAGCTGCGAATTGTTTTATAGTCCTGGGCATTCGGTTGAAGAAAATTTTTGTTGATATATGTATTGATATATTGGCTTTGTTGATATGTGTATGTTTGGGTTTGTTGATATGTGTATCTTCTCTAAATGCCATCTTTAAGGTGTTGCTCTATTCTCTCTATCTTCTGCTCTGTTAATCACTCATTTTCCTTACAGTTGATATGTGTATCTTCTCTAAACGACATCTTTAAGGTGTTGCTCTATTCTCTCTATCTTCTGCTCTGTCAATCACTCATTTTCCTTACAGTTGATATGTGTATCTTTGGATTTATGATATGTGTATCTTTGGGTTTGTTTATATGTGTATCTTTGGATTTGTGGAATGCCCTTGTTTTCCACCAGGTCTTCAAAGCTTCTTAAGGTGGTCATAGACTCAAAGATCTGCTCGTTTGGCCACATCGCCAAACGAGCCGATCTTTCCCCGATATGCCACTTTCGGATCGTTTTGTTTTATTAGCATTGATCTTATACCAAGATATTATCTGGAACTCACAAAGTTCTTTAAGTAGATTGGGTAAGGATATAATTGGGTTATTTATAAGCATTAATATATCCTCAGCAAATAGGCCAATTTTTTGATGACCAGAGGGGGTAGTTATGCCTGATATATCTTGGTTTTCTTGTATACTTTGGGCCAAAGGCTCAACCATTAGCATAGAATATCAAGGGTGATAATGGGCAGCCTTGTCTGGTCCCATTTGTAAGTTAAAATGCATTCGAAAGGGCTCCTGCTGTACAAACTTTGGCTGTCATGTAGAATACCATGGGGCCCATTTACTTAGTTCGAGTGAAGGGATAGAATAAAAAAAACTTTGAATTTCGAATGTTTTTTTTTTTGGCTACTTCGACCATCGAATTGGCTACTTCGACCTTCGACTATGACTTCGAATCGAACGATTCGAACTAAAAATCGTTTGAATATTCGAACATTCGATAGTCGATGTACTGTCTCTTTAAAAAAAAAAACTTCGACCCCCCCCTAGTTTGCCACCTAAAACCTACCGAAGTCAATGTTAGGCTTTGCAATCGTTTTTGGTCGAAGAAAAGTCGTTTGATCGACGGATTAAAAGCCTTCGAATCGAACGATTCAAAGGATTTAATCGTTAATCTAACGATTTTTCGCTCAATCGAACGAATTGCGGTAAATCCTTCGACTTCGATATTCAAAGTCAAGGGATTTTCTTTCGGCAGTCAAATATCGAGGCTTAATTAACCCTCGATACTCGGCCATAAGTAAATTTACCCCCAAGTGTGGGGCTACCTGATTTGTTAAAGTTCTGTAATACTCATTAGTGAAACCATCCGGGCCTGGTGCTTTTTCTGGCTTCAGATTTTTAATGATTGTTTGGATTTCTTCTATTGTGATCGGTTTGCATAGGGGCACATTTACTAAGCTCGAGTGAAGGATTCGAAGTAAAAAAACTTCGAATTTCAAAGTGTTTTTTTGGGTACTTCGACCATTGAATAGGCTACTACAACCTTTCGACTTCGATTCAAACTAAAAATCGTTCGACTATTCGACCATTCAATAGTCGAGGTACTGTCTCTTAAAAAAAAACTTTGACTACATCCTTTGGCAGTTTAAACCTAATGAGGTACAATGTTAGCCTATGAGGACCTTCCCAATCAGTTTGTCTAAGGTTTTTTTGATTGAAGAAAAATCCTTCGATCGATCGATTAAAATCCTTTGAATCGTTCAATTAGAAGGATTTCATTGTTCGATCGTAGGATTTGCGTTAAATCGTTCGAATTCGATATTCAAATTCGTAGGATTTTACTTTGAGGGTTTATTAACCCTCGATATTTGACCCTTAGTAAATGTGCCCCTTAATGTCTCCTGTTGTTGTGTTGAGGGTGTTGGGAGGGTTATTTTATTTAATTAAGAAGTAATATGGGCTACTGAAGGTACCCGGATGTTTACGGATCAGAATTTAAATTGTATAATGAGTCATAATACTGTGCAAATTTATTTGCAGTTTTTTTAGCGTCAGTAATTTTTGTCTTCACTGATTTGGGCTTGTGTTTGTTTTTGTCTAAGTGGGTTTGCCAAGCTTTATTCCCTATAGTGTAATATAGGTGTTTTAGGCACTGTAATCTGTATGCCATTTTGGCTGCTATTATTTTGTTTAGTTTAACACGTTTCCTTTATCTTAGTTATGTTTGTATTATAATTTTGGATTAACTGTTTTTCTAGTTCTATTAGTTGTACTTCTATTCTAGTTGCTCTTGAGATTTTTCTCTTGTTTTGCCTTCAAAATTAATTCTCTTTAAGAAATAAGTAAATTATAGTATGGGTGTGAAACCTTGGGAGAAAATATGTAAAGTCTTTTTCTGTCGGGAGCGTTGCCCCCCATACATCAATTAATGCAAAGTTATGCATCAAGTTCCTAAAGCGTTTTGCTTGATTCAGTTGTATCTTATTGTTTGGTCTTACTGTGCTTCTAAGTACCTCTAAGTGGGGGTTCGGAGTCATAATAAAATCACCAGCTACTATGCACTTCCCTTGTTTGTTGTTTAGTAATTTAGGAAGAATGCGTGGGAGAAATTGTACCTGATTCTCGTTTCGGGCATATATGTTCACTAACGTATAAGTAATGTTACCCAATACCCAATGCATTTCAGCGCTGCAAAATATGTTGGCGCACTATAAATACAGATATAAGATCCCTTATCCAGAAAGCTCCGAATTACGGAATGGCTGTCTCCCATAGACTCCATTTTATCCAAAAATTCCAAATTTTTAAAAATGATTTCCTTTTTCTCTGTAATAATAAAACAGTACCTTGTACTTGATCCCAACTAAGATATGATTAATCCTTATTGGAAGCAAAACCAGCCTATTGGGTTTATCTAATGTTTAAATGAATTTCTAGTAGACTTAAGGCATGTAGACCCAAATTATGGAAAGATCCGTTATCCGGAAAACCCCAGGTCCTGAGCATTCTGGATAACACGTCCCATACCTGTACATGTTAATAATAATAATAATAATAATAATAATAATAATAATACACATATCAACATAAAAATCTGCATGTGGGGTCTGCAAAGGTCTGTTTCACTTGAAATACTATTTTAGAGCTTATCAATATGGAGACCCCCCCTTTCTTTTGCTCTAAGAATATGCATGGTAATTATGGGGGTATTGTCTGAGAATTTAGGAGGGGTTTTTGTACTAAAATGTGTTTCCTGGTAGAATAATATTTATATCCGCCTCTGCCTTGTATACATCTTTCAGGGCTTGGTTTCATTGTGAGGAGAATTTAGTCCCCTCGCATTTAGGGAATAAAATCGGATAATTTCGATTAAAGTCAGACCTTTGCTTTGCCCTCGGCAATATTTTGTTAACGGTATACCTTAAAAATAGTTTTCAAAGACTGAATTGTGCAATGACCTTTAGTATGAAAATGATTCCGTATCCAACTGAAAAAGTATATACAACTTGAAACCAGAAAAAGAAAAGTAAAAGAAGTATAACAACATTGTGAAAAACGTTGTGCCTATAAACTGTACTTTATGCGACTATGTGACTCCTGTATTTAGGGGAATTTTCCATGTATCGTGATTTCCTTTTAATATTGTTACTCCAAGGGCGAGGGACAACTGTAATGTATTTGGAATGTCATATTCGTCTCTTTGCCGTGAGCCATTCTTTTTTAGCTTTTGTGGTGAGGTCGATGCTGTGCTCTTTGGAGAGGAAGCCGTTTCTTTTTCCAGTCGGTTAATATTCCATCAGGCTAGTGATTTTTTCACTTCTTCGGCAGTCATTAAAGTGGTAGGAACGCCATTTCTTTGATAATTAGCTGGGTATCCCCATCGATGGAGTATGTTATGTTGCCGCAGTAGCCTTGTTATATCTGTAACGGCCTTGCTTTTTAGTAGAGTTGCCGATGAGAAGTCAACATAAACTTCCTGCTGTTGGTACTGGGCTGCCATCTCTCTTTTTTTCCTAGATAGTGCTAGGAGTAGAGATGCACCCAGGGTCGGACTGGTGGGCCCTGGTTCCACCGGGACTGCTAACCAGGGCCCCCCTCTGACCCCCCTGTCCCCTTTGGTCAGTTACTTTGTCCGCCTATCATTCCATCTCGGTTTGCAGCTTACTGTGCGAGTCTGCGAGGTCATTATGAGCTTCTGCAAAGTTTCTCATTTTCTCTTCCAATTGCGCAGTTCGTTCGCCGACATCTTCAATGTCTTTCTTTAGCTCCTCTGACATTTGCTTGATGTAGTTTTGCAGAGTATTTTTTACCTCCTGTATCTCGCATATCTGTGCTGCTGTAGCAAGCGACGCATCTGCCAGTTCTGTGTCTTTCGCTCTTGGATCATCCAAGATGTCGCCTAAAGCTGTTGTAGTACACAACGGTGCCGGAGTGAAATAGGTAGAGACTGTCTTTTGCTCCTCCTTTTTGTTTTTGTCCCATGGTATTCCTACCGGAACAATGAACTGTGCTTTTGAGTTTTGAGGCCCCTGGAGGTCCTTCCCTTTTGCCGGAGTGAGTTTCTTGCACTCTCTTTAAAAAAAGTTAGACTTCGCCATCTTAAACCTGCCGAATTGTTATGTTAGCCTATGGGGACCTCCTAGAACCCATAGCCAAAAATTTGCTAAGTCTTTAGAAGTCGAAGGAAAATCATTTGTTCGATCGATGAAATGTTCGATTCGAAGGATTTCACTGTACGATCGAACGATTTTCGTTTGACCGAAAACGGCCAAATTCGATACAAAAAAACTTTCGACTTCGACAATCTGCCATGTAGTTGATACCTTTGGTTGATACATTTCTCAGCAGCATCTGCGGAATATTAGCAACTATTGAATTGAAACAGTTGCCTTTAATTAAACTCAGGGATTCTGATCAGCAGGGACAAATATAACAAATGTATCAACTAAATGTATCCATTTCAAACAGCTAAAGAGTCTCCTCCCAGAGCTGCTTCAGAAGGTGAAAAATGAAACTTTAAACTTCGATATTAGAAAAACGGTGAAAATACAAAGTGATTGGGGAAAAGCCTTTATTTCTGGTGAACTATCTGAAACCCAACTGAACTGAAAAACATGTTTGAAGATTAACAACCCCTTTAAGTCTACTAGAAAATCATGTAAACAGTAAACCCAATTGGCTGGTTTTGCTTCCAATAAGAATTAATTATATCTTAGTTGGGATCAAGTACAAACTACTGTTTTATTATTACAAAGGAAATCATTTTGAAAAATTTGGATTATTTGATTATAATGGAGTCTATGGGAGACGGCCTTTCTGTAATTCGGAGCTTTCTGGATAATAGGTTTCTGGATAACGGATCCCATACCTGTATCTGTGTGTTAGTTGGGTAGAGTAGAAACCACCCTGAAGTGATGATCCTCATGTCTAAAGTTTCAGCACTTACCTTTTGGCTGCACACTTCTGATCAGTCTCATCACCAGTTGGATGCCCAGCGCCTGCTCATAGGTGATGCAGGGGTTTCCACAGGTTTGAATGAAATGGTTTGCTCCTTGGCCTGGTGGTATATGGCTTTTCTTCAACCATTATTGGATGCAGCTTTTATGCTTGATAATGGTTTTGCCATGGAATGTAATACATTGATGTTAATGCCATTTTCACAGAGGAGTCTTTTGTTCGAGATAAGAAAACAGAGGAAGTGCTGGATGAGGAACTTGCCATTACATTTAGCAAACGGGGAAATGTGATGCCCCACGCCAGATATGACTGCATGACATACCCTTTTTCGTAAGTTGGTGGCATATTTGATAATATTTGATTTGGTGGCAATGGTCATTATAGTAATTGTAACATTGTCTGTTTCAGACGCGCTGAGCAAGAGACCCAGGTGCCTTTGGAAGACAATGAAAAAGCCTGTGCAGAGTGCTATTGCTATCTGTGTGATAAGCTGGCCTCAGAGGTAAGGAGTTGTAGAGGGGAATGTATATTCTAGACATGGCCTTATACAGAGAAAGAACCTAAGTTAGGAGGGAACCAAGGGGCTTGTGCTTGCTTCACCTATTAATACTCCCATTTTTCCATTTGCTGTACCTCAAAGATATCTCTGAAAGGAGAAGGAACGCTACCAAGGCAGTTTATTGCCAATAGATTAGCCACAACCGTGCAAGGTAGAACGCCATTTTTAGTCTTTAGAATGCTTTTCCATACCCGAGTAAACAGCTCTAGACACAGTCTCTGTTTGTTTAGGATAGCAACTGCCATATTAGCTTGGTGTGACATCACTTCCTGCCTGAGTCTCCCTACTCGCTCATAGCTCTCAGTTCAGATTACAGCAGGAAGTGGGAGAGGAGCGAACTGAGCATGCTCAAGAGACTTAAAAAGAATAGGTTTAGGCATTAAATCGGAGCTCACCCTCTTAGATGAAAACGTCTCTTCCTTCGTTCGCAGCACTCGCGGGATCTCCCTCACTTCGCCGAGGGAGTAACAATCACAGCACAGTCCTACCCCGCTCCACGGCGCAGATCGAAGGAAACACTAGAGACGGTATTTTTCAATGTCCTTTCGGCTTTATTTGGCACATCTTAGTGAGTTTCTAGCAGTGGGTTGGTGAGAAAAAACCTACGCGTTTCGTGCCCTCCCTCCAGGCACTTCGTCAGGGTCTGAGACCCTGACGAAGTGCCTGGAGGGAGGGCACGAAACGCGTAGGTTTTTTCTCACCAACCCACTGCTAGAAACTCACTAAGATGTGCCAAATAAAGCCGAAAGGACATTGAAAAATACCGTCTCTAGTGTTTCCTTCGATCTGCGCCGTGGAGCGGGGTAGGACTGTGCTGTGAGCATGCTCAAGCCCTAGCCCTGGAGGTTTATGCTGAAAACAGGAAGTCTGATACAGAAGCCCATGAGTACACAATAGAAGGAAAGAAATGCTGTTTCTTTTGACAGAGTACTCAGAGCAGCATTACTTTGAGGTAGGGATGCACCAAATCCACTATTTTGGATTCGGCCGAACCCCAGAATCCTTTGTGAAAGATTCGGCCAAATACTGAACAGAAGCCGAACCCTAATTTGCATATGCAAATTAGGGGTGGGAAGGGGAAAATTTCTTCACTTCCTTGTTTTGTGACAAAAAGTCACGCGATTTCCCTCCCCACCCATAATTTGCATATGCAAATTAGGGTTCGGCCGGGCAGAAGGATTCGGCCGAATCCTGCTGAAAAAGGCCGAATCCCGAACCGAATCCTGGATTCGGTGCATCCCTAATTTGAGGGTTTACTAGTGTATTCATATAGACCTTTCCGATAAAGTTTACTTAGTTTAGTTTTAAACTTTCCTTCTCCTTTAAAGGAATAGTTCAGTGTGGAAATAAAAACTGTGTAAATAAATAGGCTGTGCAAAATAAAAAATGTTTCTAATATAGTTAGTTAGCCAAAAATGTAATGTATAAAGGCTGGAGTGAACAGATGTCTAATAAAACAGCCAGAATCCAACTTCCTGCTTTTCAGCTCTAGAACTCTGAGCTAGTCAGCGACTTGAAGGGGGGCCACATGGGACATAACTGTTCAGTGAGTTTGTAATTGATCCTCAGCATTCAGCTCAGATTCAAAAGCAACAGATATGACCCATGTAGCCCCCCCTCAAGTCTCTGATTGGTTACTGCCTGGTAGCCAGGGTAACCAGTCAGTGTAAACCAAGAGAGCTGAAAAGCAGGAAGTAGTTTCTGACTGACTTGTTATACATAAAATCACTCCAGCCTTTATACATTACATTTTTAGCTATCTAACAATATTAGAAACATTTTTTATTGTGCACAGCCTATCTATTTACCCAGTTTTTATTTTTACACTGAACAATTCCTTTAATGGTTAGGATAACATTATTATGCTATTGCCCCCATGCAGTGCCCCAATTGGACGAGCCTTTCTTCCTGCCACTGCAATGCACACAACAAGAGCAAATACTGGAAGGAGCAGCGAGACTCCGCTTTGGCTGGGGTACTAACAATATTCAACCTGGATCTCACAGAGATTGACTCGGAGCTTCGGGAAGGAGGTGAGAATAGATCCTGCGTTCCCTGCTGAAAGAAAGCAATGCGCTGTGTAAATGCGGCAGCATTCTATAATCTAGGATAATCACCTGTAATTGTTTTGGACTTGGTAATATAGCTGTTTCTATATCCTGTGGCTCCTGTTCTCTTTGAGACTGTGTCTTCTCTCTACTCCCTGATTTGTGCCCAGGTATTTTTTATTAATGCAGCCTGAATTCCAACTCTGTTTGGAGCAAGCGATGGGATGGTACTCGGTACTTTGCTTGTTATGTCATTTAGTTTAGAACTATCGGTCCTCAATCCATGGGAACCTCCTCCATTTATGGCACCTCCAGGCTTCCTTACTTTCTCTACCAGGTCCTTCTGTTATCCGTTCTAGTATTATTATTCGTACCCAGCATTGCAGCGGTCTCATTATAATTATATAGTGAATAAAGTACCCCCTCTTGTAAAATATAAGGATATTATAAGTTACCGAGGAGTTTCATGACCATATAAAAACACGAGGCCGAAGGCCGAGTGTTTTTATACAGGTCATGGAACTCCGAGGTAACTTCTAATATCCTCATATTTTGCAACAGGGGTAACTTTATTTATTATAATACACAAATTTCAGTGAGTCATGTGACAGAAATGACATCAGAACTCACCGTTTATAACTGATGACATCAGAACTCACCGTTTATAAGGATATAATTTACAAGATATTCATGGCTTTTGTGTATTATATAGTTATAATGATTATAGACCCCAGCCTAGCTGCTACCCCAGGCAAATGCCCCTAACTTTTTACTTACCTCTTGGTGCAGAGTCAGGGATCGGAGTTCACGGCAGCCATCTTCCGGGTCTTCGGTGATCTGAGAATAAGACTAGCGCATGCGCAGTTGGAGAAATTTCCTGGTTTGCGACAACTGCGAATGCACCAAAATTTACAGAAATTGCTGAAGTGCCGGAAGATGTATGCCGTGAACTCCAATCCCTGAATCTCCACAGAGGGGTAAATAAAAATTTAGGGGCATTTGCCCGTGGTAGCAGCTAGGCTGGGGGCGAGCAGGGAGGGGGTAGGGTTTTTTTTTAATAAGGGCTTTGTTTCTCCTTTAAAGGTGCACCACCCCTTTTGTCACTAATATATTAATGGGGAGACACATGAGACTATTGGAATAATAATTACATGCCGATTTATTGTTTGTTTTCTTTAGGGATTTTGTTGCAGAATTTCATCAATGAAATAAGCATAATATATAAGAAGTACTTAGATGGGGAAATGACTAATCGAGAGAGCCTGTATTCCTGCTCGTGCACCTGCCACCGTAGGAGAACAACCCAACTATGCAATAAGTGTACAACCAACCACACGGAAATACTTGTATATAAGTAATGCCATTCTTTTCCAAGACATGCATTCATTTGTTATATGTGCATTAATATATTTTTATATATATATATATATATATATATATATATATATATATATATATATATATATATATATATATATATATATATATATATATATATATATATATATATATATATATATATATATATATATATATAGTAAAGAATGGACCCGCACTCCAATGTTCTTAGTGAAAAAAATTTTTTGTGTTTTATTCACAATGCATATCCTATATATATATATAACTCCTGGACACATGGGGATGGGGATATATAGAAATCTTTAAAAACTATTTCCTTTTTCTCCGTAATAATAAAATCGTATCTTATACATGATCCCAACTGAGATATAATGGATTCTTATGGAGATATAATGGATCCTTATTGGAAGCAAAACAAGCTTATTAGGTTTATTTAATGTTTACATGATTTTATTGTAGACTTTAGGTATGAAGACCTAAATTACGGAAAGATCAGTTATCCGGAAAACCCCAGGTCCTGAGCATTCTGAATAACAGGTCCCATACCTGTGTGTATGTGTATATATGTATATATACAGTATATATATGTGTACACACGCACATACACAGCACATATACCACTGCATGTGATACACGGTGAAGGGCGTATTTTTTTTTTTATATTGGAGATAGACATTACTGCTTATGTTGCCCATAGAAACCAATAAGAGCTTTGCTTATGTTTTCTGGGCCCAGTTTTCTGAAGCTTGGGAAATTATGCCTTTGCCTTATATTTCAGAGTTCCAGTGAAATGTTGGGTTGAGATTTGTTCCTGTTTTGGCTGCAGTGACTGAAGAACCTTTCATTTGCCATTACAGTTATGCTCCAGTGTATGTCACGGTAACAGAGTATTTAAATAAAGCAGTGACGCAAAGCCCGAAAATGTCTGCGGTGATGCATCTGGGTGCAGTCAAAGAGCTGGTCACTCATAAAGCGGCCCCAAGGTTTGTCTCTCTTCAGAGGATACTTTTAAGTTGTTTCTTTTCAGACAACTAAGCTGTGGGATGTCTAGAACAGCAGCTTCATCAGCTCTCTCTTACTAACTCTTGTATCACTGGGGTGCTCTCACGGCCAGTTCTATCTTGTCCGTCACCACTCGAATTTCAAATTATGATAAATCTTGAAAATCGAATTAGAATTTTTGAAAATACTCGAATATCGTTTGGATAATTCCCTAGTCGAATTTGATAGTTTTGACCATAAAAAAGTTGAAAAATTCAAATTTTCAATTTGACCCTTAAAGGAGCGTAAAAACTAAAACTGGGTAAATAGATAGTATGTACAAAATTAAAAATGTATCTAATATAGTTAGTTAGGCAAAAATGTAATGTATAAAGGCTGGAGTGACTGGACGTGTAACATAATAGCCAGAACACTACTTCCTGCTTTTCAGCTCTCTAACTCTGAGTTAGTCAGTGACTATAAGGGGGGCCACATGGGACATAACTGTTCAGTGAGTTTGCAACTGATCCTCGGCATTCAGCTCAGATTCAAAAGCAACAGCTATGTGACTTCCCCTCAAGTCTCTGCCTGGTAACCAATCAGTGGAAACTGAGAGCTGAAAAGCAGGAAGTAGTGTTCTGGCTATTATGTTACACATCCACTCACTCCAGCCTTTATACATTACATTTTTGACTAACTATATTAGAATTTTTTTTTTATTTTGCACAGCCTATCTATTTACCCAGTTTTTCTTTTTATACTGAACTGTTACTTTAATAAATCTGCCCCAAGTATGTTGAATGGCTAATTCTAAAGGGATACTGTCATGGGAAAAAATTTTTTTCAAAATGAATCTGTTAATAGTGCTGCTCCAGCAGAATTTTGCACTGAAATCCATTTCTCAAAAGAGCAAACAGATTTTTTTATATTCAATTTTGAAATCTGACATGGGGCTAGACATATTGTCAATTTCCCAGCTGCCCCAAGTCATGTGACTTGTGCTCTGATAAACTTCAATCACTCTTTACTGCTGTACTGCAAGTTAGAGTGATATCACCCCCTCCGTTTCCCCCCCAGCAGCCAAACAAAAGAACAATGGGAAGGTAACCAGATAGCAGCTCCCTAACACAAGATAACAGCTGCCTGGTAGATCTAAGAACAGCACTCAATAGTAAAAACCCATGTCCCACTGAGACACATTCAGTTACATTGAGAAGGAAAAACAGCAGCCTGCCAGAAAGCATTTCTCTCCTAAAGTGCAGGCACAAGTCACATGACCAGGGGCAGCTTGGAAATTGACAAAATGTCTAGCCCCATGTCAGATTTCAAAATTGAATATAAAAAAATCTGTTTGCTCTTTTAAGAAATGGATTTCAGTGCAGAATTCTGCTGGAGCAGCACTATTAACGGATTCATTTTGAATTTTTTTTTTCCCATGACAGTATCCCTTAAGCAATTTTTCCACTGGCCTTCATATTTTCTTTCTCTCTTTCATAGTTTTTGAATTATTCGCTATTTTCTTCCAAATGGGGGTCACAGACCCCATCTAAATAACAAATGCTCTGCAAGACTACAAAGCTATTTATAGTCCAGTCTCTTTTTCAGATCAGTGCATGGTTGCTATGGTAATTTGGACCCTAGTAAACAGATTGATGAAATTGCAAATTGGAGAGCCGCCTTGTGTCACTTGCATTATCCACATTGTTTTCTTTTATTCTTTGGCTTTTAAGCTTTTTATGCTAATAACAGTAATGTGATTTATTGCGAGTTATTTCTCCAGGTATGTCTAAAAATTTGTTTTTTCAGCCCAGTTGGACTAAAGGTGCAACACGCATGTTCAAAAGAATCATCGGTGCAGCTAATGGATAGGTATGTGCCATGCTATCTCTATTATCATTATATCTCCTAATTACGGCTTTAAATAAGGAGTAAAGAGGTTTCCAACATTTAGGCACCCCCCCCCCCAGTGAATATAATTGCTTACCTATTATTCCAGGCGAGTTCTGCTGTTATTCTGTACAAGAAGGGGTGACAGACATCAGACACCCTCACTACGGGCAGCATTGCCCAGGTATCGGCTATTGTTCGGGAGACTGAGTCTCTGTGCTGATTGGTGATCAATGGTCCCCTGTAAGGGCCTCACCAAAACTGACTGCTTTGTTATAATTTGCAGAGCAGCCACTTGTCTGGAACCATGGCATGACACCACACTACAATGACTTACCTACTGTGCTCCAAGTGAAGAGGCTCCAAACCAGAGATTGGGCCAAGCTAAAATATTCACCCATGTGGGCCATGCCTGCAAATGTTAAATAGAACCACATAAGAACGATTTTGGCATAAACTGTCAATTCAGTGGTGTATACTCATTTTTGAAGGGTTTGGGGAATATGGGCATTACAGTAGTGGGTCACCATGAATTTAAGAGGCTCCTCACTAACTGTATACCTTAGGGGTGGTTCACCTTTAAAGGGCACCTGTTGGGTAAAAAAGTTCTCCCCAACAAAAGGTGCGGTCTAATAGAGAAAAAAAAAAAGCCCCCCGCCAGTGCTAGGCTTCAAGCACGGGAGGGAGCTCCCGGTGTGAGCAACCAGCAATTCAGGGCAGATTTTCATTATGCGCATGCTAGTGACCTTACATGGCTGCTTGCAGTGGGAGCTCCCTCCCGATGCTTGTAGCCTAGCACTGGCGGGGGGCATTTTTTAAAAAAACCTACTGTTATCCCCAACCGGAATGTGGGCTCTATTAGCCTGCAACTTTGGTTGGGGATAACATTTTTACCCAACAAGTGCCCTTTAAGTCAACTTTTAGTATGTTCTAGAATGGCTAATTCTAAGCAACCTTTTAATCGGTTGTCATTGATTTTTATAGTTTTTAAATTATTTGCCTTCTTCTACTGACTCTTTCCAGCTTTCAAATGGGGGTCACTGGCCCCATCTAAAAAACAATTGCTCTGTAAGGCTACACATGTGAAGTGTGAGTCAGGTGTCCTGTATTCAACCTTGCAGACCAGCTATTAAGTAAACATTGTTGCGTAGTGGATGCTGAATTGAACAATTGGAGGCTACACATGTATTGGTAATTTTTATTGCTCATCTTTCTATTCAGGCTTCTCCTATTCATATTCCAGTCTCTTATTCAGATCTGTGCATGGTTGCTAGAATAATGTGGACCGTAGTAACCAGATTGCTGAAATGGCAAACTGGAAAGCTGCTGAATAAAAAGCTAAATAACGCAAAAACCACAAATAAAAAAATGAAGACCAACTGCAAATTGTCTCAGAATGTCACTCTCTACATCGTACTAAAAGTTTATTGGGTGGTTCACCTTTAAGGTAACTTTTATTATGTTCTAGAACAGCCAATTCTAAGTAGCTTTTCCATTGGTTTTCAATATTTGTTTTTTTTTTTTATAGTTTTATAGTTATTTGCCTTTTTCTTCTGACTCTTTGCAAGCTTTCAAATGGGAGTCGCTGACTCCCTTCTAAAAAAAAAAAAATGCTTTGTAAGGCTACAAATGTATTGTTATTATTACTTTTTATTACTGATCCTTCTATTCAGGTACTCTCCTATTCATATTCCAGTCTCTTATTCAAATCAGTGCATGGTTGCTAGGGTAATTTGGACCCTAGTTACTAGATTGCTTAAGATGCAAATTGAAGAGCTGCTGAATAAAAAGCTAAATAACTCAAAAACATGATAAAAAAGGAAAACCAATTGCAAATTGTGTCAGAATATCACTCTCTACAGCATACTAAAACTTAATTTAAAGGTGAACAACCCCTTTAACAAACCTGTTACTTTTGCAAATGGAACCTATGTTTGGCATCTAAAACCACTGAACTTCTTGCGGTCTACCTTTGTTCCGGCAGGATTGTAAGAACCCTCCAGAGGCTTCTCGTTGACGCAGATTTCCCAAAGGATCTTCATGATAAATTTGTGATGTTCTTCCAGTCTCTTGCACTTCCCCCTCACCTGTATGCATACGTTAATAGGTAAGTTTATCTTTTTGGGACCTGTTTGATGTTCTGCCATTAGGTGTCACTGTTCCCATTCTGTTACTGGTTGGACACTATAAATCAAGGGTCAATTAAAACGCTTGCTTGCATAAGGGTCATTATACAGCTGTAGGAATAGCACACCCTATAGACCGTGTTCTGTATCACTACAGAAACCCAATATCCGGGCCTGTGGTATAGTAGAACAAACAGTAAATACTGCAGCGTCCCTCTGTAATAAAACTAGAGCCTATGTGCTTCAAGTACTGAATCCTTAATTTCCTTCCATCAGCTTGAACGTCCTGCGCTGGGATAACTTATTCCTGACCTCAGTCTTGGCCGGCCAAAATACAACGGGTCAGCGCACGAACAAAGGGAAGAAAGAATTCCTCTGGGAGCCATTATCCGTGGTACAGGCCAGAGTGAAGAAACTGGAGGATGACCAGAGGTAGGTTGTCGATCCTGCCTTTTTGTTATTTTACAATCTAAGGGACATGTTTACTAACATTGGAGATAAATATCTGGAGAGCTGTTGGAAGAAGTTGCTCATAGCAACCAATCAGGAATTAGATTTAAACTAGGGATGCACCGATTCCAGGATTCGGTTCGGTATTCGGCCAGGATTTAGCTATTTTCAGCAGGATTCGGATTCAGCTGAATCCTTGTGCCTGGCCGATCCGAATCCTTAAAATCATGTGACTTTTCGTCACAAAACAAGAAAGCAAAAAAAAATTTTGCCACAGACTTTGTGCACAGCTCTCTTTTCCCCACACTGATTTGCATATGCAAATTCGGGTTCAGTATTCGGCCGAATCGTTCACAAAGGATTCGGGGTTCAGCTGAATCCAAAAAAGTGGATTCGCTGTATCCCTAATTTAAACAGCTACCTATAAGTTAGAAAACAAAAGCAAAGATCTGATTGGTTGCTATGGGCAACAACTCCAGAAATCTCTCCAGATATTGATCTCCAATGGTAGTAAGCATGCCCCTAAGGGCAGATTCAGGGAGATTAGTCGCCCGGCGACAAACCTCCTCTTCTTCATGGTGACTTATTTCCCCGAACTGCCTTCCTGCCAGCTAGAATGTAAATCGCCTGCCCCCCATATTCAGCAGGTTTTGAGGGTCAACCCCTTCATCGAACTCAGAAAAGAAAGTTGGTGAACAAAGAAGTAGCCAATTGGCAGATGGTGCTGTGGTTTCTAATTCGTTATATTGGCTGTATATGAACTTGTAATATCGTCAAAGCTTTAAAAAAAGCAATGTAAATGACAAAACTGGATTCTGCCATTAGCTTCCCGGTTTAACAGGCAATACATAACCATTTAAAAAGGAGATTACTGCATCCAAAATCTAGAGCTGCTCACTGTATCATTATTTTTGTAATTTCTTTATTCAGTTACAGACAACTGGTGCGCTACCTGAATGCTGTGAGATGCCCTGACGCAGGATCGTGAGTATTCCTTATATCTGCAGAAATTTATCAAGCACGGTTCATTTTATGGCAAGAGTTTTTTGGATAATAAATGGACATAGACACCTCTGAGTGGCTGGTCGCCAAGATCTCTTCCCTCATACAGGGAACAGGGAGGGGGATGTAGCACAAGGAGGGGAGTTTCCAGTAAATTATGCTATTTACATAGTTGAATTGGGTTGAAAAAAGACAAAGTCCATCAAGTTCAACCCCTCCAAATGAAAACCCAGCATCCATACACACACCCCTCCCTACTTTCACATTAATTATATATACTCATACACTAAATATAGATTTTACTATCACAATAGCCTTGGATATTATGTCTGTCCAAAAAATTATCCAAGCCACTAAGTATTTAAGGACAAGTAAACCGATACCTGTACTGTTAAGAATGGATTTTGTTACAACAGCTCCACCTGCTGGTCAGTTTCCCACTAGTCTGACCACCAAGTAGTCAAGGAAGTTGTCAGGAGAAATAAAGAGGCTGCTCTGAAGTTCTTCTGCTTAGGAAAACAATTACCACATCTTTCCTAAGCAGAAGAACATCAGAGCAGTTTCTTTCTTTCTCCTGACAACTTCCTTGACTACTTGGTGGTCAGACTGGTGGGAAACTGACCAGCAGGTGGCGCTATTGTAACAAAATTAATCCGTATTAACAGTACATGTATCCCTTAATATCTTGGAATTAAAACAAAAAGAATGAATGTACATTGCAAAAATGTTTAGAATAGCCCCCTCATAAGTTTTACACTCATTTATTTTAAAGGTTTACTTTTCCTTTAACACAATGAGCCATCACAACATCACACCGCAGTGTATTCCACAACCTCACTGTCCTGACTGTGAAGAACCCCCTACGTTGCTTCAAATGAAAGTTCTTTTCTTCTAGTCTGAAGGGGTGGCCTCTGGTACAGTGATCCTCTTTATGCTAATGTAATCCATTGTTTCTGGAATCAGATTGTGCTTCACGCGCCTATGAAGGTTTTTCTGCTGTTTGACTAAAAGAGAAAACAATGATGCTGTTTTTTATGTTCAGTGACAGGAATAATTAAAATATGCCTACCACCATGAACATGGAATGGATTCTGTTCAGAAAAAGCTCTGCATGTGTCTAGTGACATATAGGAATCCTGACACTGCACACTTTGGACAATATCCGGCAGGACAAGTGTGTTTCATAAGCACATATTCATATTCAAGTGTGTTTCATAGCAGCATAATTCAGCAGGAACAGCCCCTAAGTTTGCTCATAGCCTGTACAGAGAGATCCCATAAAACTATGGCAGCATAGGTATTCCCCTGTACTAAGCACAATTCAGCAGGAACAGTCCCCTAAGTTTGCTCATAGTCTGTACAGAGAGATCCCATAAAACTATGGCAGCATAGGTATTCCTCTGTACTAAGCACAATTCAGCAGGAACAGCCCCCTAAGTCTGCTCATAGTCTGAACAGAGATCCCATAAAACTGTTAGTGTAGAAATTCCGCTGTACTAAGCACAATTCAGCAGGAACAGCCCCCTAAGTCTGCTCGTAGTCTGAACAGAGATCCCATAAAACTATGGCAGTATAGGTATTCTCCTGTACTAAGCACAATTCAGCAGGAACAGTCCCTAAATTTGCTCATAGTCTGTACAGAGAGATCCCATAAAACTATGGCAGTGTAGAAATTCCGCTGTACTAAGCACAATTCAGCAGGAACAGCCCCCTAGGTCTGCTCATAGTCTGTACAGAGAAATCCCATTAAACTATGGCAGCATAGGTATTCCCCTGTACTAAGCACAATTCTGCAGGGACAGCCCCCTGAGTTTGATCATAGTCTGTACAGAGAGATACCATAAAACTATGTGTATTTTGCAGATTGACGTGCTTACGGCAGAAAATCTGCTTTTATATGTGCAAATATGGAGATTTTGCAAGTGCCATCTATGCGCTCATCAACCTGAAGTGCCTGCCACGTAGCATGGCCCTGTCTCTCACTCCAGCACAGTTTGACTTGTACCTCACAATGTTCCGGACCAGCAGCTCCCCACCTGGGAATGAACCCGTGGCACAGGAAATCTGGATTCCATTTGCAGGTGAATGATAGAGACACAGTGAGTGCTTTTATTCACTGGGCAGTGCCAATGTGTTATATTAGAATATATCATTATCCTTGTGCCCGGCAGTTTTAGCATTAGTTCAGAGCCACTAACGTGCAAGCAGGTTGGTACATGTGCAATATAATAACAGAGGAAATGTTACTGGACTGAACACAGAGCTGCTGTAAGGGGGTACTTAAAGGGGGACTATCGCGAAAATTTAATATAAGCTTCCTCGTACCGAAATAAGAAACTTTCTAAATACAATCAATTAGAAATGCTGCATTATTTCTGAAATAATCAAACAATCACTATTCCTCTCTCAGCATCTGTTTCTCTTCATTCTCTCTTCATTCAGCAGTTGGGTGTCAGAAAAATGATCCAATATATCTTATAGGGGGGCTTCCTTTTCCTAGCAGATTTAGAGCTCACTCAAATAACTGATTCCAGTACAAACAAAATCTAACAAAATAACTGCCTTTTGCACAAATTCTGCATGTAGAGAGACATGATGTCTGGTGAGTTTAATAGAGTGAGCTCTAATACATCTTCTAGGCAAAAGGAGCCCCCCTATAAGATATATTGGATCATTCATCTGACACCCAACTGCTGACTGAAGACAGAATGTGGATAAACAGATGCTGAGAGAGGAATAGTGAATATAAACGGGATTATTTCAGAAATAATGCAGAATTTTTAATTGATTGTATTTAGAAAGTTTCTTACTTCAGTATGAGGAAGCTTATATTACATTTTTATTTCCGCGATAGTTCCCCTTTAAGACAGGCACAAAAGGGTAATTCTCAAAGAAATAAGAGGGGGGGGGGGCTTGTAGCAGAATGGGTGGGATTTGTACAAGTCATAGGCAGGGTTATGACACAAAAGTGGAGAGAGCCCATTTTTGGAGTAAAAATGTTAGTATACTGGTATATTCACAAACAGAAATCCGCCTAAATTCCGACTCATCTGCCACGTTTCATGGTTTAATGAAAGAAAGACCGTTTACAGACACTTTTATGAATTTGTCATTCAAACAACCTAAAAATGGCACAAAAGCGACATTTTAAACGACATTTCCCGACATCCAAAAATGGAATAAAACTCTTCCCCATGTGTCAGAGCAATTCTAATATAATTTGCTCTGCTTTGGTTGAGACAATCTTTATTTCACACCTCTTGTAGTTGCCCTATTGGGTAATTTTTATCATATTAATAGGGATCAGCATTTTGTACTCGGGGCACAAGTTTGTGTCTAACCCTATAGATGTAAAAGCCTTATTAACAAAACAAGTAAAACACTGATTAAACGATAAAAAGTGAATTTTATACAATTTGATGTGAAAAAAGTTTTTAACTCACTCTTGTGTGTTATTTTACTAGTTAAATCTTAATGAATGAGGCAATTTTAGCAATTTGAGTGAATGTATTATCTAAAGGAAAAGTAAAGCCTCCCAGGCAATTTTTTTGGCAGCAATTAGACACATGACCTAAAGGTGGCCATACACTGGCAGATTAAAGCTGCTGATATCGGTCCTTTAGACCAATTCGGCATCTTATCTGCCCATGTGTGGGGTGGGGTGGGATCCCGATGGGTCCTTCCGATCGTTATCAGGCCAAAAACCAGCCAGATATTGATGCAGTTCTGCGACCCGTTGGTGGCCATTCGCAGCATTGTAATCTGATCGTTTGGCCCCAGGGCCGAACATTCGTATTCACCCAATATCGCCCAGCTGTTATTGGGCATATAGGGCTAAGATAGGGTATGGCCACCTTTAGAGAAAAAACATATAAACTGATACAAATCCCTATATTATGCAAAATAGCATTTTTTTGTATTTAGACCCTTATATCTTGTTACAGAAGTGGAATTACACAAACATGTAGGTAGATTTAGAAAGGCCAGGTTGTGTAAAAATGTGTAATTTTCCTAGGTAAAGTAAACCCCCTCCCCCTGTAATTCCAATTTGATGGCTGACTGACGGGTTTAGTAAGAGTTTAAGACAAATTCAGAAAAAAATGTTGTGCGAAAGATAAAATCAGAAAACTGTGTTTAAAAGACAAATTCACAAAAGTGGAGATAGAGGTTTGTGAATTTGGTGGGAAATCTGACATTTTTATCTTTACTGTTAGTCTCAATATTAGCACGTTAGTGAATTCCCCCCATTGTGTCATGTTCAGGGCACATCAGGGTTATGACCATGCGAGTGATCTGGGCATTTTTTCCCACTTCCACTTGCCGACTGGACTGTCCACTCAGTGGAGCTGGATAATATATGGACTAATAATTGGGGCCCTACAGTGAACTGATTTTGTATGCAAACCGTTTTGGACAGTTGCATGGGATCCTTGAAAATTCCCAAATATGTGCTTAGAATAAAATGTCCCCTGGGTTTAGTGCATTTTTCAGCAAAGAGAAGTGATGGCCTGGGGGATAATTTAGTGTTTCCACTTACCTATAAAAAAGGGGTGGCTCAACTTTACGTTGACTTTATCTTACAGAGATTTGTGGGACACAGGGACCGTGGGGTATAGCATCCACCACCAGGAGGCAGGACACTGAAGAAGCAGAAGACTCCTCCCCTGGGGCTATACCCCTCTACCTTTTGCTACTGACTTCAGTTTTTCCAGTGTCCTCAAGGAGACAGGACCTTTTCCATTCCTCAAATGAAATCTAATAGACAGTATCTGGCACTAGGGGTTGACCCATAGCTTCCACTGCGGAATAACTCTAAAGTGGCTTCCCCCTACGTGGGATTGGCAGTGCCAGGTAAGTGAGCCTCCCACGGAGCACAAAGAGCAGCCATTCTACCCTCCTTCACATGGAGAGTAGTAAGCACCCGCACTAGACAAGGACCTGGGAAGGACCCCGGCTTATCAGAGCGTAAGGGCCCGACTCCCAACTGCTGGTGAGTACGCACAGCGTTAAGCTCTGTGACGCGCTCCTCAGCAGCCCTGTATTCCGTGACGGTGGTGAGCAGTAATCAATTATAATACACAAAAGCCATGAATATCCTGTAAATTATATCCTTATAAACGGTGAGTTCTGATGTCATCAGTTATAAACGGTGAGTTCTGATGTCATTTCTGTCACATGACTCACTGAAACTTGGTATTATAATAAATAAAGTACCCCCAGTTGCAAAATATGAGGATATTAGAAGTTACCTCGGAGTTCCATGACTTGTATAAAAACATATGGTCATGAAATTCCTTGGTAACTTATAATATCCTTATATTTTACAAGAGGGGGTACTTTATTCACTATATTTTCATTCAGCGAGCAGGAGCGTTTCCCGGTACCCGCACAGGGCGGAACTTCGCGAGTAACTTCCCATGTGCACCGTCATCACGCTGACTGCACTTCCCATATTTTTCTGTGACGCGCACCCAGATTTGAGCCAATCGCGCTTGCCATCCTGAAGCACGGACGCACTGATTACCGCTCGCCATCCAGAACGTATAGGACAGGTTATCTCCCACAGAGAGCATTTTTCTCATACGGGGAACCCCAGGCAATAGTTGATTCGCCGCAGGAGGCACACGCTGAGGTAGCAGATACTGATGGGAACCCACGCATTCTAGTTCCCCAGGGTTATACCAGTATATTGCCTCTTAGTCTTAAGACTCATTATACCATGTCTGAAGACAATCAAGAGGGTCCATTTACCAGAGGGGCACATGCTCAATCCAAAGTAAGATACTTGGCGTGCGCTAAATGCCTCAAACGCCTCCCATCTTCAGACTCCCATCTTTCAGATGAAAGTTTTGGGCTCCATGGTAGCCTCCGTCTAGTTCCCTACGCCCAATTTAGTCTCGGGGAACTACAATGGAATATACTATCCCTGTGGAAGCGGGTCAGTCTCACACAGAGAATAGTCCTTTCCCCATCTACAAGAAGATCACTCACTTGGTGGCTACACCAACAGAATCTAGGACGAGGCAAACCGATGCAAGGGCCGCTATGGCAACTCATTACAACCAATGCCAATCTACAAGGATGGGGAGCGATGTTTCTATCTCTGCTCAGGGCAAGTGGTCTCCGAACTGCCGATCAGCATCCTAGAACTGAGAGCAGTTCGACTTGCTCTCCTACTCTGGCAACAACAACTGAAAGGGAGCCAGGAACCCAGTTTCTTCTAAGGCGTATTATAGGGTATGGAATTGCTATAAAGACTGGTGTGCCAGTCAAACCTTCCTTTCCACAAATGTTCCATTCCCAACATCTTGGAGTTCCTGCATGAAGGCCTGGAGAAAGGGTTATCCCTGGGATCTCTTAAATCCCAACTTTCAGCTCTATCTGTCTTGCTCAAAGACGTTTGGCTCTCATTCCCCACATCCGCACCTTCATCCAAGGGGTGGCACACCTAGCCCCTCCTTATCGTGAACCCCTGCCACCTTGGGTCCTCAACTTAGTCCTTTCGGCACTACAGAATCCCCCTTTTGAACCACTAGCCTGAATACCGCTGATTTGGCTGACATAGAAAACTACCTTCCTTCTCGCTATTTCCTCAGTGCGACTAGTCTCGGAACTTTCACTTAGACAGGGCGGTCTTACGCACAACTCCTTCCTTCCTAAGGTAGTGTCGGAGTTTCTTATCAATCAAGAGATCACCATTCCTACCTTTTGTCCACAGCCAAAAAATCCTAAAGAAATAGCACTTCATTCCCTTGATCCGGTAAGAGCTCTTAAGTTCTATCTGGACCGCACAAAGGCAATTAGAACTACCACTTCACTTCTGGTCTTACCTTCTGGGAGCAGGAAGGGTTCACCAGCATCTAAAGCCACCTTCTCTAGGTGGATCAAGGAGACTATCCGTAAAACCGATGTAGCACGGGGTAAAACCTCTCCACTCCGAATCAGGGCTCATTTCACAAGGGGACTGATTACATCATGGGCATTCAGGAACCGTGCTTCCGCAGACCAGGTTTGCCAAGCTGCGACTTGGTCTTCCCTTCATTCGTTCGCAAAATTCTTTGCAGCATCTGACGCACACTTTGGCACGAAGGTACTGCAGGCCGTGGTTTCTTCATAGGCCTCGCTTTCCTCCCTCCCTTACATTCGGGGACAGCTTTGGTATGTCCCCACGGTCCCTGTGTCCTACAGATCTCTAAGAGAAAATGTGATTTTGTGCTACTCACCTATAAATCCTTGTCTGTGGGACACAGGGCCTCCCTTCCCTGGAAGCGGACCCTCTGTTGCCTGTATTCAAAGTATAATCGTCTGCTACTGTATATAGTTAATAGTTATATAGTTGATTTTCTGTTGAGCAAAACTGAAGTCAGTAGTCGGTAGCCCAGGGGAGGAGTCTTCTGCTTCTTCAGTGTCCTGCCTCCTGGTGGTGGATGCTATACCCCACAGTCCCTGTGTCCCACAGATGTCTGAAGAGAAAAGGATTTAACGGTGAGTGGCACAAAATCACCTTTTTAGTATGTTATAGAAATTCGAAGCATTTTTTCAATTAGTCTTCATTATATATTTTTTAGAGTTTTATAATTATGTGCCTTCTTCTTCTGACTCTTTCCAGCTTTCAGATGGGGGTCACTGATCCCATCTAAAAACAGATTCTCTGTAAGTCTACAAATGTATTGTTATTGGTACTTTTTATTACTCGTCTTTCTATTCAGACCCTCTCCTATTCATCCCAGCCTCTTAAGGTGGCCATACACTATAAAATCTGCTCGTTTGGCGATATCTTTTCCCCGATATGCCATGAACGACAGGGCTATATCGGATTACGACAAGTGCAATGGGCTCCGACGGGTCGGTCGGGAGAAAAATCAAACCTTCCAGATATCGATCGGAAAGACCCATCCGAAGCCTACATACAGGGGCAGATAAGCTGTCAAATTGGTCTAAACGACCGATATTGGCAGCTTTATCTGCTCGTGTATGACCACCTTTATTCAAATCAGTGCACTATAATTACCCTAGCAACCCTGCTGCTGACTAACTGAAAAACCACAATAATTAAAAAAAAAATTAAAAACAATTGCACGTTGTCTCAGAATATTACTCTCATATTACATGATACAAAAAGTTCATTTAAAGGTAAACAACCCCTAAAAATTGACATCCCCAGGGAAGAGTACTTGTCCTTTAAAACTATAATCTGTCACTATCCCTTTAAAGCTGTTTTATCCGTGACTAGTGTTTAGGACTCTTATCAATTTACAATGCACTTTACAAGGGACGTCGACAATGTCTCTACACCCCCTGTAATATAGATTCAAATGAATAGGGATCTACCGAATCCACTGTTTTGGATTCGGCCGAACCCCCGAATCCTTTGCAAAAGATCTGGGCGAATACCGAATCCTAATTTGCACATGCAAATTAGGGGTGGAAGGGGGAAACATTTTACTTCCTTGGGTTGTGACAAAACCGCCCCTAATTTGCATATGCAAATTTGGTTTCATTTCGGCCAAATCCTCTGAAAAAGGCCGAATCCTGGATTCGCTGCATCCCTACAAATAAAGCAACCTGCCCTATAACTGGCATACATTACACTATAGCACCTTTGGGTGGCGTTCTAAATAATCTGACAATGAAATTGATGTATCCAAATGGCTTTTGTTTTGAAGGGCCACCTATGAGAAAGGGGATTTTAGTTCGCTGTGCGATCAGGATTCTTTTCATGAACCGTGGGCTTGCTCAGCAGGTGAGTGGTAACGGTGCTATTTCTGATTTAGGTGGGGCTCAACCTCCAAATGAGTTCCCCATAGGCTGCCTGAGATCCATTGGTGTTCCATCCCGATGGTGTATACCAGCAACAAGAGCTGCTCCTCTAAAAAGGAGGCGTCACATAGGAGTCACACACTAAAGCTCTTAAAGGAGAACTAAAGCCTAACAAAAGAAGTAGGTACAAATGTTGTACATTATGTTTTGGGCTTCTGTACCAGCCCAAGGCAACCACAGCCCTTTAGCAGTAAAGATCTGTGTCTCCAAAGATGCCCCAGTAGCTTCCCATCTTCTTTTCTGCCGATTCACTGCACATGATCTGTGCTGCTGTCACTTACTGAGCTTAGGGACCCACTCACAATATACAGTACACATAGAATAGAAATGTCACAATATAAGGCTGATTAGTAATTAATACACATAATTACTACATGGCAGCACAGAAACCAGTGCAATTAGCATCAGAATTTAATAATCAGCAAACCTGTAGCATCAGTTTATATTACAGGGGAAACTCATTTTCTGCTGGATAATTAGTGACGAGCCCTAATCTTAGCTTCTCAACAGCCAATCAGAGCCCACTGAGCATGTGAGTGTCACAGACACTTTCCAAGATGGTGACCCCCTGTGACAAGTTTGAAGTCCTGGATCATTGCTGCTATTGACAAGCTGAAACTTTAGCCTCATGCAATAAATTCAGCATATAAAATAAGGCATTTTTAGCCATATTCATTTCAAGGGGTTAGTTCTCCTTTAAAGGGGAACTCCACCCAAATAGTGAAAACAATGGACTGGTGAATGCAGGAAAAGTCAGATCCTTGCCAGCCAAGTCTCCAGTTGCCACGATGCCTCGTGTGTACCATGTTGCAAGACTTAGGAATTGAAGCATTCTGTGTTATTACATTGAGCAGCCTCTGTTTTCCTTTAGGTGAAATCCTGGACTGCCCTAATCCGAACCTGGTGCACTAGAGACATGCTGACCCCAGAAGGGAAGCTCAGTCCCCTGCACTTAGATGAGCCAGACCTACAGTTCCAAGGCGTACGTTGCACCTATCAGTTGGATTGAGTCCTGTTTTGTTTTATTGTTTCAGCAGGCGATGCTATGCAGTGTCTGTCCATAAGGGGGCCCTTGTGCACTTATCTTTTTATAGTACAGGACAGGTATGGGATCCGTTATCCAGAAAGCTCCAAATTACAGAATGACCATCTCTCATAGACTCCATTATAATCAAATAATTAGGGATGCACCGAATCCATGATTCGGTTCGGTACTCTGCCTTTTTCAGCAGGATTCGGATTCAGCCGAACTGAATCCTAATTTGCATATGCAAATTAGGGGCAGGGAGGGAAATCGTGGGACTTTTTGACACGACAGCGAAGTAAAATGTTTTCCCCTTCCCACCCCTAATTTGCATATGCAAATTAGGATTTGATTTTGGATTCAGCCGTATCCTTCTGCCCGGCCGAACCAAATCTGAATCCTACTTTGCATATGCAAATTAGGGGCGAGGAGGGAAATCATGTTACTTTTTGTTACAAAACAACCCTTAATTTGCATATGCAAATTAGAATTCGGAAGGTCCCCATAGGCTTTCTATCAATTTTTAGGTAGAAGAAAAATCCTTCGATCGATGGATTAAAATCCTTCAAATCGAACGATTCAAAGGATTTAATCGTTCGATCAAACTATTTGCGGTAAATCCTTCAACTTCAATATTTGAAGTCGAAGGATTTACATTTGGCAGTCGAATATCGAGGGTTAATTAACCCTCGATATTCAACCCTATGTAAATCTGCCTCTTAATGTTTACATGGTTTTCTAGTAGATTTAAGGTATGAAGATCCAAATTACGGAAAGATTTGTTATCCGGAAAACCCCAGGGTCTGAGCATTCTGACAGGTACCTGTATCCATAATGCTCAGACTCTGGGTTTTTCCTTTCTGTAATATGGATCATATTTTAAGCCTTATAAAAATAATTAAAATCTTAATCTCAATAGGCTGGTTTTGCTTCCAATAAGGATTAATTATATTTTAGTTGGGATCAGGTACAATCTACTGTTTCATTATTAGGGAGAAACGGGGAAATTCATTATTAAAATGTTATTTCTTAAAAATGGACTTCATGGGAGACAGCCTTTCCATAATTGGGAGCTTTCTGGATAACAGGTTTCCGCATGACAGATCTCATACCTGTACACAACGGCCATAAATATACTGTTAATGGTATCCTTATAAACTGATGTCATCAGTTATAATTGGTGTTTAGTGATGTAATTAGTCACATGACTTACTGAAATTTGAGTATTATGATAAATAATGCAGTCCCTGTTGTCCAACAGTCACATTTAAATAAGTCACTTCAAAGTTCCATGACCTGTATAGACTTGGCCTTCCGCCTCCCACTTTATTTATAGACTTAAAATATTTTTATATATCACAATGGGGGAGTTATTATTCACTATATGCAGGATATGGAGCATTTAGTGGTTCTATGTGCAGCTATTAGGGATGCACCGATTCCACTATTTTGGATTCGGCCGAACCCCTGAATCCTTCGCGAAAGATTCAGGCGAATACCAAATCCTAATTTGCATATGCAAATAAGGGGAGGGAAGGGGAAAACATGGTTTACTTCCTTTGACAAAGTCACGTGATTTACCTCCCTGCCCCTAATTTGCATATGCAAAAAAAAAAATCCTGCTAAAAAAGGCAGACTCTCGAACTGAATCCTGGATTCGGTGCATCCCTAGCAGCTATGCCTGTTTTTTTTTTTTTTGTTTTGTTTTTTTTTGCATATTCAGCTCTTTAATCTGGCCACACCCACAGTGCCACTAGGCCTTGCCCTTTGCCACCTTCAAGTAAAGGGTTAATAATGGTATAGAAGGGCTCTGGCAGGTGGTAATGATTGCCAGGCAGCAAGTAAACAATGGATGCTCATTTAAAGCTATAGTAACAGCAGAAAATCTCTAAATAATGTAGCAGTGCCATCCCCTGGATCCGCTGTATATACAGGCTACTGACTGCTGCACTTCTGTATGGTTGGAGCTCTGAAAATGAAGTGTCATGCTCTGCATATCAGGCCCTGGCATTACGATAGAAACGTTATTGCTGCCTCTGTATTGCTTTAAAAGGTGCCTTATATGCTACTTGCTGGTACCACCCAGCTATCTGACTCCCCAGCGCCCCCTTCTGGCCGGGGTTTACACTCACACTCGTTTCTCTCCTGCCCGTGTTTAGTTTGGAAAAGAATAAATGTTCAATGTTGATGAAAGGTCCCAATATCTTTTCCCTACAGATGGTGACAAACATGTCTTGTGCCATCCTGGATGAGCTGTGCAGACAAACACATGCTTACCTCCCCGCTCCATTTCCAGAGGTAAGTACTGTGTGCCCCACTTCTTTTCTTTATTTAACTCTTGGGCATAAATAGAAAGATAGTCGGAGCTGACTAAATTCAGTGTGGCCTTTAGCCCTGAATAGTGGAGAGTGACACACCCATCTAATTCAGCTACAGCCAGCCAACCAGTTCAGGCCAAGGTTACTACAATGTATTAAAACATAACTTTTAATTCAAACTGTTTAAAAGAATTATTCGTTTGGCAACACCAGCATACACACTCAGCGTGAAAAGACACTACGCCGTGTGGGACTATGTCCCTAAAATAACACACAATTAAAAACCAGAGCGTAGGCTAGAATGGTGGTAAGTAAAGTATTCAGTAGTGGGTTTAAATACCCATTATCAATATCTGCTCAATAGGGATATTCCATAGTATAACAAAATAGTGCCGGTTCCCACCCTTCCCCCAGCTCGCCTTCTACCTAGCTACGTTGGGAAGAGTGGGAGCTATTCACAGCACCTTCCACCTACGCCACCCTACGCGTTTTGCTGACAAGCAGCTTCGTCAGGGGCATAAGTGCTGGTCGCGCTCCTTTCTCCCCTTTAAATAGGCCTCCAGCGCTAATCTCGGCATTCCGCATTAGCGCTGGAGGCCTATTTAAAGGGGAGAAAGGAGCGCGAACAGCACTTATGCCCCTGACGAAGCTGCTTGTCAGCAAAACGCGTAGGGCGGCGTAGGTGGAAGGTGCTGTGAATAGCTCCCACTCTTCCCAACGTAGCTAGGTAGAAGGCGAGCTGGGGGAAGGGTGGGAACCGGCACTATTTTGTTATACTATGGAATATCCCTATTGAGCAGATATTGATAATGGGTATTTAAACCCACTACTGAATACTTTACTTCCCTCACTTTTTCCTTTCCCGACTCAGGATTCGGTTCAGTATTTGGCCAGTTCTTTTTGGGCTGTGGCACACGTGGCGATTCTGGGGAGATTAGTCGCCCAGCGAAAAATCAGCTCTTCTTCGGGCGACTAATCTCCCCAAAAAGCCTTCCTGCCTGCAAGAATGTGAATCGCCGGTGGGATGGCACTTGGATCACTTTTCTGAAGTTGCTTCACGAGGAAACTTCGGGCTGCTTCAGAAAACCGAAGCGATCCAAGTGCCAAGGCACAGGATACACAGTAGATAACAGATAAGTACTACTATAGTTTATATAAACAAGCTGCTGTGTAGCCATGGGGGCAGCCATTCAAGTACAGGATACACAGTAGATAACAGATAAGTATTACTATAGTTTATATAAACAAGCTGCTGTTTAGCCATGGGGGCAGCCATTCAAGCACAGGATACACAGTAGATAACAGATAAGTGCTACTATAGTTTATATAAACAAGCTGCTGTGTAGCCATGGGGGCAGCCATTCAAGCACAGGATACACAGTAGATAACAGATAAGTACTACTATAGTTTTTATAAAGAAGCTAGGTTTTCTTCATCTATAGGACTTGTCTGAAGATAAGATAATGTTTTAGGTCACATTCATATAAAAATATAGAACATTTTAAAGGGTTCACAAAGTTTCAAGCACCACTGTATGTTACTGGAGCCTAAGTGGCTGTTCTTTTGGAGCTCTTTGGCCCAAGTGGGCGTTCTCCTGTGTAGTGACTGTTCTATACCTTCCACTCAGCACTTGATGGCACTGCAGTCCCATTGCTGCCCATATTTTCTTTTTTAAATTTTTGTAATCCCTGTTTACAGGGAATACAAATTATTCAACCATTATTATATCGCATACGAAAATTTGATCAGGTACTGGAATCAAAGTTGCTTTCTCTTAGTTGGTCCAGTACCTGTGGACTGGAGGGAAGCAGTAGGAGAAATCTGTTGTTGTTAAGGGAGCTCATGGCAGAGGAAAATGGGGGTGATTTTTGTTTTGTGAATTTATAGCAGGGGGGTGCACTTGGAGCGCTTTGTTTTCTGAAGTTGCCTAACGAGGAAACTTTGGGCGACTTCGGAAAACGAAGTGCCATCCCGCCGACGATTTACCTTCTAGCTGGCGGGAAGGCAGTTTGGGGATTAGTCGCCCCCGAGAAGAGATTTGTCGCCGTGCACTAATCTCCCCGAATCTGACCTTGTGTTTCTTCCTTTAAATTAACTTTTAGAACGTTGTAGAATGTCAATTCTATTAAAGAGTTGGTGGTTGGGGAGCACCGCAATATGAATGTCAATTCTAAGCAACGTTTTAATTGGTCTTCATTATTTATAGTTTTTTAATGATTTGCCTTTTTTATTCTTTCCAGCTTTCAAGTGGGGATCACTGACCCCATTTGAAAAAAGCAAATGCTCTGTAAGGCTACAAATGTTTTGTTATTGCTTCTTTTTACTACTCGTCTTTCTATTCAGGCCTCTCCTATTCATATTCCAGTTTCTTATTCAAATCAGTGCATGGTTGCTAGGGTAATTTTAACCCTAGCAATCAGATTGCTGAAATTACAAACTGGAGATCTGCTGATTAAAAAGCTAAATAACTGAAAAACCACAAACAATAAAAATATGAAAACCAATTGCAAATTGTCTCAGAATATCACTCTCTACTTCATACTAAAATTGAATTTAAAGGTGAATGATCCTTTTAATGTTATCTGTAGTCAAAGTCTGCCTTTAAAGGGCTGGTTCACCTTTAAATTAACTTTTAGAATGTTGTAGAATGGCCAATTCTAAGCAACTTTTTGATTGGTCTTCATTATTTATTGTTTATAGTTTTTTAATGATTTGCATTTTTTTATTCTCTTTCCAGCTTTCAAGTTGGGGATCACTGGCCCCATCTGAAAAAAACAACTGGAAACTGGAAGGCTACAGATTGTTATTGCTACTTTTTATTACTCACCGTTCTATTCAGGCCTCTCCCATTCATATTCCAGTCTTATTCAAATCAGTGCATGGTTGCTAGGGGAATTTGGATCCTAGCAATCAGATTGCTGAAATTACAAACTGCAGAATAAAAAGCTAAATAACTCAAAAACCACAAATATAAAAAATGAAAACCAAATTGCAAATTGTCTCAAAATATCCCTCTCTACATCATACTAAAGGTCTTGAAAGGTCTCCCACAGTTGATTTAGATTTCCTCTCCTGTTAGCTTTACATGTTTCTCCTTTGAATATGACGAGACTAATATACAACAGGGCAGCCGGATGACTGTTAATGATGTATTTGCACTGCCACTGATTCCTTTGCTCTGTTTCTTGCAGTTTCCTCTTAGCTGTGAGCTGATCCTTGTGGTCCAGGCTGTCATTCAGTTCATGATGAATTCAGTGGCCCCTCTACAAACCACGTTACAACTGGTGTTAGCCTTTAGGGTAAGGATTGAGTAACTAGACAATGTGCCTTCGGAAGTCCATGATAGTTTTGTACTGTTGGCCTATAATAAAATCTTTTTTTCCCCTCTCTTCCCAGACTAATATTTGGGCGCTGGTGCTGTTATTGGACGGGATCTCCCCCATGCAATCCCTGCTCTTCAGCTTTGTAGCCAACCTAAACAAAGATCTGTGCGAAGACAAGCAGCTTCTTCTGGCAGCGTAATATACACTGTTCCCTCTACTCCATCCTTACAAGTGCTCTTTGCTAATATCTGGCATTTAGCTCTGGCACAGCCATGGTTCCCATCACCTCTCTCAGCAAGGGTATTCTGGGATAGAGTCCTGCAGTGGGTCGGGTACCCGCGGGTTGCTCGCAAAAAAAGTGGGCACCCTCCGGAATGAGGGGAGGATTTTCAGGTGTGGCTATAGATGCGGGTCGCGGGTCTCATCTAAATTTCTTATCTTGTGTAATATTGTCCATATTTTACTCCTTTTAAAGTTTTACAAAACATGTTTCTGTCACCGCCCACTTTCGATGATGTCACTTCCAATTTGCAGCAACATCGCTTCCTGTTTGATAGTGGTCGACGGGTTGAGTTATGATAAGGCAGTTGCGGGTTGGGTAGCGGATCAAAGTGGGTAAATATGCTGGTTGCGGTTCGGGTCCGGCAGCGATTATCTTTTGTTAGGGAGCTGCTATCTGACTACCTTCTCATTGTTCTGCTGTTAGGCTGCTGGGGGGGCTGATATCACTCTAACTTGCAGTAAAGAGTGACTGAAGTTTATTAGAGCACAAGTCACATGACTGGGAGCAGCTGGGAAACTGACAATATGTCTAGCCTCATGTCAGATTTCAAAATTAAATATAAAAAAATATGTTTGTTCTTTTAAGAAACCGATTCAGTGTAGAATTCTGCTGTAGCAGCACTGCTTGTAATGTAGCCATAGATATGGACCCAAAACTCCCTGGCAGGCAGCTTGATTGTAACACCCTCTCTGTGCTCTTTCTTTCTTAGACTGAGAAGATATGGCTCCACCTATGCATCACACTTGGTCTCTGCATTTTTACTGCACTCGTTTGATGCCCTTCACTCTGTTGGCTTTCACATCCTCGACATCATCATACTGAATTTAAAAATGTAAGCACCATCTGAATATTCCTTCTTATACAGAGTTAAAGGACAAATGGTAACACCAAGACAACCGCAGTGTTTTATGGAGTATTGGAGCTTGTTGCTAGGGTTTCGTTTACTGTAGCAACCGTGCACTTATCTTGTGACTAATGTAGTGCTTAGCCTAAATCATACACTGAAAGGAGCAGAAAATAATAAGTATATACCTCCTAACTATGTCATATATTTATATGAACAATCCTGATCCACAGACCTCAAAAGGTTGGTGCTTATGGGAAAGAGGCTTGTGGATCAAATTAAGAAGAAAATGTGAGTTAATTTAAAGGGGCGGCTCACCTTTCAGTTAACTATTACAGGTATGGGACCCGTTATCCAGAAAGCTCCAAATTACGGACTGGTCGTCTTCCATAGACTCCATATTATCAAATAATAAGTCAATGGGGAAGGTCCCAGTGTCTGCGCTGATGTCCGTACCAATATCCGATGATTTTGGGGTTTCGCTGCAAAAAACTCCAAAAACGCAGAAAAAAATTGTCGGTTTTGTGAAAAACTACGAACAATCCGGATTTTTCAGGGAAAGCTCCGAAATATTCAGTGTTTGGCCCGACCCTATTCTTTTCTTCATAAATAAGGTCCATTCGGGAATTCGGAGTTGGATATAAGAAATACTGAGATAAATTCAGACCTTGCTAAATAACCCCCTTAAACTATAAAGATCCAAATTATGTAAAGATCCATTATTCGGAAAACCCCAGGTCCCAAACATTCTGGATAACAGGTCCCATACCTGTAGTATGTTATAGAGTGGCCAATTCTAAGCAACTTTTCAGTTGGTCTTCGTTTTTTCTTTTTTAGTTTTTGAATTATATGCCTTCTTCTGACTCTTTCCAGCTCTCAGACAGGGGTCGCTGACCCCATCTAAAAAAAAATGCTCTGCTACAAATGTATTGTTATTGCTACTTTTTATTACTCTTTCTATTCAAGTCTCTCATTCATATTCCAGTCTCTTACTCATATCACTGCCTGGTTGCTAGGGTAATTCAGACCCTAGCAACTGGACTGCTGACCTGCAAACCGAAAACAAATAAATAATAAAAAATGAAATTGTATCAGTCTCTACATCATACTAAAAGTTAAGTGAACAACCCCTTTAAGGTGTAATTTCCCACCCCCCCCCCTGGCACCACAGGGTTAGACATATTTGATGTTTGCTTATTGCACAGTCAGACCTGCAGTAAATACACTGCCCCTGTTTGCTTGTCCTTTAACCCTTACCAACACTCTTATGGAAGGTACACGCCCCTTTTTCATGGGGGAGCTGCCATCTAGCAATTAAATGCTACTTATTATCTGTAAATCACAATTCAACTGCATGGCCCTGTTTCACAAGAAGCCAATGGCTTGTTACTCTGGTTCTGTTTTCCTCCACAGGTTCACATGGAGCCCTACCCTTGCCGGTTACTTGAAAGCCAGGGTAAGCGACCCCCACGTTTTGTACCTGTGATCATGGAACTTGCAGAGCACAATACTGGGGCCTTGTCTGTTGTAACAGGCAGGGAGGTCCCCCAGCATTGAATGCATATTAAGCAGCTGCCTTTTGCAATGTGTTTTCAGATGTAGGTGTGTATATTCCCCAATGATGGGCTCAAACATGGCTCCTTGTATCCAAGTTACTTCCTTATTGTCCAAACCAATGGCCCTTTTATATTGGTCCATTAAGCAGGCACGTTAAATACAAAGAGGAGTGGTTATCCTGCTGGACTTGACCTCAACATATAAATAAATGTATATATATGAATGATAGAGATCACACTCACAGGTCTTAGAAGAATAAGAAAGCTTTTTATTTGTGGACAATCGCTGACGTTTCGGCTGATGCAACAGCCTTTCTCAAAGGGGGTCAAGCAAACGGAATAAATACCTGGTGTGGCGGGAAGAAAACAACCAAAAGCAGGGGAAGTGACGTGACTGTGACATCACACGTAAAACACACAGTGGAAAAAGTGAAAAATATTTATATGTAACAAATTAAATGTACTTATTGGAACATATATATAGAGTCGCTAATGCATATGTATAGTTATCTCTTTGTAGCTCAAATAACTTTGTATCTTAAAATTACCTCTAACTTGGCCCAACATAACACATCAAAGCATGTAATAAAGATTTTTGGCGTTACAAGGAAATGTAAATGGTGGAGATCAAAGGAAAGCAGGAAACGAGAGACACTGTGTTGCGTGGTGTATCGGTTCCATAGTATAGATCTGCGCGTCTCTTCATTGGCGATATACAAATAGAACGGGGCTAGAGTATAAGGTTTATGAAGGAAAAATGAGACTTGATTATGATGATACAAGGCGAGATGAGAAATCGAAAAACAAAAAGTAACAGAAAAAAGGACAAGATAATAATGAAAATATAAAAAATAATGGAAAATGAAAAAATAAGTAAAAATAAAAATAGAAAATAATTTAGAAAAAAAAAAGGAAAAAAGGAAAAAAATAAGAAATAAGAAAGTCCTTTGGTCTGTGTCTCATTCTGTGAAGCTCACAGCAGACCTAAATGGGAAGGAATTCTCCGCGCCGGTTGTAGTTGTGGATTGTGTCACTGGCACTTGAAAAGTCAATTGATAGTCATCGCTATTGCTCGTATTACCAGCAGTCATCGAGTCTATCGTAGTAAGTTGTTGGTGGAACCTCTCGTTGTGTCGAGATTTATTGTAATTCATACATGTTTCATGGGTTATTGATCGCCTTGTTGTAACCGAACTGTTTTGTGACATAGTATAGGGACCATCGTTCAATCACAGTGTTTGGTTGTCAGTGGTCCGACGTGCTGTGGGTCATCAGGTTTCTCTCCGTACCCTGCCGTGTGCAATGGGGGACTAGTCTGTCAAAGGTCAGGTTGGCAGACATCAATGGTATGTAGTTATCAAGCCGCACAAACTCTGCGGCTCCTTTGTGGTTCAGTAGTTCTGATGTCAATGGTCATTTGCCAAATAGTAATGAAAAGTCGGAAAAAGATTTGCAGAAGTCTTCAGTTGTAGCTGGTAGAGCTTGTCTCAGGTCTTCAAGTGGTTATTGGGACTTGTAGCTTATGTACATACTTCGAAGAGGGTACAATTATTTCTTACGGAGTTTCTAGGAATGTGATTCAAGGATACAACTTGTTTCATACGATGTTATTGAGGGTATTTTTATAAGAGTATCTAAGAGTTTAAGGATCAAAGACTTTCAGTATTGGATCTTAATGCCTCAATCATAACTATTACTAATACAATTATAAATACAATGGTATGGTCTGGTGTAACTACAGCTACTGTTTGGGATGTTACTTATGTATAAACGGAGAGTAGGATATTAATTCATTGAGTCCATATGGGCTTAAAGTGTTGAGTCTATGGATCCATCGTAGTTCTTGTTGAAGTAGGATTTTCTCATGGTTACCTCCAACTATCTTATCACAGGTTCTACATTCAATTACCCTCATTCTGGCAAACCCATTGACATTAACTACAAACTGACGTGCGCCTCCAAATTTCTCTTCTATTTCATCAAACATTCCGAGAACGTATGGCCAATCATCGGTCCACCATCAGAGCAGCACTCAAAACGGGGAAGGCGGACACACCTGTGGCAGCCCATTTTCTCCTTAACAGACCCACATTGGCAAGTCTCCGTTGTATGCTTATCGATCACGTACCCCAACCGATCCAAGGAGGTAACAGTGAGAAGATCCTACTTCAATGAGAACTACGATGGATCCATAGACTCGACACTTTAAGCCTGTATTGACTCAATAAATTAATATCCTACTCTCCATTTATACATAAGTAACATCCCAAACAGTAGCTGTAGTTACACCAGACCACACCGTTGTGTTTATAATTGTATTTATAATAGTTATGATTGAGGCATTAAGATCCAATACTGAAAGTCTTTTGATCCTTAAATTCTTAGATCAGGCGTGTCCAAAGTGTGGCCTGGGGGCCAATTGCGGGCTGTTTTCAAATTTACACCGGCCCTCAGCCTCCATCATGAAATGAATAATAATGAGGCCCCCCCAGCACAGTGCGATCAGGAATCCCATAGCAGTAATATTAAGGCACATTAGTGAAATGATCTGGCATGTAGAGACGCACTGTTTTCGAATATTTCTTTAGGGCTGAAGGTGTCAATAGATGTACTGACGTGCCAGTAAAGTAAACTAAAGAAGTATGGCGTCACTACGTTCCAGTACGTGTCTATTACTAACACCTTCAGCACACAGGCAGCAGTATAGACCGAGTGGCAGATCATTTCACTAATGTGCCCAAATATTACTGCTACGATTCCTGTAATTTAATGTTAATGTTTCAAAGAATGTCGGGCTGAATGGTCGGCCCCCAAACATTTTCACCTCACCAAATCTGACCCTCGTTGCAAAAAGTTTGGGCACCCCTGTCTTGGATACTCTTCTAAAAAATACCCTCAATAACATTGTATGAAACAAATTGTACCCTCTTAGAAGTATGTACATAAGCAACAAGTGTATTTTCTATATTCCTTCAGTTTTTGTTCACGGTTTCCCATTTTTTGGTACTATATGCTGCATTTCTAGCACACTTATACTGGAGTCACCGTGGTTGTATCCATCCACACATAGATCATTTTGTTCATAATTTTCGTTCCCCCTAATCTTTTCTCAGTAACTACCATTTATCTTTTTCCTTTGTTATCTGTATTGTGTCTCCCCTTTTTGACATTTTTTGTCTTTTGTTTTCTTCCAAGCGGTGCTTTCCCTAAACTGCATTTTTCTTACTCGCTTTTTGTTCATTTATTTTTATATTTTGATTTATATTTATTTTGTTTATTTTTGGTATACCCACTTTTGTTATTCATTTTTACATTTTTCTATTTTTTGCCAGTCATTATTACTCATTTTGGTATAATTGAAGACCTCTCCTATTTTGAGTACACTATATATTTTTCAAGTCCATTTTACAATTTTCGTATGTACACGCTGCATTACCCGGATCCATCCTATTTGGAAAACCCCCTTTTTTTCCCCTCGGGCCATCCGTTGTGGCTTATTTCATTTGTGCGTCCAATTATCTTACATTTTCCTTACCGATTGGTAAATGACCATTGACATCGGAAACACCTTACAACAATGTATGTGACAGCATGATGTGGAGACACTCGGGATGTCGGCGGATTTAAGGTACGATGGACCAGTCACCCCATGCACACGACACAGTCCCAATAACCACTTGAGGACCTGAGACCAGCTCTACCAGCTACAACTGAAGACTTCTGCAAATATTTTTCCGACTTTTCGTTACTATTTGGCAAACGACCATTGACATCCAAACTACTGAACCACAAATGAGCCACAGAGTTTGTGCGGCTTGATAACTACATACCATTGATGTCTGCCAACCTGACCTTTGACAGACTAGTCCCCCATTGCACACGGCAGGGTACGGAGAGATACCTGATAACCCACAGCACGTCGGACCACTGACAACCAAACACTATATGGTCCCTATACTATGTGACGAAACAGTTCAGTTACAACAAGGCGATCAATAACCCATGAAACATGTATGAATTACAATAAATCTCGACACAACGAGAGGTTCCACCAACAACTAACTACGAAAGACTTGATGACTGCTGGTAATACGAGCAATAGCGATGACTATCAATTGACTTTTCAAGTGCCAGTGACACAATCCACAACTACAACCGGCGCGGAGAATTCCTTCCTATTTAGGTCTGCTGTGAGCTTCACAGAATGAGACACAGACCAAAGGACTTTCTTATTTCTTATTCTTTTTTATTTTTCCCTTTTTTCATTTATTTTTTCTAAATTATTTTTTGTTTTCTATTTTTATTTTTACTTATTTTTTTATTTTCCATTATTCTTTTATCTTTTCATTATCTATTCCTTTTTTTTGTTTTTTCGATTTCTCATCTTGCCTTGTATTCTTTCAGCTCATACTCAAGTCTCATTTTTCCTTCATAAACCTTATACTCTAGTCCCCTTCTATTTGTATATCGCCAATGAAGAGACGCGCAGATCTATACTATGGAACCAATACACCACACAACACAGTGTCTCTCATTTCCTGCTTTCCTTTGATCTCCACCATTTACATTTCCTTGTAACACCAAAACATCGTTATTACATGCTTTGATGTGTTATGTTGGGCCAAATTAGAGGTAATTTTAAGATACAAAGAGATAACTATACATATACATTAGCGGCTCTATATATAAAGATATGGGTTCCAATAAGTACATTTAATTTGTTACATATAAGTATTTTTCACTTTTTCCACTGTGTGTTTTACGTGTGATGTCACAGTCACGTCACTTCCCCTGCTTTTGGTTGTTTTCTTCCCGCCACACCAGGTATTTATTCCGTTTGCTTGACCCCCTTTTTCACTTTGAGAAAGGCTGTTGCATCAGCCGAAACGTCAGCGATTGTCCACATATAAAAAGCTTATTTATTCTTCTAAGACCCGCGAGTGCGACATTCACATACATCCATTCATTATCACCAAGGACTGCACCCAGGCGATAGTGATTTCCTCATCGTAAGTGCTGGTTTTCATCATTCCTATGAATATATATATATATATATACAAAAGCTATGCATATGTTATAAATTATATCCTTATAAATGGTGAGTTCTGATGTCATTTCTGTCACACTGAAACTTGTGTATTATAATAAATAAAGTACCCCCAGTTGCAAAATATGAGGATATTAGAAGTTACCTCGGAGTTCCATGACCTGTATAAAAACACTCTGTCATCAGCCTCGTGTTTTGATATGGTCATGAAACTCCTCAGTAACTTATAATATCCTTATAATTTACAAGTGGGTTACTTTATTCACTATATAATACACAAAAGCCATGAATATATCCTTATAAACGGTGACAAGTGATGTCATCAGTTATAAATGGGGAGTAGTGATGTCATTTCTGTCACATGACTCACTAAAACTTGTGCATTATAATAAATAAAGTACCCCTTGTTGGAAAATGAGTTCCATGACCTGTATAAAAGCACTCTGTCATGAAACTCCTCGGTAACTTATAATAGCCTTATAATTTACAAGAGGGGGTACTTTATTCACTATATATATATATAATATATATATATATATATATATATATATATATATATATATATATATATATATATATATATATATATATATATATATATAATGAGTAAAGTACCCCTATTGTAAAATATAAGGATATTATAAGTCACAGTTCCATGACCATATAAAAGCACGGGCAAGGTTACTTATAAAATCCTCATATTTTACAACAAGGGGTGCTTTATTTATTATAATACTCAAATTTTAGTGAGTCATGTGACAAAAATGACATCAGAACTCACTGTTTATAACTGATGACATCACTAGTCACCATTTATAAGGATATCATTTACAAGATATTCATGGCTTTTGTGTATTTTATATAGTGAATAAAGTACCCCCTTTTGTAAATTATAAGGATATTATAAGTTACCAAGGAGTTTCATGACCATGTAAAAGCACAACGACCGAAGGCTACAATTTACAAGATATTCATGGCTATTGTGTGTATATATATATATATATATATATATATATATATATATATATATATATATATATATATAGTGAATAAAGTACCCCCTATTGTAAAATATAAGGATATTATAAGTCACAGAGAAGTTCCATGACCATATAAAAACACAAGGCCGAAGGCTGAGTGCTTTTATACTGGTTATGGAACTCCGAGGTCACTTCTAATATCCTTATATTTTCCAACAGGGGTTCTTTGTTTATTATAATCACAAGTTTTAGTGAGTCATGTGACAAAAATGACATTATATATATATTATATATGTACATACATACACACACACATATACACACATAAGTGGTTTTGCTTGACGTTTATTTTGTTCTATCACATACAGGTTCTGGACTTGCAGGGTCTACACGTTCTCACTGAGATCCAGGCGTTGCAAAACAAGATTGTCAGACTAAGAAACCGCTGTTAATGGTTTAGAGGTGCCCAAAAAGAGAGACTGCATTAAACACACATGCACTTTGTGCCGAGAGAATCTTCATGTCCGTTCTCATAACTCAAGTGCCTCTTGGACTTTAAATGGAGGAAAAGCTTTTATATCTGGCTGACTTTTATATTCCAGATGTCGGTGGAGTGTAGTATCCAGCTGCAGTTCTGTCCTGTGTCAGCAGGGGGTGCTAGTGTTGTCTTTAAGATCTGTTATTTGCAGGCATGCAGTTTTACTTTCCCGGTGACTTTAGTAGTATTATTATTATGATGCACATACCACGGTATTCCATTACTGTGTGCCAGGCTGAATTGCAGTCTTTACTGGTACACCCTATTTAACTCCTAGAAACCAATCAGCATTGGTTGAGCAGCTGCGGGCAACTAGTGAATGCGATATACTGATTGGTTGTTATGGGTTAATACTAGGGATGCACCGAAGCCACTATTTTGGATTTTGCCGAACCCCCGTATCCTTTGCGAAAGATTTGGCCAAATACCGAACTAAATCCGAATCCTAATTTGGGGTGGGAAGGGGAAAGCATTTTTTACTTCCTTGTTTTGTTTCCCTCCCCGTCCCTAATTTGCATATGCAAATTCCTATTCAGTTTGGCCGAATCCTGCTGAAAAAGGCAGAATCCTAAACCGAATCCTGGATTCGGTGCATCCCTAGTTAATACTAGGGATGCACGGGATTCGTTTCGGCCAGGATTTAGCCTTTTTCAGCCTTTTTCAGCAGGATTCGGCTCAACCAAATCCTGAATTGCATATGCTAATGAGGAGTGGGAAGGGAAATCTCGTGACTTTTTGTAACAAAGTAAAAAGAAAGTTTTCCTAGTTTTCCCTTTCCCGTCCCTAATTTACATAAGTAAATTAGGATTCGGGTCGGTATTCGGCCAACTTTTTCACAAAGGATTCAGCCGAATCCCAAATAGTGAATTCGGGACATCCCTAGGTAATACTACAGAGTAATATTGGCCCCCAGTTTTGTGACGCCACACCATGGAGCGTATATGTAGGTAATATTCAAGGTCTAGGTCCCCTGCTGAGCATCCACTGAGCATGCTGGGAGTCTAGTACAGCAACAACTGGGCAACCAGAGGTCAAAGTAGTATAAGTGTAATGGCAAACATTGCCCCCTACCTGCCCTCCACGCTGGAAATTATCTCTCTCCAAATGTCAAATACCCGTCCTCTGTTGCCTGTCATTGACTTAAAGGGGCGCCATGATGTTACTTTTCCCATAATCCTTCTGCCACTCTTTCTAAATGACTGGCTGGCACAGGCCTATGACTCAGGCCGCGGGTTCTTTACAGAGACACCGTTCTTGACTTAAGCTGGCCATAGACGCAAAGATCTGATCGCACAAATCGAGGATTCGTACGATTTTCGGACCATGTGTGGAGAGTCCCGACATTTTTCTTACATGTATTGCCGATCGTACGATTTTCAGAGGGAGACTGTCACCAGCTTTGGTCGGACATAACTTTCGTACGATTGCTGTCAGGGGCAGAACATCGGCTGATCTGTTCTTTTACTACTTTATTTGATCTGAATGATTAGTGGCAGGTCGGGAGATGATTCGTACGATCGGATCTTTGCATCTATGGCCAGATTTAGTGGTGCATGTTGTATAGGAAGCAAATAAAGATGTTCTGTTTCATTGAGACACCGGCGTATTTCTGCCCTATTTAAAAAGAAAAGGTTCAAGTGATTCTGATTGGATCTCTTCTCATTCGTTTGTCCACGAGCAGTGTTTTGTTTTCATGAATCTTTATTAAAGTGCCTGTTTTACACCAGTCCCAGTGCAGACAACTAGTCATTGCCGTTGCATGTCTACCTTTCTGCTTTTTAAAAGGGTAACTACACTCTCATTTGCTTTGCTGTAATTCCAGTGAAAATGATGTTAAAGGTCATGAAAAGGCAAAAAAATAAAATCCCATTTTAACTTTCCAATATATTTTAATTAAAAAATGTGTACCGTTTTTATAAGAAACCTGCCTGCAGTGAAATTCTCACTTAATTTACTGCTGTGGATAGGAATTGTCAGACGGTCCCTAACTGCTCTGCAGGGAAACAATCATACTTATGAACAGTAGGGGGGGCCCCCACCTTACTTCCCAGCCATGCAGAACTCAAGCAGCTTTGTTTGTTTCCCTGTAGAGCAGTCGGCGACTGTGTAGAGATTTGTATTGGATTTTATTAGGGATGCACCGAATCCACTATTTTTGATTCGGCCGATCCCCCGAATCGTTCGCGAAAGATTCGGCCGAATACCGATCCGAATCCTAATTTGCATATGCAAATTAGGGGTGTGAAGGGGAAAACTTTTTACTTCCTTGTTTTGTCACAAAAAGTCACAAGATTTCCCTCCCCGCCACTAATTTGCATATGCAAATTCGGTTCGGCTGGGAAGGAGGATTCGGCTGAATCCTGCTGAAAAAGGACGAATCCCGAACCGAATCCTGGATTCGGTGCATCCCTAGATTTTATCTTTGCCTTGACATCGCCTTTACTATTTCCAACTCCAGCTGCAGGGACAAAGATCATGGAGCCAGATTTAAACAGATAAACTGGGATTCTATTTGGAGGATTATTTTGCTGCAGCCACTGGTTCTGCAGAGTTGTAGAGAGTTTGTATTAAACAATACAAAAACTATAAAATCCACATTTGATTACATGACAACACAGGACCCAGTGCAGTCTGTATATTCTGATTATTAATCAGTCTTGCTGTATCGGCTTCTGGCAGATATAATTTTGACTTGTGCTGTTTTGATCATTTATGACGATCCCTAAGCAGCCCAGACTGCACTGAGCATGTGCACAGTCTTGGTCTTGCAAAGATGTTTAACAAAGTTACAAGATGGTGAACCCCTGTGGCCAACTTTGAAAGCATAAATCATTTGTTTGATTAGGTTTGTGGTGCAGTAAGTTTATGTTTAGTATACAAAATACAGAATTTCTAGCCTTTTTCTATTGCAAAGCAAGTGTAAAACAGGAGTATTAGATTAGAAAATGCCCTTAGGCATGCTGAGACATTTTGAAAGGCTGGATCTGACCTGCGGGCCTCCAGCTGGAGCCTTGCTATCTTTGAATGTATTACTAGGGTGGCCATACATGGGCCAATAAAAGCTGCCAGCTCCAAAGCTTATTGGGCTGCCTGATATCAAAGCCCATTGGTGAGGACCACATCACTGTGTTAATGATGAAAGCCATTTGGATAGGCTTCATCAGGCCTACCTTTGAAGGTGTTGCTTAAAGTGGCCAATAAAAGCTTCGGACTCCCAACACTTATTGGCTTTTGGGCTTTGCCTACCTGAAATCTGGTTGGACAAGTTAGAAAATACCATTCCACACTTGAAAAAGGGCCAATAGGTCCGAAACATGTCGTGTGGTGACACAATAAACAGCATAATTGCAGTTAACCTGCTGTCGTGAATGATTCCCATTCTTCACAATACATTAGAAAATACCATTGGGTTAGGACCACATTAATATATTGAAAGCTTCATCAGGCCCACCAGCCTGCATTTAGTGCCTTGCTACCTTTGAAGGTGTTGCTTAAGGTGACCATACACCGGCCAATTAAAGCTGCTAACGCCAAAGCTTATTGGTTCTCACCACAGCCTACTTGATATATAGCTGGGCAGGTTAGAAAATCCCATTGGGTAAGGACCGCATTGTTACGTTGCTGAAAGTCAATTGGATAGACTTCATCAGACCCACCAGCTTCCAACTAGATATCACATAAGGTGTTGCTATAAGTGGTCATACATGGACCAATAAAAGCTGCAGCCCTAACAGTCTACAGGACTGTTGATATCAGACAAGGACTGCGTCTACCTTGATGGAGCCCACGTTTGGGAGTTCCACTTAGGTCCCCATTATGCCCTGTCTGGATCTCGCTAATTTGGCCCCAGGATGTTGGCCTAGTTGGGTAAAGATCTACTTTTATTCCGATGCCAGTTTCAGCCTTGTAGCAAAGCGTTGTTCTGAACCCCAACATTCCTTTTCTTATCCCGTAGTCTTCCTGAAGTGTTATATTCTTCATAAGTAGTCAGTGGAGGATGTGATAGTATTTGGTGTAGCCGTTTTAGCACTTAACTTTCCAATATGCAATCATTAGGATATTGTCAATGGGGCAACTGACCTTGAGAATACTGTAACTTCTATTATGATAGTGTTGGTCAGATGAGCTTTCCCTTTAAAAGAAGGACATTGGAAAGGATAAAGAGGCTTTTTGGAAGGTGGTGCAGGGGATTTTTCAGTGTGAGTGATACAGGTTTACAATCATGGTGAAATATTTATCAGGCTCATGCTGAATTATACAAGAGAATAATATAAATATAACGTTGGCACACATAGCGGAATATTTTCCCGTTTACATTGGCTTTGTTACCGCACAAGGCGATCAGATTACATAGGGAGCCAATTAGCAATATGGCCGAACACAGAGCCGGTCCTTATAAATAGGGTCCTGGAATGCAGTCGGAAGGATATACGGTGGGGTGCACTCGCCCACAAGTCCATTTGTTTATTTGCTGCAACCTCTGCTCAACAGGTGCATTTGCAGGTAAGGCATGGGCTTTTTATTATCCTGTATTTGCCTTGCTCCAGGGCTTTCACTAGAGAGCAGCAGATTGGACAGACTTACGGGCCGATAAAACTCAGTCTGTCGTCAGTAGGGATGCACCGGATTCTGCCTTTTTCAGCAGGATTCGTATTCGGCAGAATCCCTCTGTCCGGCCGAACAGAATCTTAATCTGCATATGCAAATTAGGGTCAGTGGGAAACTGCAAGACTTTGTCACAAAACAAGAAAGTAAAACATGTTTTCCCCCTTCCCATCCCTAATTTGCATATGGCCGAATCTTTCGCAAATATTTTGGGAAATCCAAAATAGCGGATTCGGTGCATCCCTAGTCGGCAGCTTATCGGCCCATGTGAAGGACCCTCTGACGGGCTTTCCCGATCAATATCTGGCCGATGTCAAAGATCTTCAAGCTGGAATTGAAGGTGTATCTAGGAGATTAAAGAGGCTGAGTCCTCAAAGCTCACCTCAAACTTACCTTCAATCTGCCCCTAGCCATTGCTCTCAGTCTCCGTTTGGGAACCATTGCCATAGACTTTAATGAAGCCTCCAATTGGACCAGTGTTGTTAGTGGAGTACCGCAGGGCTCTGTACTAGGTCCCTTGCTTTTCAACTTGTTTATTAATGACCTGGAGGTGGCCATTGAAAGTTACTGTTTCTATTTTTACAGATGAGACTAAATTGTGCAGAACTATAGGTTCCATGCAGGATGCTGACACTTTGCAGAGGGATTTGTCTAAACTGGAAAACTGGGCAGCAAACTGGAAAATGAGGTTCAATGTTGATAAATGCAGTTTGTGCACTTTGGCAAAAATAATATAAATGCAAGTTATACACTAAAGGGCAGTGTGTTGGGAGTTTCCTTAAATGAGAAGGATCTAGGGGTCTTTGTAGATAACAAGTTGTCTAATTCTGGGCAGGGTCATTCTGTGGCTACTAAAGCAAATAAAGTTCTGTCTTGTATAAAAAAGGGCATTAACTCAAGAGATGAAAACATAATTATGTCTCTTTATAGGTCCCTGGTGAGGCCTCATCTGGAGTATGGGGGCAGTTTTGGACTCCAGTCCTTAAGAGGGATATAAATGAGCTGGAGAGAGTGCAGAGACTAAGTGCAACTAAACTGGTTAGAGGGAGGGAAGAGTTAAATTATGAGGGGAGACTGTCAAGGTTGGGGTTGTTTTCCCTGGAAAAAGCAGTGCCCAATGGTTTTTCAGGTTTGGTCTAAAGTTGTGGACTACTTGCGGGACCATTTGACATTCACTGGGGCTGCACATCAGGAGTGTGCTTACTGGGAATAATAGAAGGCATCTCCCCCTAGTTAGGACTAGAATCCTTATTAAACTGTCATATTCTACCCCAAATAATCCATGGTCATAAAGTGGATGACCCCCCCCCCCCCCAGCCTCCTTCAGTAAAGCACTGGCTGTCAGTGGTAAATAAGGTTCTAGTGAACAGAAAACTGACATATGAAGCAAGAGGGTGTCCAATAAATTTGAGAAATGTAACTAACCAAGTAGAAGCTTGTCCCTGTGTGACGTGAGTGTGGACCCATATTGACTGAAAGGTCCCTGAGAGTGGGACACAGAGATCAGACGCCTGAGCCATTTGCCAGTGAAAGGATTACCTCCCAGATTAGGATAAAATACAATGGTTTCCAATTTATAAAAGGGTGCACTTTTCAGGGGATTAACTTGGCCTCTCTATTTGGGTTATTGCCAGACTGACAGCTGCACCCAATTCATAAAATATGGGGCATCTCTCCTAGTAATCTTCTTATATCAGACATCATCCCTATATTACACCTTTATTCATATATCTAATGCATTGGGATCAGTAACACTGAATTTCATGGAACATGGAGCATCACAGGCTCAAGGTCGGCTTCCAAACTCTGCACTCAAACCTATAAACTCTGGCCAATGAGTCTCCCTTCTGGTCAGGTCCTACATCAGCAACTTGTCCTACATCATCCTACCTGCATAATATCACTGAGGTGTAATCTAAGGGTAGGACTACAGAAATCATAGAATTAACCTGTTATCCAGAATGCTGAGGTTTTCCAGACAACAGATCTTTCTGTAATTTTGATCTTTAGTCATTCTATTAGAAAATACTTTAAACATTGAATAAACCCAATAGGCTGGTTTTGCTTCCAATAAGGATCAATTATATCTTAGTTGGGATCAAGTACAAGTTACTGTTTTATTATTACACTGAAAAGGGAATCAGTCTTGTATCTGCTTGGAGTATAGACAGAAAATTGATAGATAGAGAGAGAGAGAGAGAGAGAGAGAGAGAGAGAGAGAGAGAGAGAGAGAGAGAGAGAGAGATAGAGAGATAGATAGATAGATAGATAGATAGATAGATAATAGATAGATAGATAATAGATAGATAGATAGACACACAGAGAAAGAAATAGAGAGAAATGGAAAGTCAGAGAGAGATACGATAGAGGGATAGATAGACGGACAGAGAAAGAGAGAGTGATAGATAGAAATAGACAGATAGATAAAGAGATAGACCGAGATATAAATATATATAAAGAGATAGATAGATAAGGAGATTGAGAGATAGATAGACAGACAGACATAGAAAGAGATAGACAGACAGAGAGAGATTCTTTTTGGGTCTAGGGGCCACAGACAGTTTGTCAGACGAGCCCCAAACACTGAATTCAAGTCACAGTACAGAGTGGAGCCAGTGAAGCTGGTGGCCCAAGTATCATGATATGGGGATGTTTCTCATACTATAGTGTTGGGCCTATTTATCTCATACCAGGGATCATGGATCAGTTTCAATACATCAAAATACATGAAGAGGTCATGTTGCCTTATGCCGAAGAGGAGATGTCCTTGATATGGGGGTTTCAACGGCCCCAAACTCACCAGTAAATGAGCAACATCTTGGTTCCACACCTACAAGATTGACATTATGGAGTGGCCCAATCCCTGGACCTTAATCCAATAGAAAACTTTTGGGGTGACATGAAAAATGGTGTTTGTGAGGCAAGTGCAAGAAATGTAGAAGAATTGAGGAATGTAACAGGTTGTTGGAAGTTGGTGGAGTCCATGTAAGGGCAGAGACGCTCAGATTCGGAGAAATTAGTCGGCTGGTGACAAATCTCTTCTTCTTCGAGGCGACTAATCTCCCTAAACTGCCTTCCCGTCTTCTAGAATGTAAATCGCCAGCAATATGACGCTCAGAACGCTTCATTTTCCGAAGTCGCCTCACGAGGAAACGTAGGATGACCGGAAAACGAATCGCTTCAAGTGCCATCCCGCCGGCAATTTACATTCTAGCCGTCATGAAGGCAGGGGAGGCAGTTTGGGGATATTAGTCGCCCCGAAGAAGAGGAGATTTGTTGCCAGCCGACTAATTTCCCCCGAATCTGACCGCGTATCTCTGCCTTAGATGTGCAGCAGTTCTCAGAAACACCGTTATACAACTCAATATTAGTTCAGTCATTCAAAAGAAAGCAAATTCAGGAAACATGCCGTCTCCCATAGACTCCATTTTATCCAAATAATCCAAATGTTTAAAAGTGATTTCCTTTTTATATATAATAATAAAACAGTAGCTTGTACTTGATCCCAACTAAGATATAATTAATCCTTATTGGAAGCAAAACCAGCCTATTGGGTTTATTTAACGTTTAAATGATTTTCTAGTAGACTTAAGGTATGAAGATCCAAATTACAGAAAGATCCATTATCTGGAAAACCCCAGGTCCCGAGCATTCTGGATAACAGGTCCCATACCTGTATATGGATTCTGAGCTTTATTCACTTTGTTAAACACACTATTATTCTGAACACAACTTTATTTATTATTAGGGATGCACTGAATTCGGGATTCAGTTCGGTATTCGGTCTTTTTAAGCAGGATTCGGATTCGGCCGAGCATTTGCAAATTACGGACAGGGAGGAAAATCACGTGACTTTTTGTCACAAAACAAGGAATTAAAAATGTTTCCCCTTTCCACCTCTAATTAGCATATGCAATTTAGGATTCGGTTTGGTATTCGGCTGAATCTTTCACAGAGGATTCGGGGGCTTGGTTGAATCCAAAATAGTGGATTCGGTGCATCCCTATTTATTATATGATAACTTAATTTTTCCCGTTGCCCTTGTCATAAGCAGAGAGAAAGCTGAATACCAAAACCCTTTCCTCTTCCCCCTAGGCCTCCCATTGTTTTACATGCCATTATTTGTGTTTTTTGAGCTTTTTATTCAGCAGCTCTCCAGGTTGCAGTTTCAGCAATCTGGTTGCTAGGGTCCAAGTTACCCCAGCAACCATGCATTAATTTGAATAAGAGACTGGGATATAAATAGGAGAGGCCTGTATAGAAAGATGAGCAATAAAAAGTAGCAATAACAATACAATTGTAGCTGTACGGAGCATTTGTTTTATAGATGAGGGTCAGTGACCCCATTTGAAAGCTGCAAAGAGTCAGAAGAAAAAAGGCCAATAATTCAAAAAATAAAAATAATGAAGACCAATTGAAAAGTTGCTTAGAATTGGCTGTTCTATAACATACTAAAAGTAGGGATCCAGTATTCGGTTCAGTATTCTGCCAGGATTCAGCCTTTTTCAGCAGGATTTGGATTTAGCTGAAGGCTTTGGCCAAACCGAATCCATAAAATCCCGTGACTTTTTGTCACAAAACAAGGAAGTAAAAAATTTTTTAGCCGCACAAAGCTCTTTTTTTTCCCCTCCCCAACCCTAATTTGCAAATTTGGATTTGGTTCAGTATTCGGCTAAATCTTTCACGAAAGAATAAAAAATGGCTATTTGCGTTCCGTAATTGCGCTCTATTCGTAAACGAGGCTGCGGCTCCTTTTCCCTCGCCGTGTATTTGGGCGTCCGTATAAAACACACAGCTGCCTCTCTGTACTTTCCTCCGGGGAGGCAATTAAGGGAGAATCTCTCAGACAGGTAGCTATGGTAGCCAAACATCGCATGTCATTAGCCACAGCGCCATCTGAGGCCGTAACTGCCGCCTGCTGCTCTGCGTGTGTTTTGCTATAGGAAAAAAACTGCCACTTATTGCAGAGAGCAATTTAAGTGCTTGAGATGAACAGAGAGATCCTGGCTGTGTCCGTAAAGCGTTCCATAAGGCCGGCATTCTATCTGTGCTCAGGGGGGGAGCAATGATATAAAAAATATCAGGGAATCGAAAAGAACATTCTCCTTATCCGCTGTCTCTCTGTGTAATGCAGCTGGATTGGCCGGGCATTAATAGATTCCATTCTGGCTCTCGGGCACATTTAACTGGATTCATTCTGATAAAAGGCCACTGGCCCTTCTTACTGCCGGACACATCTGCCCCCGTCTCTCCGTATTGTCAGCGACACCCGAATTCTGCTCCAGGCGTCTCAGCACGAGGTGAGTGATTTGTATGTTGTTGAGTTAGGCGTTAGCCTTCAAGCATGCAAGGGTTAATATATACATAGGGACGTCTCTAGTGGTGTGGCCCGGGGCTAAATAGACTTTCTAGGCCTATTATTTATATAAAGTGGGTTAGTTTGGCTATTGTTTAACTACAGCCTATTCATATACTGTCCCACAGTCACACTCCCTTCCCAGAGACTATTATCCACTGTTACTATAGGCACCATCTCTCCCTACTATACCTGCTATCCCACAGTCACACTCCCTTCCCAGAGACTATTATCCACTGTTACTATAGGCACCATCTCTCCCTACTATACCTGCTATCCCACAGTCACACTCCCTTCCCAGAGACTATTATCCACTGTTACTATAGACACCATCTCTCCCTACTATACCTGCTATCCCACAGTCACACTTCCTTCCCAGAGACTATTATCCACTGTTACTATAGACACCATCTCTCCCTACTATACCTGCTATCCCACAGTCACACTCCCTTCCCAGAGACTATTATCCCACTGTTACTATAGGCACCATCTCTCCCTACTATACCTGCTATCCCACAGTCACACTCCCTTCCCAGAGACTATTATCCTACTGTTACTATAGGCACCATCTCTCCCTACTATACCTGCTATCCCACAGTCACACTCTCTTCCCAGAGACTATTATCCCACTGTTACTATAGGCACCATCTCTCCCTACTATACCTGCTATCCCACAGTCACACTCCTTTCCCAGAGACTATTATCCACTGTTACTATAGGCATCATCTCTACCTACTATACCTGCTATCCCACAGTCACACGCCCTGTCCAGAGACTATTATCCCACTGTTACTATAGACACCATCTCTCCCTACTATACCTGCTATCCCACAGTCTCACTCTCTTCCCAGAGACTATTATCCCACTGTTACTATAGGCACCATCTCTCCCTACTATACCTGCTATCCCACAGTCACACGCCCTGTCCAGAGACTATTATCCCACTGTTACTATAGACACCATCTCTCCCTACTATACCTGCTATCCCACAGTCACACTCTCTTCCCAGAGACTATTATCCCACTGTTACTATAGGCATCATCTCTCCCTACTATACCTGCTATCCCACAGTCACAACTCCCTTCCCAGAGGACTATTATCCCTACTGTTACTATAGGCACCATCTCTCCCTACTATACCTGCTATCCCACAGTCACACTCTCTTCCCAGAGGACTATTATCCCACTGTTACTATAGCACCATCTCTCCCTACTATACCTGCTATCCCACAGTCACACTTCCTTCCCAGAGACTATTATCCCACTGTTACTATAGACACCATCTCTCCCTACTTTACCTGCTATCCCACAGTCACACTCCCTTCCCAGAGACTATTATCCCACTGTTACTATAGGCACCATCTCTCCCTACTATACCTGCTATCCCACAGTCACACTTCCTTCCCAGAGACTATTATCCCACTGTTACTATAGACACCATCTCTCCCTACTTTACCTGCTATCCCACAGTCACACTTCCCTTCCCAGAGACTATTATCCACTGTTACTATAGACACCATCTCTCCCTACTATACCTGCTATCCCACAGTCACACTCCTTCCAGAGACTATTATCCACTGTTACTATAGGCACCATCTCTCCCTACTATACCTGCTATCCCACAGTCACACTCCCTTCCCAGAGACTATTATCCTACTGTTACTATAGGCACCATCTCTCCCTACTATACCTGACTATCCCACAGTCCACTCTCTTCCCAGAGACTATTATCCCACTGTTACTATAGGCACCATCTCTCCCTACTATCCTGCTATCCCACAGTCACACTTCCTTCCCAGAGACTATTATCCCACTGTTACTATAGACACCATCTCTCCCTACTTTACCTGCTATCCCACAGTCACACTCCCTTCCCAGAGACTATTATCCACTGTTACTATAGACACCATCTCTCCCTACTATACCTGCTATCCACAGTCACACTCCCTTCCCAGAGACTATTATCCACTGTTACTATGGGCACCATCTCTCCCTACTATACCTGCTATCCCACAGTCACACTCCCTTCCCAGAGACTATTATCCACTGTTACTATGGGCACCATCTCTCCCTACTATACCTGCTATCCCACAGTCACACTTCCCTTCCCAGAGACTATTATCCCACTGTTACTTATAGGCACCATCTCTCCCTACTATACCTGCTATCCCACAGTCACACTCCCTTCCCAGAGACTATTATCCCACTGTTACTATAGGCACCATCTCTCTCTACTATACCTGCTATCCCACAGTCACACTCCCTTCCCAGAGACTATTATCCACTGTTACTATAGCACCATCTCTCCCTACTATACCTGCTATCCCACAGTCACACTCCCTTCCCAGAGACTATTATCCCACTGTTACTATAGGCACCATCTCTCCCTACTATACCTGCTATCCCACAGTCACACTCCCTTCCCAGAGACTATTATCCCACTGTTACTATAGACACCATCTCTCCCTACTATACCTGCTATCCCACAGTCACACTCCCTTCCCAGAGACTATTATCCCCACTGTTACTATAGACACCATGCTCTCCCTACTATACCTGCTATCCCAGCAGTCACAACTCCCTTCCCAGAGGACTATTATCCCACTGTTTTACTATAGCAACCATCTCTCCCTACTATACCTACTATCCCACAGTCACACTCCCTTCCCAGAGACTATTATCCCACTGTTACTATAGGCACAATCTCTCTCTACTATACCTGCTATTTCACTGCTGTGAAGTGTCCGCACTTTAAATGTTACATTTTTGGTCCTTTCACACAATCTATCTACTCACTTTCTGTGTCTAGGAGACACTATGTACAAGCTCGGGCTGCTCCTCATTGGGGTCTGCAGATCAGAGGTACATGTAAAGTGTAGGAAGTAAAATTGACATGGTACCAGGATTGGAGGGGTCATGCTAATAAACACGGGCGGTAGATAGTGATGGGCAGGGGAGTAGTGTTGGGCCCTTGAGGTGGCAGCGCTCGTCCAACACAGACCAAGACACAGGACCATCAAATTTTGTAAAATCAGCTTCACAGAAAAATTCACGATTTTCACAGTGTCGACATTTTTTGCATTATCTGGACTGGAATTTCACCATGTTTTTTTGTAAAATCTCACCATTATGCAACGAAGGGAAACAGGGCAGTTTTTCTCATCTCTAGCCATCACTCCTCTTGGTCTCTACTAACGCTTGGGACAGAAAACCTTGTAGCTTGCATGCTTGTCTGTAGTTCATTCATCGGTGATGTGGCACCTATATGAAATGTACAGAAAAATCACTAATTCCCCATGATTAGATTATAGATCTCCAGCTATAAAACTACAGCTCCCATCATCCCTTGTTCACTTAGGAGAAGGAAAGCTACCGAAGCAGTTTATGGCCAATAGATTAGCCACAATAGTACAAGTTATAACACTATATTTATTCTGCAGAATGCTTTACCATACCTGAGTAAACAGCTCTAGAAACTCTCTGTTTGTTTAGGATAGCAGCTGCCATATAAGGTTGGTTTGATATCACTTCCTGCCTGCTCACTTATAGCAGGGATGGGAGGAGGAGCAAACTGAGCATGCTCAAGCCCTAGCCCTGGAGGTTTAAGCTGAAAACAGGAAGTCTGATACAGAAGCCCATGAGTACACAATAGAAGGAAAGAAATGTGCTGTTTCTTTTGACAGAGGACTCAGAGCAGCATTACTTTGAGGGATTACTGGTGTATTTATATAGACCTTTCTGATAAAGCTTTCTTAGTTTTAGCCTCTCCTTTAAGTGAAGAGGCTGGTTATGTCGTACATGTGGGTTGTCCTTCTTATTTCCATCTGTCCAAGGCAGCCATCAGGGGAACACAGGTGTTTCCAGTAAACTGGGACCTTTTGTGTTACTGCCAGGGAAAATCACTATGTTGTACAGTTTGGTGTTTCATAGGGGGTCTAGCGTTAGCCACACACTCACCCTTAGAGACAAAGATTGGTGGTGCTCTTGTCTCCAGTAGATGAAAACTGTCAGTGGGAGCTGTGAGCTTTTGTAGTTCGGGAAGGCAGAAAGTTGCACATTTGGTTTAATAAAACCAAATATCCTCCATAAAATGTTACTAGACATGCTTGCCAGAAGAGCTTGCAGTCGTTGTCATGTCACCAAATCATAAGTGCAGAAAAAAAAGCAATTGGCTGCCAATTCATTCCATATAGGACAGTCTTTATGCGCAGCTGCTATTTGTTGCATTAAAGGGAGTTAAAGGGCAAATAGCAACAAGCCACTGATACAAAGCTCTTTTTGAACCTAAACTTCTTGAACCTAAACTCATTTCTCGTAGAATTCATTTTAGACCAAAACTGGTCTAGCCGAACTATAATTCCCAGCATTCGTTCAGCAAATGCTGTTTCTTAGCACAAGAACCACAAGTTTACATTTGTGCTGTTAAGGGGCTGTCCAACTGCACCCGTTTTACCCCTCCATGGCCCAATAGCCCATAATTAAGTGCCCTTGTGGGCACGAAACGCATAGGGCGGATGCAGTGGTGTAACTAAATATCACCGGGCCCCACAGCAAATTATTTTTCAGGCCCTCAAAATGTCTAAAGGTTGACTTGTTTTACCAATATTTATTTAACTACTATATGAATCGGGGCCTCATGGGGCCCCTATACCTCCTGGGCCCCCCTGCAGCCGCAGGGTCTGCTTCCTCTGTAGTTACACCCCTGGGCGGATGGAGATGCAAGTATAATTTTTTTTAACGTTGACTAATAAAAATATTTTTTTTTAACTAAAATATTTGGGACCTGTGGATCCGTTTGAGTGCTGGACAACCCTGTTTCTTTTTCGAATTTTCGGGCATAGCTGCGCCCACAAGTTAGTGATTGACGAGAGGACATTATTTGCACATTTCCGCTGGATGAAATGAGTGTCTAGTTCTGCTTCTGTTTTTAGGTGATTATCTCCTTCTATTAAACTGTCCTTAATATTATTTCTATTTGTTTCCAGGATTTCTTCTAACTCCCAGCTGCTTCTTGCATCACAGTGCTTCCTCCTGCCAAGTGCAACTGAAAACTTCTTCCCCCCTTTCTTTCCCGAGACAGAATATGCAATCTTCTATTTCCTAAGCCTTAACAAGGTATTTATTTGCTGCTTTCAGACCTGTCAGTTTTCAGTGTGTGGGTTATAGATAGATACATGATTATAGATATATTTATAGATATACACAACACTTCCCTTCAGCTCAGCACTTTCCCTTTGCTCAGGATTTTGCAGTTATCTCTGCTGAGTCTCAGGGGACGGGCCCCAGGCAGTGTTGCCATCATTAAATCATGTATTGGGTTAATTAGCCACAGTAGGAGTAGATACTGGTGTACTAGCCGCTTTTGGCTAAAGCCAGAGAAAAGATAATTGTTTTTGGGGGGCATGTGCAGAAATGAAAATGCTAATACATTTTGGGGCAGAGACACACGGTCAGAGTAGTCGCCTGTCGACAAATCTCCTCTTTTTCGGGGCGACTTGCCTCCCTGCCAGCTAGAATGTAAATTGTCGGTGGGATGGCAATCAGTGCGCTTCGTTTTCCAAAGTCGCCCGATGTTGCCTCACGAGGAAACTTCGGGCGACTTCGAAAAACGAACACTCTCAGTGCCATCCCGATGGCGATTTGCATTCTAGCCGGCGGGGAGGCAGTTCAGGGAGATTAGTCGCCCCGAAGAAGAGGAGATATGTCGACAGGCAACTAATCTCCCCGAATCTGAGCGTGTGTCTCTGCCCTTAAAGGGACTCTGTCCCTTCTGTCTTTATTTTGTTTCACTGATTATTTCTTATTAGATTCTCTAGGTGGCGCATGTACTTAAAAACAAACAACTGAGAAAACAGTCTGTAAAGATCCTTGGATAATATCATTGATGCAAAGGCTCCATATATTATGGAGGCCAGTCTTGTGAGGATTGTAGTTAGGCAGCTCTACAATAAATTGGAACATATTATATTCATAGATAGAGGTGGAGAGAATGCAGGTCGTACACGGACACGGATGCTACTGACTTGGCCTCTTTAGACTGAGATTGAGCGTAGAGACCGGTGTGGAACCAATTTTTGGAAACTGGACCTGCCACCCCCGCATTTATACCCGCCACAACTGCTTTATCTGCAGCATGATCCGCAACTCGCTAAACAGGAAATGCTGTTGCTGCAAACCAGAAGTGACATCAAAAGTGGGCGGGCCAGAAAATAAAATCTAAAAAGATTTTTATAGGAGTAAAATGTAGATAATACAACACAGATACTCGCTACACGACCTGCATCTATATCCCCACCTGAAAATTCTACCTGTAACCCACAGTGTACCTAATTTTTTTGGCAGGTAACCTGTTGGTACAGGTATGGGACCTATTATCCAGAATGCTCAGGACCTGGGGCTTTCCGGATAAAGGATCCTTCCATAATTTGGATCTTCATACCTTAAGTCTACTAGAAAGTCATGTAAACATTAAAAAATGATTTCCTTTTTCTGTGTAATAATAAAACAGTAGCTTGTACTTGATCCCAACTCAGATATAATTAATCCTTATTGGAAGCAGAACCAGCCTATTGGATTAATTTAAAGGAGAACCAAACCCTTTATTCATAAAAACCCCTACCCTATATATTCCCCCCCAGCCTCGGTGTAAACTCTCCTTGCAGATTCGGGCGCCATCTTCCAGCAATTCAGTAATCTTCGGGTCTTCCTTTCCTCGGCTATATCCGTGACTTTGGTCGCATATGCACAGTTATTCAGGACCGAAATATTGCTACAATCGCAAATGCGCCGATACGGTTGCACTTACTTAAGATTACCGAATCACTGAAGATGGAGTCCGTGAGCTCCACTGAATCTGCAAAGAGAGGTAAGTAAAGATTTGGGGGCAACTAGTGGAGTTTACACCTAGGCTGGTGTGGGAGAGCAGGGGGGGGGGCTATGAAGAGCAGGGGGTTAGGGTTTTTTTATGAATAAGGGGTTTGGTTCTCCTTTAAATTAACTCAATAGGCTGTTTCTGCTTCCAATAAGGATTAATTATATCTTAGTTGGGATCAAGTACAAGCTACTGTTTTATTATTACACAGAAAAAAGAAATCATTTTTTAAAAATTATGATTATTTGGATAAAATGGAGTCTACGGGAGACAGCCTTTCCGTAATTGTTGATAACGGGTTTCCGGATAAGGGATTACATACCTGTAACCTACCCACTAGCATATTGACTGCTTGGCAGCCTCCCAGACAGTACCTGGCCACAAATCAGCCATTTATACCCTTTACAAGTCCCGTGAGCATAGGGCAACTATATCAACTGGGGTTTCATGAATTGAGACCATTAATCTAAGGGTAAAGGAAGGGCATTTAGCTGCTACAAAGCACCATTAATTTCTATGGCAGCAGCACCAATTGCCTGGTCCACAAGTACACAAAAAGGGTTCAGGTGCCTGCTATAGAAATTAAAGGGGGGGGGAGAAATTTCCTGCATAGAATAACACTGCTCGCACTCAAGCTCTCAGGGTGACATGCCACTAAAGTGTAATATTCCTTTAATTAAAGCAGCGGTAACATAAGTCTGGTTAATCATTGTGCTCCTCCCGAGCGGTAATAAATACCATCATATTTACATTTCCTGAGTGCTCTAGGTGGTGTTCCGCTAATGCGGCCTGACAGCATCTGTTATAGTGTGTCCCATCTCAATTAAAGGCACAGACACACCCGCAGGCAGGCAGCTTGGTGTATGGGGGGAGGGGTGCTGGCAGATGGGGGCATGACAGCCCAATTTGCATTTTGAAGTTATTTGTAATTGTAGTGGCTTTTGTGTCTGGATGCTTGTCTGCTCTGCATTGCTGATTTTGACTACTGGAACAATAGACCTGGAGATCTGATTTCTGCTATTTATTTTTGGCTTTAGATCCCCTTTAATTGCTGCTGAAAGCCCATGGCAGTGAATGAGTGAATCAATGTTTCTAGTCTGCTCCTGTCCTACTTTAGCATCCCCCCCCCCAGGCACTTAGACCACCGTCCCACCACGACTGCCCTACTTGTGCCTCAATCTGCCACTGGCTCAGCAGTGGCCCCCCAGCCCCCCCTATGTCACAGAAGTTCTCCGGCGTTGGAACATTCAAATCACAATCAAATTCTCTCTGCAGATTTGAAGGCCAAAGCTCTTGCTGGGAGTCTGTACAAATAAGAGAAATCAGAGGAGCATCAGAGACAAGAGACAACCGTAAGGAATTAGGCTCGTGGCCCCCGGCAGGTAAGAAAAAGCCGCCAGCTCTTGTCTCATTGGGTTTCTACAACTCCGGGTAATGCTGAGATTGCCAGAAGCACAATAGGCTATTAGTCCAGCTTTGTACATATGGTGCCTTGAGTTTAATAACTGGTATAGAGGAAGAGGAGCAGCAACTGTTGGGTCAGCCCAGGAGGTAGAGAGGGTCCACTATTTACATTGTAGATGTCCAGGCGGCATCATACAGTTCTAGTTACACTACAACTGTAACAGATGCTGGCAGTTGTAATTCTACAACAGCTGGAGGATGAATATTTTCAATTCATGCAAGCTTTCCCCCATAAAGCATTCCGTTTCTCTACATTTCAATATAGACTGTACTGTATAGATAATATATTGCAACCAGGGTATGTTGCTTTAAATACAGGTTGTGTGCCATGTGCTGAATTTCTTTCCTGTATTACAGTGTATTCTCCAAGGGCTTGTACCATTTAACTCTGCTGCAATGGATGAAATGGATGCTCCACAGATGAAGAAGGAGGTAGAGAGTCTGAAGTACCAGCTGGCTTACAAGAGAGAGATGTGTTCCAAAGCTATACCAGAGTGAGTACTGGCACTACACTGGGGTGGCCAATTACCAGTGGGATAATAGTCTCTGGGAAGGGAGTGTGACTGTGGGATAGCAGGTATAGTAGGGAGAGATGGTGCCTATAGTAACATTGGGATAATAGTCTCTGGGAAGGGAGTGTGACTGTGGGATAGCAGGTATAGTAGGGAGAGATGGTGCCTATAGTAACAGTGGGATAATAGTCTCTGGGAAGGGAGTGTGACTGTTGGATAGCAGGTATAGTAGGGAGAGATGGTGTCTATAGTAACAGTGGATAATAGTCTCTGGGAAGGGAGTGTGACTGTGGGATAGCAGGTATAGTAGGGAGAGATGGTGCCTATAGTAACAGTGGATAATAGTCTCTGGGAAGGGAGTGTGACTGTGGTATAACAGGTATAGTAGGGAGAGATGGTGTCTATAGTAACAGTGGATAATAGTCCTCTGGAAGGGAGTGTGACTGTGGATAGCAGGTATAGTAGGGAGAGATGGTGCCTATAGTAACAGTGGATAATAGTCTCTGGGAAGGGAGTGTGACTGTGGGATAGCAGGTATAGTAGGGGGAGAGGGTGCCTATAGTAACAGTGGATAATAGTCTCTGGGAAGGGAGTGTGACTGTGGGATAGCAGGTATAGTAGGAGAGATTGTGCCTATAGTAACAGTGGGATAATAGTCTCTGGGTAGGGAGTGTGACTGTGGGATAGCAGGTATAGTAGGGGGAGAGGGTGCCTATAGTAACAGTGGATAATAGTCTCTGGGAAGGGAGTGTGACTGTGGATAGCAGGTATAGTGGGAGAGATGGTGCCTATAGTAACAGTGGATAATAGTCTCTGGGAAGGGAGTGTGACTGTGGGATAGCAGGTATAGTAGGAAGAGATGTTGTCTATAGTAACAGTGGATAATAGTCTCTGGGAAGGGAGTGTGACTGTGGGATAGCAGGTATAGTAGGGAGAGATGGTGCCTATAGTAACAGTGGATAATAGTCTCTGGGAAGGGAGTGTGACTGTGGTATAGCAGGTATAGTAGGGGGAGAGGGTGCCTATAGTAACAGTGGATAATAGTCTCTGGGAAGGGAGTGTGACTGTGGGATAGCAGGTATAGTAGGAGAGATTGTGCCTATAGTAACAGTGGGATAATAGTCTCTGGGTAGGGAGTGTGACTGTGGGATAGCAGGTATAGTAGGGGGAGAGGGTGCCTATAGTAACAGTGGATAATAGTCTCTGGGAAGGGAGTGTGACTGTGGGATAGCAGGTATAGTGGGGAGAGATGGTGCCTATAGTAACAGTGGATAATAGTCTCTGGACAATTTAGTATGAAAGGAGTTCACCACATACTTAGATCAGACCCGTCCACGGGTATCCTGTGTCCGATAACCCAAATCAATATGTAGAACTGTAGTGTAGATGTGGAACAGATCCAAGGCAGCAGTCAAACTGCAAAAAATCCATTTATTGGGGAGTGTACAACATGTTTCGGGACAAGCCCTTTATCACTTGATAAAGGGCTTGTCCCGAAACATGTTGTACACTCCCCAATAAATGGATTTTTTGCAGTTTGACTGCTGCCTTGGATCTGTTCCACATCTACACTACAGTTCTACATAATAGTCTCTGGGAAGGGAGTGTGACTGTGGGATAGCAGGTATAGTAGGAAGAGATGTTGTCTATAGTAACAGTGGATAATAGTCTCTGGGAAGGGAGTGTGACTGTGGGATAGCAGGTATAGTAGGGAGAGATGGTGCCTATAGTAACAGTGGATAATAGTCTCTGGGAAGGGAGTGTGACTGTGGTATAGCAGGTATAGTAGGGAGAGATGGTGCCTATAGTAACAGTGGATAATAGTCTCTGGGAAGGGAGTGTGACTGTGGGATAGCAGGTATAGTAGGGGAGAGGGTGCCTATAGTAACAGTGGATAATAGTCTCTGGGAAGGAGGTGTGACTGTGGGATAGCAGGTATAGTAGGAGAGATTGTGCCTATAGTAACAGTGGGATAATAGTCTCTGGGTAGGGAGTGTGACTGTGGGATAGCAGGTATAGTAGGGGGAGAGGGTACCTATAGTAACAGTGGATAATAGTCTCTGGGAAGGGAGTGTGACTGTGGGATAGCAGGTATAGTGGGGAGAGATGGTGTCTATAGTAACAGTGGATAATAGTCTCTGGGAAGGGAGTGTGACTGTGGGATAGCAGGTATAGTAGGAAGAGATGTTGTCTATAGTAACAGTGGATAATAGTCTCTGGGAAGGGAGTGTGACTGTGGGATAGCAGGTATAGTAGGGAGAGATGGTGCCTATAGTAACAGTGGATAATAGTCTCTGGGAAGGGAGTGTGACTGTCGGATAGCAGGTATAATAGGGAGAGATGGTGTCTATAGTAACAGTGGATAATAGTCTCTGGGAAGGGAGTGTGACTGTGGGATAGCAGGTATAGTAGAGAGAGATGGTGCCTATAGTAACAGTGGGATAATAGTCTCTGGAAGGGAGTGTGACTGTGGGATAGCAGGTATAGTAGGGAGAGATGGTGTCTATAGTAACAGTGGGATAATAGTCTCTGGAAAGGGAGTGTGACTGTGGGATAGCAGGTATAGTAGGGAGAGATGGTGTCTATAGTAACAGTGGATAATAGTCTCTGGGAAGGGAGTGTGACTGTGGGATAGCAGGTATAGTAGGGAGAGATGGTGCCTATAGTAACAGTGGATAATAGTCTCTGGGAAGGGAGTGTGACTGTGGGATAGCAGGTATAGTAGGGAGAGATGGTGCCTATAGTAACAGTGGATAATAGTCTCTGGGAAGGGAGTGTGACTGTGGGATAGCAGGTATAGTAGGGAGAGATGGTGTCTATAGTAACAGTGGGATAATAGTCTCTGGGAAGGGAGTGTGACTGTGGGATAGCAGGTATAGTAGGGAGAGATGGTGCCTATAGTAACAGTGGGATAACAGTCTCTGGGAAGGGAGTGTGACTGTGGGATAGCAGGTATAGTAGGGAGAGATGGTGCCTATAGTAACAGTGGATAATAGTCTCTGGGAAGGGAGTGTGACTGTGGGATAGCAGGTATAGTAGGGAGAGATGGTGCCTATAGTAACAGTGGATAATAGTCTCTGGGAAGGGAGTGTGACTGTGGGATAGCAGGTATAGTAGGGAGAGATGGTGCCTATAGTAACAGTGGATAATAGTCTCTGGGAAGGGAGTGTGACTGTGGGATAGCAGGTATAGTAGGGAGAGATGGTGTCTATAGTAACAGTGGGATAATAGTCTCTGGGAAGGGAGTGTGACTGTGGGATAGCAGGTATAGTAGGGAGAGATGGTGCCTATAGTAACAGTGGGATAATAGTCTCTGGGAAGGGAGTGTGACTGTGGGATAGCAGGTATAGTAGGAGAGATGGTGTATAGTAGCAGGAATCAGCATGAGCAGGTGGTGATGTACATAGGAGTGTATAAAGTTACAGGGGGGTCCCTGCCATGAACAGTTACAGTTGAACCCGGATTTTACATCTTCTGAGAATTTATTCCATTTTGACCCCATCCTCCCCTTTTTCAATCCCTTATCAAACCGTTTTAGGCCAAATCCAGCAATTATCTCAGGATTTGGGATCCAACGTTTCAGCTAAAACAAAATCTCTTACCAACCTGTAGGACTCTATCAGCTCACCAGAACCTTAGTGATTTGTTTACAAATGATGCCGTTGTGTCATTGATGCTCAGATTTGCATATGCAAATGACAGTCTGGCTTTGATTCAGCGTTAGGCTAAGCCTTTGCATGTTACACATTCACTCAAATGCAGCTGGGATTTGGTGCATCCCCAGTAGCTTCTTTAGGGTTTAGTAGCATTAAGTCTTGGGGACAAAAACCAATTGGATGTTTTTCCGGTCAACTGTGGTCTTTCCATGTGTCTGCTGTAGTATTTCCATGTATATTCTGTAGTCTTTCCATGTGGCTGCTGTAGTCTTTCCATGTGGCTGCTGTAGTATTTCCGTATGTCTGCTGTAGACTTTCCATGTATATTCTGTAGTCTTTACATGTTGCTGCTGTAGTCTTTCCATGTGGCTGCTGTAGTATTTCCATGTATATTCTGTAGTCTTTCCATGTGGCTGCTGTAGTCTTTCCATGTGGCTGCTGTAGTCTTTCCATGTGGCTGCTGTAGTATTTCCGTATGTCTGCTGTAGTATTTCCATGTATATTCTGTAGTCTTTCCATGTGGCTGCTGTAGTATTTCCGTATGTCTGCTGTAGTATTTCCATGTATATTCTGTAGTCTTTCCATGTGGCTGCTGTAGTATTTCCGTATGTCTGCTGTAGTATTTCCATGTATATTCTGTAGTCTTTCCGTGTGGCTGCTGTAGTCTTTCCATGTGGCTTCTGTGGTCTTTCCATGTGGCTGCTGTAGTATTTCCGTGTCTGCTGTAGTATTTCCATGTATTTTCTGTAGTCTTTCCATGGGGCTGCTGTAGTCTATCCGCGTGGCTGCTGTAGTCTTTCCATGTGGCTGCTGTAGTCTTTCCGTGTCTGCTGTAGTATTTCCATGTATATTCTGTAGTCTTTCCATGGGGCTGCTGTGGTCTTTCCATGTGGCTGCTGTATTTGACAGCTTAGGCAGCTGCCCTGTAATCACTCAAGTATGTTCCAGTTGCAGATCCAGAGAAGGCTCTTACTGCACTCATGTGACTCTATAATAGAGCTCTACCATTGAAGCCAACATGTGTCAGCGGCAGGGTATAACCCTTGTCTGTTAATTACTCCCATGTGCTTAATTAGGTCATCAGTTAACATCTAGCTGATAAACTGAGGGCTACTGGAGACCCAAGAATCATAGCTGATCATTTCATCAGTGCAACAAGTACAGTATGGAAAGCTCTTCTGCGTGCAGGGCGATTATATACCCACTGTGAAATAAATGCTATCCTGCCTGCTGCAGCTTCCAATCCCCACTCAAAATCGTCTTCTTCCAACAGGCTGCTCAAGTGGATTGAGGACGGTGTACCCAACGACCCTTTCCTAAATCCGGAGCTGATGAAGAATAACCCTTGGGTGGAAAGAGGCAAATGCAGCATACTGTGAATGCTCCCTCCCCACCCACCCCCCAGCATTATCCATTACCCATGTACTCTGAATGTACTATAATCTATACAATATTAGGAGATAGATAGGAAGCTGCTCAGAGAGGTTACACTGCATCATTATCAAGGCTATTAAACAAAATGTATTAAATAGAGAGGTGGGTGGAATAATTTGATCATCTGGGATTTTCTTTGCTAGGCCACTAAAAACGGGGATTAATGTGGCCTTGAATCTTTAATATTTAATCTCTAGCTATCATTATAAGCGATGGGGCAGTGAGAGGGGGGATATTAGGGGCTCATACGGTTGTCACGTTTGTATGACAGCAATAATAAAGACGGGGGCTTTGGGGGAACAATGTTCCGTACTATGCAGAATAGAATTCCCAGTCTATTGTGGGTAAATGCAAAGCCCACTGACGCTACCTTACCGGCCTATGCACTAGGTAATGCTTAAGAGGGATACTACAAATACTTCATTACTCTACTTTTTAGCCCTAGCCTAAGCCCACCCTCATCAAACACTTTAAACCCTAACATGGCTAAATCAAGTCTATCTTGGGAATGGTCAGTTGGAGCAATTGCTCTCAAACGTCATCTGTTGAAGAGACGAAGTACCACCCCTAAATGTTCTCCTTCTCTGAGACTCAACTAAGTTGTGTTACCAATGAAGGCATCTTGAAGCATGCTCAGACTCGTTTTCTAAGCGATATGTTACCAATAGTACTGCTATGGCAAGGGCATGTAAATAAACTCTCCCCTTTGCTCAAGTGGGTAACAACAATGGAGCAATCAAGTAGGGTAATGGAGGTTTTTTAGTGTCCCTTTAAGCTTTCTTCAGGTTGATGTCAATACTTTACTAGATAAATCTCCAACTCTTCTGTAGCTTTTTTACCCCTAAAAGTCAGTTAACCCTATAGACCACCCCTAATAAGGAATTTGATGTTTTGTTTTTCCCCCTTCTCTTAAATGTAGTTCTTTCTATTGTGTTTCCACAGACCTATTTTACTTTTCAAACATGTAAAGGAAATACAAAATGCTTTCTAAAAAAATATATATTTAACTGTTCCTTCCATGTTGCTTTTTTAATCTTATTATGTTAAAACATTAACGGAATTGGAAAAAGAAATCCATAGCTTGGGATTTGGGATAGTGGAAGGTATAGGAGGCCCCAGGAAATGAGCAAAAGTGAAGGGAGGAAGAACAGAGAATATGGCAAACGTGGGAAGGTATGATTGAATCACACAGCAGGTTGGAGATGGAAAAGCTCATGGAGGGAGGGAGGATGGAATAAAGAATTGCCATTTACAGAGAGGCAGCAAGAGGTGATAAAAGGGCATATAAAGAATGGGCCAAAGAAGCAGATAATGGTCCCTTAGGTAGTCAGGAAAGAAGGGCTCGTGAATAGAGATAACTGACCTATACAGACGGTTAGAAAGGAAGGGGACAAGAAGAGGAGACATATGGACAAGCAAAGAATAATGGAAAACAGGAAAAAGAAAAAAAGAAAGGGGAAATAAGCCTCTCCTAGAAGGCAGGAACTGGAGAAGAAATAATGGAAGGCCTAGAGGTGGAGGGTTAAATATGAAGGACAAGGAAACCTTGCGTATGTGGGGTGCCAATTTGCTAGGTACTCTATCCCCCCAGCAACTGTAGTCACTTACATCTACTCTACTTTAAAAAGTGCATTGGTCTGAGGTTGTTTTCATCTGCTTGCGCAGTACAGAACAGTTTCTTAATGAAAGTCTGACTAAGGAGCAGGGGGTGCCTGAGGGAAGATTGTGGTGTCTCATCCTGCTGAAAACTAACCCGGGACAGTTCACCTTTTATTGAAGTGGAGTGTTACAGTTAAAGGAGAAGGAAAGGCTTGGTGCACTTGAGGGTGCCAAATGTTAGGCACCCCCAAGTGATTGTATTGACTTACCTGAAACACGGGTAAACCAACCTGGTAACCAATCAGTGGAAACCAAGAGAGCAGAAAGGCATGTTTTTATTATCTTCTTACTAACAAAGAACGGTTGTAACCCAAAAACTTGTTTATATATTTTGGCGCCCACACTTGGAGGCGAACCGGGAAAGAAGGAGATGCCCAGATTAAGTCTGTTTATGCCTCTAAATACACACAGCCCCTTATGTATGCAAAATATCCTTAATAGCTCCACTGGTTTAGTGAAATCCAAATGAGCTTGGTGGAAAGGTTCAGCTAAAATCCACCCAGTTGTTCTTCAGTGGTAACGCTCAGTCTCTATAAAATATATATATGTCCCTCAGTAAAACATGAAAATCTATAGGAGGGACTAACACACCTCTGTGAGTTTCAACTGTCGCCTCTCTGAAGAGTAAATGTGCCATTGTGATTGGATTAGTGGAAGAGTTTATATGCCGAGAACTTCCCACACCAGTCAGTTGAACTGAAGAAGCTGCTCGGATGAGTAGTGAAACGTCTTCATTGATTACTCAGCAAGTCCAGTTGTTTTAGAATTACTTGTACCAGATACACAGAAGGCAATGCTATACTGTATATGTGTTACTTACCTGCCACTGGTGCTGCCACCTTCTTGACTATCTGGCGACCAAAGGAATCTTTTTCAGGCTGCAAAAGAAATTAAACAAATTAATTGACGCTTTAAGGCACAACCCCAATTTGGTTGCAGTGGATCAGTTTTTTTTTAACAATTTAATTTTATTAAGTATACAAGTATAGCGTCAATAGTACACAGGTAGGTATTGCATTGTTGATACAGGTACGTACAGTCAGGAACGCCATTAGAAATCCCGGGGCCCCGTACAACAAAATTTTTGGGGCCCCCTGGGCCCCGCCCACACTGACGCCCAAGCTCCACCCCATATCCCGCCCACTCCACATCGCAGTTAAAAGACCACACAGACATCAGCGCTAAAAAAGTAAACTCCCCCACACAAGTTATAAAAAGCTATTGATGGTCAGGGCCCCCTTTTTTAAAAAAACATTGGTGGCAGGGGCACCCTTATAAGTTAAAAACAAATTGGGCCCCCCAAAAAAAAATTGAAAAAAAACCCCTTGGTGGCAGAGGCCCCCTTACAAGTTTTATAAAATTGGGGACCCAGCAAAAATTTTTTTTTGAAAAAAAAACATTGGTGGCAGGGGCCCCCTTATAAATTAAAAACAAATTGGGGCCCCAAAAAAAAATGTTTTAAAAAAAAAGATTGGTGGCAGGGGCCCCCTTACAAGTTAAAAAAAATTGGGGTCCCAAAAAAAAATGTTTTAAAAAAAGATTGGTGGCAGGGGCCTATAGAATATTAAAATAATACATTGGTGGCCAGGGGATTAAAAAAAAAAATCACACAAACTGGTGTTCAGTAGAATTGAACTCATGGCTTCAGTACTTCAACTTCGCCTCCTTTCGTGACTTCGGGTCTTTGCGCTGCTTCAGGACTTCAATTTCGGCTGTTTTCGTGACTTTGGGTCATTTCAGCGCTTCGGGACTTTGGCTGTTTTCGGGACTTCGGGTCTTTTCGGCGCATCGGCTTCGGCGCATCGGCACTTCTGCATTCGGCAACGCAGAAGCAAGACGTACGGCTTGGGCGCTCGTAAGGGGGGCCCTGATGGCGGCCCTGTGCACAGTACATTTTGAATCCATAAATGTTACATATAAATCATAAGTAGAAGAGCATTTCAAAACCTTGCCGTAGGTGTTGGGTAAGTGGAGTATTGAATAGTTAAGAGTTTCGTATCAGTGCAGTAAGTCTTTTAACCACTGACCACGTGGGCTTATGGTTCTTACTTGATGTATCAGGGAAGGGTTTAAACACCAACTTGGAGTAAACTAGGGAATATGTAGGAGTCACTTTTGTGGTAGTACTTGCTTCACATTTCGCATTATTCCATGATATGTGGTTGAGCATTTATCCAAGTTTTCTTACATTTTTCAGGGCAGCCTCTCCTAATATTTATTATCTTATAGAGAGGGATTATTGAATTAACCTGTTTTTGCCACATGGCAAGTGAAGGAGGGTCCCGTGCTTTCCAATTCATGGCTATACATTTTTTGGCAGTAGTATATAGGATAGCTAGAAGGGTTCTTGCTGCTCTGGTTGGGACTAGGTCTCCACTTGGTCAACGGGTCAAGTTGAATTGGGATATTTACAATCTCAGATGTGTATTCAGAAACAGAGTTACAGAACTGTTGTATCTCGTTGCAGGACCAAACCACGTAGATAAAATTTGCCAGAACACACGGCCATTTTTACCTGCGCTCTCTTTATTCCGTTCAGCCGCAGGGGAGCGCAGGAGTAGACGCAGTCAATTATTGTGAAGGGGGCTGTACTCATGTATGCGACGAACACAGGTGAAATGCAACATGCTTCCCAGCCTGCGTTTGGCGCTTCCATGCGTGTGTGTGAGTACAGTCCCTTCACAATAATTGACTGCGTCTACTCCTGCGCTCCCCTGCGGCTGAACGGAAGAAAGTGCAACGCAGGGGAGCGCAGGTAAAAACGTCCGTGTGTAGGAGCCCTGACAGAAGTAGGAGGCAAGCAGCAATGGGATTGGTGGTCTTATTAGAACTAACTGGAACCATACGCTCATTTTCTCCATTCTGTTCTCCATTATGTTAAATAAGCATTTATTGCAAAGCCAAGGATTATAAGGAAGCCAAATGATAATGTAATATATTAGTTGTTCCTTGCCTAGGAAACATCCATCTGGTTGCTATAAGGAGCAACCTTTGTACCTAGTTTATGATTCTATTACTCAGTAGGGCCATAACAATTAGATTTTAGATTATAGTACTTTTTCCCCCAAATATATTTCCTCCCATTCACACACAATTTAAAACCGAAGATTTAAAGGGGAACTGTCGTAAAAACTTAAATTTAATTTAAGAACCTTTCTAAATACAATCCATTTAATATTCTGTACTGTTTCTGAAATAATCCAGTTGATGTTCACTATCCCTCTCTCAGCATCTGTTGCAGTTGGGTGTCAGCTATTCATTGACAGTTAGATCCAATATATATTATAGGGGGGCTCCTTTCCTAGCAGATGTATTAGAGCTCACTCAAATAACTGATTCCAGTACAAACAAAATCTAACAAAATAACTGCCTTTTGCACAAATTCTGCATGTAGAGAGACATAGGGGCAAATTCACTAACATTTGTAGTTTCGCCAGGCACAACTTCGCCGCACTTCGCCGCACTTCGCCAGGCGTAGTTTCGCCAGCGCTCCGCAAATTCACTAAAATCCGAAGTTGCGCTCAGGGGTAGCGTAAGGTTGCGAAGTTGCGCTAGCGTTGATTCGCTATGTAAAGCGAAGTTACGCCAGCGAAGGCTAATTTGCATACGGCGCAAAATTCAAATTTCAATGGAGGAATACGTATCATCACTACAAATGGCTAGAAAACCTTCAAATCAGCAAATAAAATTTTATTTTGCCCTACACATGTGCCCACTGTCTAGGTAAGTTGCCATGAGTCAGGAAATGTAGGGGGGAAGGAGGGGAGCCCCAAAAAATTTTTCGATCTTTTTCAGCCTATCAGCCATCATGTAGAAAACACGCCAGCGTTTTTTGGGACTTAGAAAAAAATTTGACTTTTTTTGAAACAATCCCTATCTACTCTATTGCGCTTCGCCAGGTCTGAGGTGGCGAAGGAAGTCTAGCGTAAAAGGTAGCGTTCAGTACACTGCGCAAGTTAGTGAATTTGCGTAGTTACGTCTCTAGCGAAAATTCGCCTGGCGTAAGGTTGCGAAGTAACATTAGCGAAACTACGCCAGCATTCGTTAGTGAATTTGCGCAGTAACGAAAATGCCAAACGCTAGCGAATTAACGCTAGCGTTCGGCGCTTCGGCGCTTAGTGAATTTGCCCCATAATGTCTGGTGATTTTAATAGAGAGAGGTCTAATACATCTTCTAGGCAAAAGGAGCCCCCCTATAAGATATATTGGATCATTCATCTTCATACCAGGTTTTACCCTTTACTCTGGGTGGGAAAAGCACATAGAAGTCTTCCATTTCCTCATCAGGAAAAACCATGTAAATATACTTAGCAGCAAATTGCTGACTATTAAGTATCGCCGAGCAAAACAGTCAACAACCCATGGAGGCCGTGTACGTATTTCTAACTCTTGTTTTGGATCCTCTGCCTAAGGTCTCTGGGATACAATATAAACTATAACCCTTCTGGGACATTCATGTTTCCCCAACTGTGAACCTACTGGGATTGCCTGGCATGAAGAGACGACGTTCATCATTACACCAGGAGTGGTTAATAGTGGTGTTGCAACTGTGCAGACGTCACACAATAAGGCTCCAGGGACTGAAAACTGGAAGGACAAAAATAGGTTTTTCTACTTTCCATCTATATTATGCACTATAATTCCATGGAGATATATTTATAAGGGGGAGGGGGAATCCAATATAAGGGTTGCAGTTACCTTAAAGCATAAGAACAACACCTTGGACGCCAATCATGACCTGCAAAGCTTGCTTTTTCTAAAGGGTAAGTAGGCTTAAAGGAATTGTTATGGATGCACAGAATCCTGGATTCGGCCAGGATTTAGCATTTTTCAGCAGGATTTGGACTATATCATACCTCCCAACATTTTGGAAGTAAAAAGAGGGACAACATTTTTTTTTCCCTTTCCGTGGCCACACCCCCTAATTACCATGTTCGTTTTACAAAATTTGGCAGGTTATGAAAGTTTGAAAATATTTCTCCTTATCTAAACTGTGTTTTGTGTCTCAAAATTGTTACAAAGTATCTTATTTGCACCTGTTAGCTGTTCTGGGCTCTCTGCTAAAAGCCAATTAAGTGAGAAACTTTGTTTTGTTTCTTTTTCTGGCTGTTCAGTGCAGAGAAAAGAGGGACTTTCCAGTACAAATGAGGGACTGTGGGTTGAGCTGTCAAAAGAGGGACTGTCCCTCCAAAAAAGGGACAGTTGGGAGGTATGATATATATATATATATATATATATAGTCAACTACAAGATTCCTCTGCACTCAACCCATTATCAATATATTTAAGACAGAGACATTGTGTGCATACTGCTACTGAAAATGCCTTACCCTTTAAACAACACAGGGATTGTTTGTCCATATATTGCAATATATTTAAGCTGGTCAACTACGTCAAAGTCATCCCATATCTGGCCAGTCCTACACTTAATTTTCATCTGATTCATTAAGAATTCTGTTGCTTCATTATACATTTTACACAGGGACTAAGTTTTACCTGCAACTTACTAGCTGCTTTCAAAGTAAAACTCCCAAACTTGGCTGCCCTTTTATTTTTAGTAGCAGTAGCACAAAATGTCTCTGTCTTAAATATATTGATAATGGGTTGAGTGCAGAGGACTCTTGTATTTGACTATATGTATTTTGTGGTCACAGCCTCATTGCACCCCCGCCTAATGGTTTTAAAAAATAGTGGTGAGCACAACTTTCCCTTGTTTGTTATATATATATATATATAATTTATTTATTTAATCCCCAAAATCACAGCACTCACCATAAGTCGTCTCTCATTGCCTGGGTGCACGCCACAAGTACACATACGATCCTCCAATGAATAAGCCGCACTCACAGGACTTATCCAAAGTATAAACAATTTATTCCACAAACTAACTTTTCGGCTGCAACTTTGACAAAGGCTGATTTGCAGCCGAAACGTTAGTTTGTTGAATAAATTGTTTATACTTTGGATATATTTATATATAAAAATCTAAAACCACAACATGGCAGTACCTTGGCTCCGATACCTGCGGCCAGATGGATTTGAGACACAACTACTGCTCTCTATTACAGACTAAGTGTTACCTCCAGGAGTCTCGTCATGTCTCAAACAGGCACACGCTGGCTTTGTCACAACAACTAAATGACTGGTCGGACAGCACAAACCTCATCAGAAAGCTTAAAAAGTCAATTGTCCATAAAAGTCAAGGTGAGAGGTAGTACAAACAAAAATAGATATTACCCTTGCTGCTTCTCTGTGGCACCATTAGAGGGCAGAAGAGAGCAAGTTCATGCGAGCAGACTCCAGGGAAACTATCGCCAGCCAACAAATGAAAGTCCTCAAAGCGATTGAGACCCTTCCCTCCCAGTGATAAATGAAAGAGTCTGGCCGGAAAGTAGACAAACTGATAGACGAGAGCCAGGATAAAAGGGGAACTATCAGGATATTGAAAATTGAAAATTAGCTTCAGCAAACTGACACTTTCCAAATTAAAAATTCTGTACCATTTCTGAATTAATCAAGTTTATCTTCACTCCTCTCTCAGCATCTGTTTCTCTTCATTCTGTCTTCATTCAGGAGTTGGGTGTCAGATGCATGAATATGTTGGCTAGTCTATCATATATGTGCGACTATGCTGTGGTATTCATATTTACGCTGCATGGTAGAAAATTCAAGATGTACCTTGCACAGTCACCCTAATCAATAGGTAACTGCTCCTTAAAGGAGAACTAAAGCCTAACTATAGAAGTAGGTATAAATGTTGTATATCATGTTTTGTGCTTCTGTACCAGCCCAAGGCAACTACAGCCCTTTAGCAGTAAAGATCTGTGTCTCCAAAGATGCCCCAGTAGCTCCCCATCTTCTTTTCTGCTGATTCACTGCACATGCTCTGTGCTGCTGTCACTTACTGAGCTTAGGGACCCACTCACAATATACAGTACACATAGAATAGAAATGTCACAATATAAGGCTGATTAGTAATTAATACAGATAATTACTACATGGCAGCACAGAAACCAGTGCAATTAGCATCAGAATTTAATAATCAGCAAACCTGTAGCATCAGCTTATATTACAGCCAGGGAAGCTCATTTTCTGCTGGATAATTAGTGACGAGCCCTAAGCTTAGCTTCTCAACAGCCAATCAGAGCCCACTGAGCATGTGAGTGTCACAGACACTTTCCAAGATGGTGACCCCCTGTGACAAGTTTGAAGTCCTGGATCATTGCTGCTATTGACAAGCTGAAACTTTAGGCTGGTGCAGTAAGGAATTTTTAGCCACATTTGAAAACAGACAGAGAAAATGCCAAGCCTTCTTCATACACCTATAGAAAGGATCTCATTAACTAACCCAGATGGGCAGATCTTAGCCCAACAGGGTTAATACAACTGTTAGGCCTACAGGCTGACTGGCAAATCTGGCTGGGGTTGCAGTAAGGAGCCACAAACTGCGATTTCCACTCTTTAGGTTAATATCTAAATAAACATGTACTCCGTGGATCCATATTCACCAATAAGCTGCCTAAAAAGTGGGTAATTATACTTAAAGGAGAAGGAAAGGCTAAAATTAAGTAAGCTTTATCAGAAAGGTCTATATAAATACACCAGTAAACCCTCAAAGTAATGCTGCTCTGAGTCCTCTGTCAAAAGAAACAGCACATTTCTTTCCTTCTATTGTGTACTCATGGGCTTCTGGATCAGACTTCCTGTTTTCAGCTTAAACCTCCAGGGCTAGGGCTTGAGCATGCTCAGTTTGTTCCTCTCTCCGTCTCCTCCCCTCCCTGCTGTAATCTGAGCCCAGAGCTATGAGTGAGCAGGGAGAGATTTAGGCAGGAAATTATGTCACACCAAGCTAATATGGCAGTTGCTATCTTAAACAAACAGAGAGAGCTTCTAGAGCAGTTTACTCTAGAAGCATTCTGCAGAATAAATATAGTGTTATAGGTTGCACTAGTGTGGCTAATATATTGGCAATACACTGTTTTGGTAGTTTTCCTTCTTTAAAGAAGAATCTAATAATTCTTTGTAGGGGTCCAAGTGCACATGCCCAGGACCTTCAGCTTAGATGTCCAGGAAATTAGTCACTTCACAGTTACCAGGCTGGCACAGAACTGGACCATCTTGTTTACAAGTGTCTGATCAGTAGCCATGCCTAGTCTGGGCAGCTTTACTGAAGCGAAAGTAAATCTGAGCTCCTTACTAGTCAATAAGTATTCCGAGCCAAACTCTAATCCCATGAACACCAATATGGAAGAAGCAAAATCCGACTCATGGATCCAACTTGTAGACACACTGCCCTTCCATGGTCCACTCCTGGTGGTATATCAGGTTATAGGCAAGCATGGTATTAATGAGTTCAGCCAGCTGCTGTTTCTCTTGGTGCTGAACAGTTGGGTATTTACCTGGAGGAAATAAAATACAGTAAAAAAGCTTGGGCTGTGCTTTACTCCTGCGGATAATACAAAATGCTCGTGTGTGTATGAAAATGGAAAGAGTTGTGTATGTAAAAAAACTAAAAATTCTGTACTATTTTAAAATAACCAAATTACCATTTACTGTCCCTCACTCAGCTATCGGACAGCTCAAATGCATCACGTAAGCAAAGGGAGCACAGATCAATGATGCATTAGTGGTAAGTCTCCATTTAAGAAGCTGACTCTGGTACAAAGGCATTTACACTGAGACAGGTTGCTGCCTCTGCATGGCTTTATCACCACCACCTCCTCCCCTTACAGAATGACTGCCATTTTGGGCTAATATTAGCCTGCCTCAATTCTATATACAAAATAAAGAGGATGGTGCAGAATGTCACTTAAAGGAGAACTCAACCCCCCCACTAATAAAAACCCCTACCCTACACCAGTCCTGTGCGGAACCAATTTCTAAGACCCAGACCCGACCCAAACCCACAACGTGAACCGCATATTTACCCACTTTCACCTGATACCCGAACCGGACCTGCCTTATCCGCAACCTGCTGACCACCATCAAACAGGAAGTGATGTTGCTGCAAACCGGAAGTGCCATCATCAAAAGTGCCTGATAGCCGAGAGGAACAGAAGCGCGCCGTGTGATGTAAGAGAGCTGAGCCTGAAGTCAAATGGGAAGGGCGAGACGAGTGAAGGGAAAGCTGCAGGGAGAGAGCTGCAGCAGGAAGATAACCACAACCCGCACCTGAAAAGCCTACATTCATTCCGCACGGTAACCCCTTTTTTTGCGAGAACCTGCGAGTACCCGGGCCGCTGCAGGACTCTACCCTATATAGTCCGTCCTCCTTGCTCCCCCCGCATAGGTAATAACATACCTCCCAACATTTTGGAAGTAAAAAGAGGGATTTTTTTTAGCGCAACAAAATTTTTTGACCGTGCCCCTTTTCTGTGGCCACACCCCCTAATTACCATGTTCATTTTACAAAATTTGGCAGGTTATGAAAGTTTGAAAATATTTCTCCTTATCTAAACTGTGTTTTTGTGTCTCAAAATTGTTACAAAGTATCTTATTTGCACCTGTTAGCTGTTCTGGGCTCTCTGCTAAAAGCCAATTAAGTTAGAAACTTTGTTTCTTTTTCTGGCTGTTCAGTGCAGGGAAAATAGGGACTTTCCAGTACAAATGAGGGACTGCAGGTTGAGCTGTCAAAAGAGGGACTGTCCCTCTGAAAAAGGGACAGTTGGGAGGTATGGTAATAACACCTATAAGTGCCCCTAATCCTTTACTCACATATAGGTGCAGTCAGCACAGGGGAGCTCATGGGTGCCGTCTTCCGGCTCTTCAGATTTCTTCAGGTCCTCTTCCTTCCCTTCAGCAATTTCCGTCACTTTTAGCGCATGTGCAGTTGCTACTAACAGGAAGACTGTTCCGACTGCACATGCACCAATATGAAGCTCACTTCCCAAAGAAATCCGAAGAGCTGGTAGATGATGTCCATGAGCTCCGCTGCGATAAATCTGCACCTATAGGCAAGTAAAGGCTATGTTGCACTTATAGGTGTTATCCCCTAAGCGGGGGAGGGGAGTTTGTAGGGTACTGAGTAGGGGTTTTTATTCATGGGGGGTTGAGTTCTCCTTTAAGATATAGGCAGTACCAGAGTACGTAATAGTTCAGTAAAAAAAGAAAAAGACAGAACTCACAGTTCACCCCAGTCTGTGGGTGCATATATGAGACAAAATCAAAATGTGAGTTTTTGAAAAAAATATGAGCAAAAATGATTAAAAACACAAAGACATTGATTAGGACATGAGAGAAAAAGGCCTAACGTGTTTCGTGCCTGCTGGGGCATTTACTAAGGAGTAAGTGCCCCAGCAGGCACGAAACGCATTAGGCCTTTGTCTCTCATGTCCTAATCAATGTCTTTGTAGTAGGCACGAAACGCGTTAGGCCTTTGTCTCTCATGTCCTAATCAATGTCTTTGTAGTAGGCATGAAACGCATTAGGCCTTTGTCTCTCATGTCCTAATCAATGTTTTTGTAGTAGGCATGAAACGCATTAGGCCTTTGTCTCTCATGTCCTAATCAATGTCTTTGTAGTAGGCATGAAACGCATTAGGCCTTTGTCTCTCATGTCCTAATCAATGTTTTTGTAGTAGGCATGAAACGCATTAGGCCTTTGTCTCTCATGTCCTAATCAATGTTTTTGTAGTAGGCATGAAACGCATTAGGCCTTTGTCTCTCATGTCCTAATCAATGTCTGTATTTTTACAAATTTTTTTGATATATTTTGCAAAAAAAACCTCCAATTTTGTTTTAGCCTCAATTCTATCTTATAGACGCAGGGTTGGCAAATCTTAGGGATGGGGAAGAGTTACAACCCAGCATGAAAAGGAGGGGGCAAGACATAAACATTCTGATTACAAACACTTAACCACCATCAATTATTCATCCAAGGAAAGTGAACAGGCTGAAGGTACCGCTTTCGAGACATTGATCACAGATGAGACGGTAACATATTTTCCTTCGAGGAAACGTATTGATCTTGCCAGTGTATGTTTTCAGATAGATCAAGAGCATGGATAATTGTTTTGAGACTCTCATATAACTGCTCTGATTTTAACCATTAAGGCATTTTGTCTCAGAGTCGGTTCTATAAAAAGGTACATAAAATTCTACAAATACTATCCAGCAATTTACATAACATTATTTGTCCAGAAGTTCTGCCTTTAACCCATATTCTAATTAATGCATTTCTGGAATTTGTATGTGCTTTTGTATCCATGACATTATTGTATGTAATTTGTAACACTCATTTATTGCATAGGCAGAATAGGCTAGTGCTTTATCAAAGGTGACGGAAAGGCGTAAGCTTTATCAGAAAGGTCTATATAAATACACCAGTAAACCCTCAAAGTAATGTTGCTCTGAGTCCTCTGTCAAAAGAAACATCATTTCTTTCCTTCTATTGTGTACTCATGGGCTTCTGTATCAGACGTCCTGTTTTCAGCTTAAATCTCCAGGGCTTGGGCTTGAGCATGCTCAGTTTGCTCCTCTCTCCCTCCCTCCTCCCCTCCCTGCTGTAATCTGAGCCCAGAGCTTTGAGTGAGCAGGGAGAGACTCAGGCAGGAAGTGATGTCACACCAAGCTAATATGGCAGCTGCTATCCTAAACAAACAGAGAGCTTCTAGAGCTGTTTACTCAGGTATGGTAAAGCATTCTGCAGAATAAATATAGTGTTATAGCTTGTACTATTGTGGCTAATCTATTGGAAATAAAGTGCTTCAGTAGCTTTCCTTCTCCTTTAACAGTTATTAAAACCAATTATAATAGCTCTCAGCAAAAGCTACTTTCAGAATTTTACAGTTAATTGCACTGGTGCTTGCCTCACCTGGAGATAGAAAACAAATTCCCTTTTTTAATTTTACAAATGAAGATTTCAATTAAATAGGTGTGAGCCTTGAGATTACAAGAATAGAATATTAACTCCTGCCGGTGCAAGCACATGTTTTTGGTGCAATTTTCTTTCTCGTTTTAGAAGCCTGTACTGGCGATAACTATAATATGTGCCCACTAGGGCCTAGGCCTCAACGGGAGATCCTCTAGTAGGCCAGTCTCTCCATTCCAGATTGTAAGTGCCCTAAATCTGTAGAACACCAAAGGGCAAGTAAACGTCCTTTTTCAACATGAGTGCAATGAACAGGTCTTGTGCTGAAAGTTTAAACATAAAAAACCTACTCCATTTTTGGTCCTTGTGAGGTAGATAATTAGGTTAGATTACAGCTGAATGATTGAATTAAGAGGAAATACATCAATTAATCTCCGTTTTCTTTCCATATCTGACCTGTTAACTCAGGGTTAAAGTTTGACTTACCAGACGTAGTTTAGGAGACAGAACATCTAGGACAGGGGTGTCCAAACTTTTGGCTTCCCTGGGCCACATTGGAAGAAAACAAAATTCTGGGGCCGCACTAGAAATACACACAAAAACTAACTCTAACTTTTGATTTATTTTTTTGTAAAAGTAAAAGAAAAGAGGGGATCATAAACCTAGTGGGATTTTTGACATTGTGTTTGAGAAACGAATGGATCAATATCTGGTTGAATGGAAGTAGTTGTAATTCTCAGTGAATTCTCAAGGTGCTCATCAGATAATTTGCTTCTAATTTCACTCTTAAAGTGGCCATACACGGGCAGATAAAGCTGCTGATATCGGTCGTTTGGACCAATTTGACAGCTTATCTGCCCGTGTATGGGGGCTTCCGACGGGTCTTCCCGATCGATATCTGGCCACGATATCGATCAGGAAGGTTTGATTTTTAACCGACCGACCGTCAGAGCCCCTTGGCGCATCGTAATTCGATCGTTTGGACATACTGTTGAACGTTCAGATTACCCCTGATATAGCCATGCTGTTAGTGGCATATCGGGGAAAGATCCGCTCGTTTGGCGATGTCGCCAAAAGAGCGAATCTTTGAGTCTATGGCCAGCTTTAGCGTGTTCATTATTGAAAAAAGTTGCTCACAAATGTAGGCGCTGCACATCCATCCTGGGCTGCATGTGGCCCTCGGGCCGCGGGTTGGACATCCCTGTTCTAGGAGAAGGCACAGAGCACCAAGGACTGAGGCCCCACTCGTCAGTGTCGGATTGGGCCGGCAGGAGACCGGGAAAATACCCGGTGGGCCCCAGGCTCTTGTGGCCCAGATCCGCTTCTCAGTGGCGCGACCCCTGACAAAGGGGGTCGCAGTAAAATCAAAATTTCGATCGTGCGCACTGACGTGGTGCTGCGTACACGTGCATACGCACATACCCAGCACCGCCGCGTGAGCACAAACGCAGCGTACCGGAGCGGCTGGGGGTGGAGCGCCAGAGAGAGTCGAAGGGGGGCCCTGGGGCAGTAGCCCTGGTGGGCCCCAAGCCCCCCAGTCCAACCCTGCCACTCGTGTTTGGATAGCTGTAGAAATTTCAGATACCATTGCACTGAGAAGGTTTTGCATCTGATTAAGTTTAGAGTGCACCGAGAGGTGAAGTACAAAACAAGGTATTGGTGGCTGAACAGCAGTTTGTTAATAATGAGAGTCACGGAGTTGTGCATTGTGCCACTATAAATTCTAGGAAGAGGCAGATGACTTTTCCTTGAGCAGACAAACAAATGTTGGTACAAGGCACTCCAGAAAGCCACGAATAGATCAGACCAGAAGATGAAGAAAAATATAAATCTTTATTGTACGAACATCTCTTGCCTGACGAGTTTCGTGTCTCTAGGACACTTAGGACCATAGGTCTAAAGCAGGCCCTGGGGCCAAACAGTCGGATTACAAAGAAGAAAATGGGTTGGGTCGTAGGGTCGTAGGGTGGCTTCAACTAGTTGATGCGATCTTCAAACTCAGGAAAAATCAAACCTGCCCAAACAATATCAGGCCGATTTTTGGCCAGATGTTGATCGGGGAGACTTGTCGGAAGCCCCACACACGGGCAGATAAATTGCCAAATCAGTCTAAAGGATCAATATCGGCAGCTTTAAAGGACTAGACCTAAAAATGGCATATTTTATATAGTGAACTTATTGCACGAGGCTAAAGTGTCAGCTTGTCAATAGCAGCAATGATCCAGGACTTCAAACTTGTCACAGGGGGTCACCATCTTGGAAAGTGTCTGTGACACTCACATGCTCAGTGGGCTCTGATTGGCTGTTGAGAAGCTAAGCTTAGGGCTCGTCACTAATTATCCAGCAGAAAATGAGCTTCCCTGGCTGTAATATAAGCTGATGCTACAGGTTTGCTGATTATTAAATTCTCATGCTAATTGCACTGGTTTCTGTGCTGCCATGTAGTAATTATCTGTATTAATTACTAATCAGCCTTATATTGTGACATTTCTATTCTATGTGTACTGTATATTGTGAGTGGGTCCCTAAGCTCAGTAAGTGACAGCAGCACAGAGCATGTGCAGTGAATCAGCAGAAAAGAAGATGGGGAGCTACTGGGGCATCTTTGGAGACACAGATCTTTACTGCTAAAGGGCTGTGGTTGCCTTGGGCTGGTACAGAAGCCCAAAACATAATGTACAACATTTCCAGCGACTACTTTAGGCTTTACTTCTCCTTTAATACGCAACGAGTTATTGTGAAACATATAACTTCACTGAACTTGAACTGAACTTGAAAACTGGGATATGACAATGGGATATCCCTAACCATTACTGATACTATTTTCATACATTATTTTGCTCTCTGGGCAGGTCAGAGGAACAGTCTCAGAAAAATACATGAGAATCTCATTGGCCATTGGCAAAAACACTCAAGAAGGGCTGACCCATATGATGTGTGTAGAAGAGGTGCTGGGTAAGTGTTGAGACATTGGGGCAAATTCACTAAGGCGCGAAGCGCCGAACGCTAGCGTTAATTCGCTAGCGTTTGGCATTTTCGCTACTGCGCAAATTCACTAATGAACGCTGGCGTAGTTTCGCTAGTGTTACTTCGCAACCTTACGCCAGGCGAATTTTCGCTAGCGACAAAACTACGCAAATTCACTAACTTGCGCAGTGTACTGAACGCTACCTTTTACGCTAGACTTCCTTCGCCACCTCAGACCTGGCGAAGCACAATAGAGTAGATAGGGATTGTTTAAAAAAAAGTCATTTTTTTTTCTAAGTCCCAAAAAACGCTGGCGTGTTTTCTACATGATGGCTGATAGGCTGAAAAAGATCGAAAATTTTCCTGACTCATGGCAACTTACCTAGACAGTGGGCACATGTGTAGGGCAAAATAACATTTTTAATTGCTGATTTGAAGGTTTTCTAGGCATTTGTAGTGCTGATACGTGTTCCTCCATTGAAATTTGAATTTCGCGCCGTATGCAAATTAGCCTTCGCTAGCGTAACTTTGCTTTATATAGCGAATCAACGCTAGCGCAACTTCGCAACCTTACGCTACCCCAGTGCGCAACTTCGGATTTTAGTGAATTTGCGGAGCCCTGGCGAAACTACGCCTGGCGAAGTGCGGCGAAGTTGCGCCTGGCGCAACTTCGCATCTTAGTGAATTTGTCCCATAATTCCTTATAGCTGTTAAGGGCTCTTACTCACTGGCGTTCTGACCTGCGCTCCCCTGCGTTACGTTTTTTGGCGTTCAGCCGCAGGGGAGTGCAGGAATAGACGCATGTCATTATTTCAAATGGGGCTGTATTCACTCAGGCGCGTGTCAATAAAAAACTTGTGATTTGGTGTTGATTATTGTAATCATATTAAAAAATGATTCTAAATGGTGTGCAGAAGTTCATTAATTAAATAAAGTGCCAGTGCTTGAATAATACGATCAATGTCTGTGGTTACAAAAATAATTAATTGTTTACCCTTTAAAATAGATCAATTAATTCAATTAAGAAGGTATACGGTTTTCTACCTGATGATAATAACAATTAGATTGGTAGAAGGTTAAGTAGTGATAGTACCCAAACTGATTGCAATCACGCACTGTAGCCCTACTTATGAATTCAATTGCTTAGTAATAGAGTTAAAAGTATTTTAGGGCTACTGCTCAACTGATAACAATTATAATAAGTTCTCAATATAGAAATTAAATTCATTAATGCAAATATTAAGAATTAGGTGAATTGATTCATCATACAGCTTTTCAAGATTCTTACTGAGAAATGTACTTTTGACAGTTTTGACCACTGATCAGTGTTTCTACAGGAAAAGAACACGTGATTTTAAATAAGTTGGATATATTTTTTTTTAAAGGTAAAGCTTTTGGGACAGATGCCTTTGCTGATCCTATGGTCTATCCCTAATGAAGGTGCTATATAAAGCATTATCTGACAATGGGATACAGGTATGGGACCTATTATCCTGAATGATCGGGACCTGGGGTTTTCCAGATAACGGGTCTTTCTGTAATTTGGGTCTTCATACTTTAAATCTATTAGAAAATCATTTAAACATTAAATAAACCGAATAGGCTGGTTTTGCTTCCAATAAGGATTAATTATATCTCAGTTTGGATCAAGTATAAAGGAGAAGGAAAGCTACGTAGGAATTTTATTGCCAATAGATTAGCTGCAATAGTGCAAGCTAGAATGCTATATTTATTCTGTAGAATGTTTTACCATACCTGAGTAAAAAGCTCTAGAAACTCTCTGTTTGTTTAGAATATGCGCTGCAGTATTAATGTGGTGTGACATCACTTCCTGCCTGAGTCTTTCCCTGCTCTGGGCTCAGATTACAGTAGAGAAGGGAGGGGTGGGGGGAGAGGAGCAAACTGAGCATGCTCTTGCCCAGGGCAATGAGGTTTAAATTGAAGGCAGGAAGTCTGATACAGAAGCCCATGTGTACACAATAGAAGGAAAGAAATGCTGTGTTTCTTTTTACGGGGGACTCAGAGCAGCATTACTTTGGGGGTTTACTGGTATATTTAGATGGACCTTTCTGATAAGGCTTACTTAGTTTTAGCCTTTCCTTCTCCTATAAGCTACTGTTTTATTATTACAGAGAAAAAGGGAAGTGTTTTAAAAAAACTTGGATTATTTGGATAAAATGGAGTCTATGGGAGACTGCCATTCTGTAATTAAGAGCTTTCTGGACAACAGGTTTCCTGATAATGGATCCCACACCTGTCATGAATTGTTCATGGAATGGCATACCCTATAACAAGATTTTCGTCATATAAAGTAAAAGTTTATTTTAATCAGGGGTAGTGATGGGCGAATGTCTCCTGCAAGATTCGTGAAACGGCAAAAAATTCACGAAAAACCGTGAAATTGGAAAGTCCACGAAAAATTTGTGAAATTCAAAAGTTTTCACGAAAAATTTGTGAAGATCGCATGTTTTCACGAAAAATCAAGCAATTCGAACGTTTTCACAAAAAAATCAAGCAATTCAAGCCTTTTTAATAAAAAATTGAGCTTTTTGAATGTTTTCACGAAAATATCGTGAAAATCGGAAATTGAGCAGGCGAATTTTCGCGGGAGATTAGAGAATTTATTCGCCGGCAGAGAAACGCTGGAACTCGCCGCAAATTTGTGCCAGACTAATCTATTCGCCCATCACTAATCAGGGGTCATTAGGCTTGCTCTGATGTGTTGTGTTGTATACAATGGATTACAGAAGGAGACCATTAGTACTATCATGGCAAGTTGTGGATTTGTTCAAGGTCCATGGATTTTAGATGTTTTTGTATAAGCTGTGAGTCCATTCCTTCAAGGGTTTATTATACCAATTCTGATAAGGAAGCTCTGGAGAACCAACAACCAAAATGCACAGGAGAGAAACCATGCGAGTGACTATACAAACAAACATGTCATCAATCAGATGCCAACAGGCTTGAAAGTTTATTTAATATATTATTGTTTATTTATGTATATTATTTGGTATACATTTCTTTAAGTTTATGATATAAATAATAAATAAACTTTTATTCCAGAGAAAAGGATTTGAATAAGTAGGTGCAGCATTTAACAATCAGATAATCTCATTCGCTCAAGTGACTACTAATCATACTAATCATATTTTCATGTATTTGATAAAAAAATAAATGATGAACTGATCTTATCCAAAAGCACCCCACACAATAATGTATTTAAAGGGATTCTGTCGTCGTTTTTATGATGTCGTTTTTATTTCCAAATGACACTGTTTACTCTGAAAATAATTCACTACAATATAAAATTTCATTCCTGAACCAGCAAGTGGATTTTTTTAAGTTGTAATATTGGTGTGTAGGTGCATCTCAGGTCATTTTGCCTGGTCATGTGATTTCAGAAAGAGCCAGCACTTTAAGATGGAACTGCTTTCTGGCAGGCTGTTGTTTCTCCTACTCAATGTAACTGAATGTGTCTTAGTGGGACCTGGATTTTACTATTGAGTGTTGTTCTTAGATCTACCAGGCAGCTGTTATCTTGTGTTAGGGAGCTGCTATCTGGTTACCTTCCCATTGTTCTGTTATTAGGCTGCTGGGGGGAAGGGAGGGGGTGATATCACTCCAACTTGCAGTACAGCAGTAAAGAGTGATTGAAGTTTATCAGAGCACAAGTCACATGACTTGGGGCAGCTGGGAAATTGACAATATGTCTAGCCCCATGTCAGATTTCAATATTGAATATAAAAAAATCTGTTTGCTCTTTTGAGAAATGGATTTCAGTTCAGAATTCTACTGGAGTAGCACTATTAACTGATTCATTTTGAAAAAAACATGTTTTCCCATGACAGGATCCCTTTAACAACCCCTCGAAGGGAGAAAGTCTTCACTGGGAACGAATACAACATGACTGATCAGCTGTTGCAAACCATGTTTGGCATTGAGCATAACCTAGATATGCTTTAATATTTTTATAATAATCAATATCATGTGGATAACATTATTTTTTTCATATATTTGCTGCCTACTGGGAATATTGATTGGTTTAAGAGTAAAAAAAAAAGCAATTTTCTCATGTATCTCAGTAGAAGAGGCTTCAAAAGGACGTTTGTTTTATTTTTCATGGTAGAGGTAGGACAGTGATTTTATAAGTAAATTTCTTCATTAGTAGCATCATTTTGTTTTCTACAACATAGTTGGTGTTCTGAATGCGTTGTGATGTTCTTAGGAGAGGAGGAAGGCGATCAGACCAGTGATGAGCAAGGAGTGAGAAAGGGCAACTGCTACAGCAGAAGAACCAACTGGAAAATAAAAATATTTATATTAGAATATGGAAAAAAACACACATTTCTTAGAATAGCACTGTCTAGTTAAACATCCCCTTTAATGAAATATTTTATGAGAAAAATAACACATTGGGGGTTATTTATCAAAATAAAAAAAGTCAGACCAAACTAGAATCCATGATTTGCCTTTATTTATCAATAAAATAAAACTTGGAAAAACCACAACTTTTTCAGATTGTTGAACAAAAAACCAGAATTTTTTGCATTTGATGCCTGAAAACCCAGCATCTGACCCCAAAAACTCTGAACATTTCAAATGGTTATGGGGACATCTGCCATTGACTTGTACATGAATTGGGCAGGTTTTAGATGGAACAGCTTCAGGGCATAATAAACCGTAAAAATGGTTAGGGGGGACATCTGCCATTGTCTTATACATGAATTCGGCAGGTTTTAGGATTCAGACTTGGAACAGCTGTGGGCATAATAAATCTCAATAAATAGTGTCTTTTTTTTTTACTGCAACTTTTTCGAGTTTTTGTCGTCAAAACGGACGACACGAAAAAATCACGCCGTAATAAATAACCCCCATGGACGTGGGTCCGTTCAGCAATGCATTGGGATGTAATGAGCAAATTATCCAATCTATGACATATTGAAGAGCTGGATTTTAATAAAATTGTGATATACAATGAAGTACTTGGAGCCCTTGGTAATGTTTTGGATCATAATAAATTTGTTTGGAGTTTGTGGGGTTCTCCAGTCCGACATCTCCCGTCTACAGAAATCTACAAAAATCCGTTGTGCCAAATCGATTACCTTTCTTAGTGGTCTGGCTCACTGTTGTAGATGTAGTGGCATCAGCTCTTCCTCCCGTGAGCCCAATCCCAAGTAGGTCCAGGGCTGACTGACTCTGAGATCTGGCCCATGTGTTTACAACTGTGTTGTTTTCCTGAGTCTTTAGATCAGCCACGTTGCTTCCAAGTAGGCCTTTTACATCGCCGACTGATAGACCCTGTGAAGATATTACAAGCCAATGAAGGAGCCTTCTAACAGGTGTATCATATTGCATTTGCTTTCCACGATGCTATTTCTAGAACATATGTAAGCATGAAAGAGAATCAAGGCTGGTTGTTCCACTGCTAATTTACTCCTGAAAAAGAGCTTTATTTAAAGGAAAACTATACCCCCAAACAATGTAGGTCTCTATAAAAAGATATTGCATAAAACAGCTCATATGTAAAATCCTGCTTCATGTAAATAAACCATTTTCATAATAATATACTTTTCTAGTAGTATGTGCCATTGGGTAATCATAAATAAAAAATTGCCATTTTAAAAAATAGGGGCCGCCCCCTGGGATCGTAGGATTCACTGTACTCACAAACATACCAACAAACCATACATGTTAGGTCACATGAGCCAATTAACAGACAGAGTTGTGTCTTTTGCTTCCACACTTCTTCCTGTTACAGTTAGAGCTGCAGTATTTCTGGTCAGGTGATCTCTTCCTGTTACAGTTAGAGCTGCAGTATTTCTGGTCAGGTGATCTCTGAGGCAGCACACAGACCATCACTAAATGGTGGTTCAAGGCAAGAGATGTAAAAGGGCAATATTTACTTAAATATATATTCCAGTTTGGTAAGATTCTTTAATATGCCACTTAATATGATATGAACTATCTGTTGCTTAAGTGTTCATTTTGGGGGTATAGTTTTCCTTTAACAGGTCCAAACAGGGGAAATTATCCTGAACTGCTTCCTTCATGGCAGTGCTTGTTGGTAGGACTAGTACAACTGTCAGTACCAAAGGGCAAGATGTCTGTACTAAAACTTTATCAGTAGGGTGAAATAAGAAAACATTTCTAAAAAGAGTGTTGTTTTAAAAAAATATGATGCCTCTCTTCTTTGAGCTTGGAAACTTACCAGAACTGAGTTTACATTTAAACTTATGAATGTTCCGATGTCCATGCTAACACTTTTGGAAGCCAGGTATTGCAGATCTGTAGCTGGTGCCCCACCTGTAATGCAATACAAGACAATGGCATTTACAATCCACAATTAAACATTCCATGTTAGAGAGCCAGCATACAGTACGCTGTGTAATCTGCATATGGGGGAGGGGGGTTGTAAATGAGATGATCCTCAGCTGTTAAAGGAGAAGTGAAAACTGCACCGGCCCGGGGTTATTCCAGCGAGTACCATGGAGCGTTTCTCTTCCGGCTTCTTCTTTCTTCTCACGGCTGCGCATTCGAGTGAAAAGCCGAACTTTAAATAAAAATTCGACTTTTTCATTCTACTGCGCATGCGTCTGCCCCGGGAAATTTGAAGAAAGAAGAAGCCGGAAGAGGATCACTCCGTGGTGCTCACTGGTATAACCCTGGCCGATGCAGTTTTCTGCTGATAGGAGGGTTTCAGGTAAGTCAATACATTCAGTTGCGGGTGCCTAACATTTGGCAATCCCAAGTGATAAACGACTTTCCTTCTCCTTTAAATATTTTTATTGGACTTATGGTTTGGCTTTTTTTTTTTTTTTTTTAAACCAATTCAGTAAAGTGAAGACAAATATACATTTTTGGAGGTATTAAAGGAGACCTGTCATCCAGATATAAAAAGCTGTATAATAAAAGTCCTTTTCAAATTAAACATGAAATCCAAATTCTTTTTTTTATTAAAGCATTCATAGCTGTAAACTCATTTCCAGCTGTCAATCAAATATTGCCTGCCCCTCCTCTATGCCTTAGGCAATTACTTTCACTTTCCATTCAGCACTTCCTACATGTCACTGCTCTCCCCACATTCCCCCGGCTCTGTTCATCATTTAATTGTGTAACCAGGACATGGGGATGGACATCAGGTCCCCCATTCTGGTGCACAAACAAGATTTTGAGATGATACAAGGCTTGTCTTAATAACAGTGTCCACAAAATGGCTCCTGCCTGCTTGTTATAATTATGAATTCCGAGACCGAAGGAAACACGATTAAAAAAAATACATATAGTGTAATTAAAGTTAATTTTGCTTGACTTATGTGACAAAATAGGATTTGGAATATTTTTTTTCAGGTGACAGGTCCCCTTTAAGATTTAAGCTCCAAAAATGTGATTGGTTTCCCTTTCATTCATAATTATGAAAAAATCATGACATATCTACCAGACTCAATAGTTTTGGGGGTATTCAAAATGGAATTTTAGCAAACACGGCAAATTTTGCCTTAATTCTCGACCTCCTCTCCACTACCTTGGTTGGACAGTTTGGGAACCTTTGATGTAAGGTATCACTTCTGTCAAGTAATAGAAGAACCCCCTTCCTTTTCCTTTATGAAATGCTGATGGTTGTGGAGTTTGGGAGTTTTCAACCAAACTTTCTCATGATCCCTCATTGGGGCCTTTGGTGGTATTTTGAATTACCTTACTCACTGGACCTGCATTGATCATTGCATTGTAGATGAACTAGAAGAAGCAGATACCCTACCTGCCTACATCTTTTTTTTCTGCTTGTTCAACCATTGGGCTGTTCAACCATTGGGCTGTTCAACCATTGGGCTGTTCAACCATTGGGCTGTTCAACCATTGGGCTGTTCAACCATTGGGCTGTTCAACCATTGGGCTGTTCAACCATTGGGCTGTTCAACCAGTTCAATGGAATTTGACCTCCATTGGGCAAATCAATGAAATCATAGAGAAATCTCCCAACAATAGACACGTTCTCTCAACTAAAAATCAGTGATGTAGATCTAAGCTTTAAACTTAGTCCTACATGAACCTCTGAGTCTTCCAACTGGAGATGCCATTGGGATGAAGAGAGTAATATTTAATTTCCTTATTGTTAAGTGCTCACCTATGTATGGTTTCTTGAGGGTGAAGTATGCAGATGAGTCGCTAATCATACTCTGGAAGGATGTATTGGCCTTAACATACAGCTGGTCCTTCACTGTTTGATTACATGGATTGACATTTAATGGCTTGGCATCTCTGATAATATGTAAAAAATAAATAAATAAACAATTATAAAACAACAAATGATAAAGAGAAGTAAAGTGTGCATAATTCAATCAATGTCCAATATCTAATTGTTCCTTAACCAATATTTACACTTCTAAAAATTATTGGCATTTGCATATTACATTTTTTTATTATTAGTAGTAATAGGCTGACCCAGCTCTGGTTAATATACTGTACATATTCAGGCCCTCTACCATTCATGTACCAGTGTCTTATTTATATACAGGCATGGTTGTTAGGGTAATTTGAACCCTAGCAACCGGACTTCTGAAATTGCAAACTGGAGAGCTGCTGAATAAAAAGCTAAATAATTTACAAACGATAAATAATAAAAAATGAAAACCAAATGCAAATTGTCTCCGAATATCACTCCCTACATCATACTAAGGAGCAGATTTATCAACGGTCGAGTTATAGAGCTGTTTTTTTTTTACCTCGAAACTCGAATTATTTATTCAAAAACTTGAACGAATATCACCAACCCGAAAATTCGAATTGAATTCGATTACACTGGAAGAAAAAACTCAAATGTCAGGAAGGCTATTAACATCTTCAAATGAGTCACTGGACCTCTGCCATTGACGTCTACATGAACGCTGTAGTTTTAAGGTGGTGTACTATCGAATTCAAATTGTTGCCAGGGTCATGGTATGATAAAGCTCCAATTCAAGTTTGGATTATTCCCAGCTCGAATTTGTGAGTTTTGACCAAAAATCCAAATTGAAAATTTAAATTTACAATTCAAACCTTTATAAATCTGACCTTCGAGTGAAGGATTCGAAGTAAAAAAACTTAGAATTTTTGTGCTCCTTGACTATCGAATTGGCGTAAATTCGCCTGAGTAGAATGATTCGAATAGATCGAGTGCAAAAACGATGCGACTATTCGCCATTCGATAGTCGAAGTACTGGATCGAGCGCAAAAACGCTGCGACTATTCGCCCATTCGATAGTCGAAGTACTGTCTCTTTTAAAAATACTTCGACTGCCTACTTCGCCACCTAAAACCTACCGAATTGCTTTAAAAGCCTATGGGAAAGTCCCATAGGCTTATTTTCCAAGTTTTTGATCGAATAAAAAGGCATTCGATCGAATGAAAATCCTTCGAGCGAATATTCGATCGAGCGCCTATTCGCCTGGCGAATATTCGCCAATTTGACTATTCACCAGCGCGTAAATCCGCCCGAATTGCCTATTCGATTCTATTCGATTCTATTCCCCAGTAGAATTTCGAGGGATTTAACCCCTCGAAATTCGACCCTTGATGAATTTGCCCCTAAAAGTTAATTTAAAGGTGAACAACCCTGCATTTTAGGTGAAAAAACTGTTTCACCGACATTATCCATCAAGTGTCTAGAGGAATTGACCTTACATATAATGATATATAGTATAGCTAAAGGGGTAATGTGTAACACTTCCTTCAGTGCTAGTAAATCCATAACAACTGTTCAGAAGTAGCATTTACTGATCAGCTCTTTTAGTTGCTATGGGTTATTGGACCTGGAGCCCTGAGGTGATGGTAAAGACTATTTGCACTCTCAACCCCTTAACACTGGATCTTGCATTCAAATAGCTTTTACAGCCACCTGTCAAGGATGTTACTGTGTCCATAATTAGTAAATGACTTTAGAGCATGACTCACCCGATGGCACTTGGGGTGATACCATTCAGCTGGCTGCTATTCAGAAGGCAAATGGATGGGCTGCCAATGACGTTCAATGCAGAAGTGCTCAATGAGTTTCCAGAAATGAATTTATCAATAACGGCTTTAACCTGTAAAATACAAAATAGAGATTTTTTTTAATCTTGTTTAGTACATTTATGGGTGTAGCTAGAGCAGGGGTATAATAGTGGATCTTTCATTTTATAAGCCCCCTAAAACTACAAATGAAAGACCTAAAAAATGTTGCCATGGCCTTTAATAACCTCTAGCTATAGTATTGCCAGTGGGGCTAAAAGCACCCCAACCCCTTGTACATCGTCATCCTTTAATTCATAGGTTCCCGATCTGTGATGCTGTCCTTCCTAGAGGAACACGGCAGTGGATGGAGCATCTCAGCCTGGGGGACAGTTGGGTTTGCATTTGGCGTAAATACCAATTTGCTGCCCAAGTTTGTTATGATGTCCAGTTAGATATTCCTGGAAACCCAGTTTGAGATTCAGGGTGTATCTATAGAAATAAGTCACATCAGGGTGGATACATATTTGCTACCTAGATATTTCTGGAAGCTTGGTGTAAATATAGTTTAGGATGAGATCTGGAGTAGATACTTCAATGCTACCTTAGATAATAATGGAACCCCAACCTAAAGGCCAATTAAAGTAAAATTTGGGGCAAACAGTTGCTAAGCTTGAAATTGGTGGAACTGTAGTGGCATGACTAATATTTATTGGTTTTCAGTAGATTAGGTGATCTTGACCAAATTTAGACCATTTAGTCATTACCTCTTTGAGAGTCTTCTTCATAAAAAGTCTAGAAACCACTGTTTCAGAACATATTCCTTTTTTTTTTAAGTAAAAATGTATGTATGAAGTTGTGTTAACCTACCACATTGCTAGATAGATCATTCTTCAGCAAACTCTCCAGAGTGTCTACAGAGGTGATATTCCACTTTGCGATATCTGCTTCAGCACAGACACCGGCGATGGCCCCAAGGTTGGGAATCACTTCCTCTGGGTAACCACTAGGATAGAGCTGGAAAAACAAAAAGTTCCCTCATATTTATGTTTGTTTGGTTGTTTTGGAAAGTAACATGAATTACAAATAAATAAATACAATTCATTTGTCATCTTTCCCGGATTCTCACCGTGTCAAGTCGGGTCTTTAGAACTCCCAGCTGACCATTCGTGAAAGGCTTGTTGCCGAGGTCTTGCAGGAAATCTTTTAGTATCGTGTCATTTAAGCAAGCATTTAATTGTTCAGTAGGGTAAGTCAGCGGGAGACTGTTATCCTTAATGTTATCTGCTGTTATTTGTCCAGTCGTGCAACCTGGAAGATGAAAGCAAAATGTCTTTTTAAGATGCCAAACTGTGGTTTTTGTTTGTTTAAATATATATATTATTTATGAAAGGTCGAATTTCAGTGGTATTAGAGCTTTTTGAAACCACAATTAAATTCATGTTCCCTAAAACCATGAATGCCATGAAATCTATTAAAAAATCTGAATATAAAAAGTAGGAATGGAAAAAACCCTAAATAATGTGCTAAAAATATATATATATAGGAAAACCTATAAGACCTCTAAGATGTCAAGTTTTTTGGAAAATTACTAGCAAAAAAAAAATCTTCTAAAAGTCTGGATAAAAAAGGTTCTATAGGATCAGCGTAGCATCTCCCATTGACTTCTGTAGGACCTCAACAGTCTCGTATTTTTTTGTGGTTTTTACATTTATCAATATTCGAATCAATGTGAATTTTTTTTTACTCTAATAAATTTGAATGTACTCACAACTCGAATGGGAGGTTATTTCAGAAAAAAATCAAATGTCTAATATTCGATTGAATAGTCCCAACCCGAAAATTAAAATTGAGTGTTAGGGAGGCAATTAACATATTCAAATGGTTCAATGGACCTCTGCCATTGACTTGTAAATGAACTCGGCAGGTTATGAGTGGCAAATATTTGAATTAGAACTGTTTCCATCAAATTTACATTCGAGTTGGTGCTTTTAAATTCGAATTTGTGAGTTTTGACACAAAAAAAAAAAAAAGTGAAAATTCAAATTTAACATTTGAATCTTAATAAATCTGCCCCTAAATAAATCTGGAATATTTTGAGTTTTAGAGAAATTTTAAAAAATACCAAAAGTTTTGAAAAAAATACGATGCCCAAATCAGCCCATTGGAGCTGTTTTTTTATACATATAAATAGGGTGTTTTTAATTTCTAATTTGTTTGATGTAAATGAAGAGTCAAACAAGATTTGGATCTGGAGATGCTTACCGGCTGCTCGGCGTGCCCTATTGGGATATAAAGTCTTCACAATGGTTGCGAGCTGACTTCTTTTCAGGTCAGAAGTATCTTTTATCCACGATACTAAGACATCCTGTGCAAAAATAAAAGAATCAATTCATTACCCTCTTCAATGAATTGGTGCCCCTCTTTACAGATTTGAGGGATAAGCTGAAGTTTTATAATTCATGGGGCAATAAATTTGCAATTCACTAAATTTTCCAGCACAGTTATTATGAGGTCTCTGTATAGGTTATAACAGGTATCCCCAACCTTTTTTACCCTTGAGCCACATTCAGATGTTAAAAAAAGTTGGAGAGCAACACAAGCATGCAAAAAGCTCCAGGGGGTACCCATTATGGGCTGTAATCAGAGTCGGACTGGGCCGGCGGGACACCGGGAAAAAACCTGGTGGGCCCCGCTAGCCCAGTCTTGTTCCCTGCGCTAATCTTCATGGGGCAGGTCATGGCAAATACAAGTAGGGATGCACCGAATCCACTATTTTGGATTCGGCCGAACCCCTGAATCCTATGCTAAAGATTCGTCCGAATACCGAACCGAATCCAAACCCTAATTTGCATATGCATATTAGGGGTGGGAAGGGGGAAACATTTTTTACTTCCTTGTTTTTTGACAAAAAGGCACACAATTTCCCTCCCTGCCCCTAATTTGCATATGCAAATTAGGATTCGGATTCGGTTCGGCTGGGCAGAAGGATTCGGCCGAATCGAAATCCTGCTGAAAAAGGCCGAATCCTGGCCGAATCCCGACCCGAATCCTGGATTCGGTGTATCCTAAATACAAGCTTTGCGTGTGTTCTGGGGTGGCTCTGCTGGGGAACGCGGTGACAGAGGACCTGGAGGGGGGCCCTGCGACAGCAGTCCCGGTGGGCCCCCCTTTCTGACCCTGGCTGAAATTGACTACAGGTGGCCCCTATGTGGACTGGCAGCCTACAGGAGGCTCTGTTTGGCAGTAGGCCTTGTTTGCAACCAAACCTGCTTTGAGGCCACTGGGAGCAACAGCCAAGGGGTTATTGAGCAACATGTTGCTCACCAGCCATTGGTTGGGGATCACTGGGCTGTAAGAATAGATGATGTCAGTAGGACTATAATAGGGCAAGATAATGGCAGCAGTAAAAGGTGCCAACACTAGGACAAGATGGGGATGGGAAGGTCAGATGGAAACATTAGACAAGATTGTTGTATTATAACTGTAAACAATTGCCCTGCTTTGCTCATAGTGATGCACCCCCAGTTCAAATATAATTGTCTGTATTCTCTGACTTCTTACATTGGAAATATTCGAGAGGATTTCATTGTTAGCGAAACTCATGATTCCCTTAAGAGATTTCAGTGTTGTTTTCGACCAAGTGGATGGTTGCCTTCAAAAAAAAATATGAAAAATGAATTCCAAAAATAAGTATTTGCATTGTCAAGGATTAGTTATGCTTTGTTTATATTGACAATCATCAACCCTCTACTATAAAATATTAGCAGTTCTATGATACTATAATAGCTTATATCACCCAGACCTCTCTGTTTCTTCTGCTCTTCAAGTCCTACCTATTGATAAGATTGAACAAACCTGAAACAAGATGTTTGCGACTTTGGATCTGTGGCTCTGAAAGACTGTATCTGTACTATGAAACCAGCACTATGGGTTGCACTATCCCTAATAATAAACAAGTGATACTCAGAGTTCCCTGTATAACTCAGCCTGCAGCCTTGTGCCTTTATATGGTCACAGAACAACCCCTCAGTGACTTCTAATATCCTTATCATTTACAGTAGGGGGTACATTATCCCTTATAATACATGAGTGATACTCAGAGTTCTCTGTATAACTCAGCCTGCAGCCTTGTGTCTTTATATGGTCACAGAACCCCTCAGTGACTTCTAATATCCTTATCATTTACAGTAGGGGGTACATTATCCCTTATAATACATGAGTGATACTCAGAGTTCCCTGTATAACTCAGCCTGCAGCCTTGTGCCTTTATATGGTCACATAACAACCCCTCAGTGACTTCTAATATCCTTATCATTTACAGTAGGGGGTACATTATTCCTTATAATACATGAGTGATACTCAGAGTTCCCTGTATAACTCAGCCTGCAGCCTTGTGCCTTTATATGGTCACAGAACCCCTCAGTGGCTTCTAATATCCTTATCATTTATAGTAGGGGGTACATTAACCTTTATAATACACGAGTGATACTCAGAGTTCCCTGTATAACTCAGCCTGCAGCCTTGTGCCTTTATATGGTCACAGAACAACCCCTCAGTGACTTCTAATATCCTTATCATTTACAGTAGGGGGTACACTATCCCTAATAATACACAAGTGATACTCAGAGTTCCCTGTATAACTCAGCCTGCAGCCTTGTGCCTTTATATAGTCACAGAACCCCTCAGTGACTTCTAATATCCTTATCATTTACAGTAGGGGGTACATTATCCCTTATAATACATGAGTGATACTCAGAGTTCCCTGTATAACTCAGCCTGCAGCCTTGTGCCTTTATATGGTCACAGAACAACCCCTCAGTGACTTCTAATATCCTTATCATTTACAGTAGGGGGTACATTATCCCTTATAATACATGAGTGATACTCAGATTTCCCTGTATAACTCAGCCTGCAGCCTTGTGCCTTTATATGGTCACAGAACAACCCCTCAGTGACTTCTAATATCCTTATCATTTACAGTAGGGGGTACATTATCCCTTATAATACATGAGTGATACTCAGAGTTCCCTGTATAACTCAGCCTGCTGCCTTGTGCCTTTATATGGTCACAGAACAACCCCTCAGTGACTTCTAATATCCTTATCATTTACAGTAGGGGGTACATTATCCCTTATAATACATGAGTGATATTCAGGGGTTATTGACCTCTGTAAATCTGCCTCCACCCTGTGTCTAAATATGATAATGGAACATCATCATACTTTATATTTAGAGTGTAACTCATACGCTATATATTTTATAGCACACCTGGTTTAAAAAAGTACATTTAATTACAATACTTATAATAATCGTAATTCAGATAATTCAGATTTATGGAAAAAAAAACATATTACTTTTAAGTGGACTCTCTTACCCATATGATGATTTCCCCTGGCTGATCACTTTAATAATGGAAGTTTTTTGGTCATCGGTGAGGGAAGTGCACTGGGGCAGTTGGTTTATTACACTGCTGTCTGAATTTTCAATATATGTCCCATTCAGGTCGCAGACTAATTGTCCAAGTATCTGAATCTGGTCACTGGTGAGGGCAAACCCTGTAACATTCTGTAGGAATACCATAAACATTAGTGTAACATTGGCAATATATACATACACTGTTGCTTAGTAGGAGTTATATTCATTATTGGCATAGACTAGGAAGTATAATTTCACAATTCTGGGGGTTTTGTCCCATCAACATCAATAAAATACTCAGAATAGCAGTACAACTGCTGATATGTATACCAGATCTACTGTTAAACCATACCGAAATCTGGAATTGATTCCACTTACCAAACAGGATAAGGCCTTTGGCAGAAAATTCTTTTGCTTTTTGGAATCTGCTGAAAGGATGCTGATGTTTGCTGCACCGACATTGGTATAGAAAGCTTTACAGGCTGTTGTATTCGCATTGCTTGGAGGGCTGGAATGAACATGTGAAGAACACGTCAGATAGGGGCTGGAATCTGGTTGCTAGGGTCACTAACTATAGCAGTAAAGCAGTGGTTTGTGGGGCAACAGAGTGAAAAATAAATGAGAGCATATATATAATGAACCATAAAAATCTAGACTCTAAGGGGCCGATTCACTAACTTCGAGTGAAGGATTCGAAGTAAAAAAACTTCGAATTTCGAAGTGTTTTTTGGGCTACTTCGACCATCGAATGGGCTACTACGACCTTCCACTACGACTACGACTTTGAATCGAACTATTTGAACTAAAAATCGTTCGACCATTCGATAGTCGAAGTACTGTCTCTTTAAGAAAAAACTTCGACCCCCTAGTTCGCCATCTAAAAGGTACCGAACTCAATGTTAGCCTATGGGGAAGGTCCCCATAGGCTTGGCTAACTTTTTTTGGTCGAAGGATAATCCTTCGATCGTTGGATTAAAATCCTTCGAATCGTTCGATTCGAAGGATTTAATCGTTCGATCGAAGGAATATTCCTTCGATCGTTCAATCGCACTATTTGCGCTAAAATCCTTCGACTTCGATATTCGAAGTCGAAGGATTTTAATTCCCAGTCGAATATCGAGGGTTAATTAACCCTCGATATTCGACCCTTTGTGAATCGGCCCCTAAATCAATTAGCCTCTGGTTTACTACATTTAATACAAGGGTGAAGGACTCTGGGGCACAAAAAAATTAATTCTTTCTCATTCTTAATTTTAGAAAACTGCAATACAAAGTGGCCAATCCACAATTAAACACATGGGATTAAGGGATATAAGAAGATAGAGGGCCTAGGATGAAGAATATGGTGGTGATGTGAAGCATACGGGTTAGAATGGTGCTAAAATCAAAGATGGAGGCACACTGGTGCCCAAGTGTTGTAGCCTTAAAAATGTGCACCAGGGCCCTTAGGTTCCTAGTGATACCACCAAAATATGTCTCAAGGGTTTCAGATAGCTATAAATCTACACACCCAGTAGGAATTTCAGAGGCTAAGCCTTCCCAAATGGTTGAGGCGTTACCTGGAAAACAGATATATTTCTCTTGGATAACTCTCCATGTCCGCATCACTGCTAATTTTGACGATCGGCTTGGCTAGGCAGTTCAACTACAACAGAATGGGGAAAAAATTGTGGTGACAATTCAAGGGCTTAATCTAGAGTTTAAGAGCCAAAGTAAAATTATTAATGAGCACTTTATATTATAGCTAAATCTTATCATGATCTAGGGTTCTACAACTACAGTAAAATTAGCGATATAACAACGAGAACACACCGAACGAGAAGGGAACTCTATATTGCCGATAACTCTTGGGAAAATTGATGATCTAGGGCTCTAGAGCTGCTGTAAAATGATGTATGACGTAACAATGGGCACTCCATATTATGGAGAAAAACGTGATGTAGGGTTTAGAGCAGCAGTAAAATTGTTAAAGACATAACTGGTCACAATATATATATATATATATCTACAGGTATGGGACCTCTTATCCAGAATGCTTAGGACCTGGGGCTTTCTGGATAACGAATCTTTTCGTAATATGGATCTTCATACCTTAAGCCTACTAGAAAATCATGTAAATAATAAATAAACCCAATAGGCTGGTTCTGCTTCCAATAAGGATTAATTTCATCCATAAGTCGGATCATGTACAAGGTACGATTGTATTATTGCAGGGAAAAAATAAATACTTTTAAAAAATTTAGATTATTTGGAAAAAATGGAGTCTATGAGAGAGAGCCTTATCGTTATTTGGAGCTTTCCGGATAACAGGTTTCCAGATAATGGATCCCATATCTGTAGGTGACTCATCTTTTATTATTATTATTATTATTATTATTTAGTGGTTTTAGAGGTTATTATTTTGTGGTTTTAAAGGTTTCAGAAACCAATGAATAAACTCACAAACTCTAAAACCACGATTGTCATGAAATTTATTTAAAAAGTTCTGACTGTAAAAAGTACGAATGAAAAAAAACGGAACGATGCACTAAACAATACCAATACATCGAAAACCTCTAAAAATTTGAGTTTCTCTGACAATTCCTCAAGAAAAAAACAAATCCGAAATTAAATTTAAAACGGTCCAATAAGATCAGTGCAACTCCCATCGGCTTCTGTAGGACCTCAACAAGTTTAACCTGGTGCATTTTGTAGTAGAGGTTTGGTGGTTTTACACTTGATAAATCTCGATATTTTTTTTTTTTTTTTTAAAAGCCAGGAGTTTTTATAGATTTGAGGAAAATATCAAAATTTGATTGTTAGTACAGTAAATGGACCCCTCGAGAAAGACATAAGGTTTTCTGGTGACAGTAAAATTCTTACTGATGTAACAATGAGCTCACCGTTGTTATGACTCTGTATTATAGATGACAGTTGGCAAAAGACAAAAGGCAAAAGTTTTGGGTTTCTAAAGCTGCATTAAGATTATAAATGCTGCAATGATGGGCACATTATAAAGACATTCCAGTGTTCTACTGTAACATTTTGAGTGACATAACAATGGAGACTTAATTCCCCCAAAGCCAACAGCAATTGTCATACCTGGTCTTCTGACAGGATGGCATTATTTATCTTCATAGCCTTTGCCAATGACTGGACTTGGGTAGGACTCATTTTGTTATTTGAGCCGCAGGTATACCCTTGCAGAACCGAGGCGGAAATACTGCAGATAAAATAAAAAGAGGAGACTTTATTTTCCTTCACACACTCTTATGGTACTCCAAAATTTGATCCAAAATGATCCAAAATGAATCTTCTCATTGTTATTCAAAGGGAGACGACGTCCTTGGACATTGCTGGTGTCTCAGCCAAAAGAACCCTCTTTTAATCTATGATAATCTATGATAATCTATGATAAACTTCTTGGAACAAGTTGGTGATTCACGAACAAACCCAAAAACATTGGAGATTTGTATCTTTTATGGGTTTGCACAATATTTTTAAAGGGAAACTATCATAGGTATATTTCTTATACTTTTTGGAATATTACATTGTTTTGTTAGTGTGTTCTTCTAACATTTTCAAGTCTACGATCCTCAGACCTGTCAAGGAGAATCACTGCAAGGAATTGTGGGAATTGGAGTCTTGGCTGGAAGGGGGAGCTGCTACATGGTTCAATTGGTACATGTAGTAAGGAACAGCAATGTAGGAATATTAAAGGTGAGACAGAAACTGCTTTCAATTCATAAAGTTACAATCATTCAAAAATGTCATGTTTACTGGAAATGTGCACAGAATTACAGCTGCTATCTTTATTCTAAATGTCATATTTTGGTTTGTTTCCCTTTGAATGACTTTTTAAACATTCCCCATGAAAAAGACACCCCTGAAGTTGGAACTTACTTGGATAAGACGGATTGGGCAGGCACAACACTGTCAAAAAACATGGCGGCCTGCGTAATAAAAGCAAGATTGTGTCAACAGAAAGTAGTTGGAGACCATAACAGTAAGGGGCAAATTTACTTATGGTCGAATATTGAGGGTTAATTAACCCTCGATATTCGACTGTCGAAGTTAAATCCTTCGACTTTGAATATCGAAGTCGAAGGATTTACCGCAATTCTTTAGATCGAACAATTAAATCCTTCAATTCTAAGGATCTTAATCCATTGATCAAACGATTTTTCTTCGACCCAAAAAAGATAGCAAAGCCTATGGGGACCTTCCCCATAGGCTAACATTGACTTCGGTAGGTTTTAGGTGGCGAACTAGGGGGTCGAAGTTTTTTTTTTAAAGAGACAGTACTTTTGACTATCGAATGGTCGAATAGTTTTAGTTTGAATCGTTCGATTCGAAGTTGTAGTCGAAGGTCGAAGTAGCCCATTTGATGGTCGAAGTAGCCAAAAAAAACATTCCAAATTCGAAGTTTCATATTATTCTATTCCTTCACTCGAGCTAAGTAAATGGGCACGTAAGTCTTTAGTATCAATTCCTTCACTGGTTGAATAATGTAATGGTAGAGCGTATAGCCTGTGCACAACATATGTATTCATTGCTTGCCTTGTTTGAACATTCTCTAGGAATGATGCCTCAGCCCAGGCAAGCAATGTATTTAGAACAGGAATTAGTGTTGGACTGGGATGCCAGTGGTCCACTAGAAAATGACGTGGGGCCACTTTCCAAACTTTTATTTCTCCTCTCCTCACTCATTCTCCTAATCTACTTACTATACTCTATTCTTCCATTATTAAGCCTATTTTTTTTGCCATAAAGAAATAGGGAATGACCATGAAATAGGTCAAATAGTTAGAAGAAAGAAGCCCACGGACACCTGGGCCCACTGGGAGTTTTCCTGGTATCCCAGTGGGCCAGTCCGACACTGAAAAGTCAATATGTTTTTGGATTTGGCTGAACATTCAGTTTTCCACAAAAGATTTGAATGTCGAACTCAATTATAACCCTAATTTGTCACATGAAGTTAAGCGTATGGATTTCATTTGGTCAAATCCCAATCTTGAATAAAGAGCTGGGGTGTGTCCACACGGAACCCTGGAGTTAGTGTTTCCTTGATATATAAGAAATAAACTGTAGATATATAACTTTCTCCATTCTTCCCCCTCCTATCCAAGCCCTTATCTCTCCCCCGACCTCTCTTTTCTTTGTTAGACTTTCTCTTACCACTTACTATGTCTGCCTCTTACTGGCTTTTCTACTATGCCCCTTTTATCCTCAGTCTCACCCCAGAGTGTGTATAGCTATCTCTTGCTAATGACATACCTGTTCTGGGGCCCAGGCTTTGTTATTAATGTCATCCAGGATGGGCTTGAAGGCAAGGCGGGATTTGGGAATGAGTACGGCCATGGCGTTGGGAATCATTTTGACAAAGTTTTCTGGCTTGGAATCTGCAGATAGAATCTATGGAAATAGAGAAAGGATAATTAATTTGGGGTTACCTTTAGGGCAATGGATGCACAAAACAAACGAAAATACATTCCCCATTGCAGGAGAAGGAAATCTCCATATTTTTAGTGCTAAAAATAAAGGCTAGCCAGACTTGGCGTGATAGACAAGTCAGAATGCTGATTATGTTTTAAGATTCTATCTGTAACCTAAAGCTATCCATAAGGTAATGGACCATGAATACATGTTGAACTGCAAATGTGGGTTTGATAGCCTTCCAGTCCTGGCTCATATCCACGAACTCTGGATATCGGTTGGTTTGTGAATCAGGTAGGTTTGAACATTTTCCCAGCAATGCACCATGTTGGCCAGTACATGGTTCATCAGAAGATGATAAAGTAAAAAGGAGCCTCAGCTCTATTCATCCCTTTCTTCTGGGCCGAGCATTCGTTCTCTTTGCATTAACAATGGGACAATAAAAAGTCAGCTACACCCTATGTTGTCCATCAAATGTTCTATGCAGGGGTGTAACTACATAGGAAGCAGACTCTGCGGCTGCAGGGGGCCCAGGAGTTATAAGAGGCCCATGAGGTCCAAATAAAGAGCAATTTCAAATTATATTGATGAAACAGGAAAAACTGTGGATACATTGGTGCCATAAAATTAATTTTCTGTGGGTCCAGCAACATCTAGTTACACCACTGGTCATTCTTCTGTTGGCCTGTGGTGGAATCAGTCAGAAGACATACCAGATCAGTTCGGAGTATGGCCTCCTTAACTGATGATTAAATTAAAAGTTGTGCAGAAGAATGTTTCCAAAGACTGGCAGTTTATTTGTGTATCTATAATAAGCTCAGGATTCTAAGTGCTAATTGACCATGATGAAACTTACATAATAATGCTCAAAGATAATTCATACCATGTCTCTTATGCTATGATTACTGTTTGAAATGGCTTTGGATATCCACTCACCTTGGCAACAAAAACAGTCTGCAGAGAAGAAGGAGCACTGGACAACTGGTTTGCAAACTGAGAGTTTTTGGATGCATTAACAATCAAACCTGGATCCAAATCCATCAACTTCTTGCTTGGAAGACCAACCACCAAGCTGCCCAAGCTTTCTAGATTTGTCACCTAAAACAAATAAAAGAAATCATAATATTTAGTATCTACAGATGGACATCCAAAAGAATGGCTTATTGAAAAACAATCGATCTTGGGCCTGCAAGGTCTCCAGCTGGACAACCCTGAAATTGTATTTTATTACAAGGCAATAATGTGACCACAGTTGCCACAGGCTACATGCCACAAATTGCTTTCTGACCTTCAGCTTTTTCAAAGTAAAATATTAAAACATTTACCTGGTAACCAGATTGGAAGAGCTTATTCATGATTGCCTTTGATTGTCCAGAACTCCAGCCACTGACGCTGCTGAGAGAAGACAGGGCGCCCTTGAGATCACTGTCCTTAATGCTGCTGATCTGAGACGTGGATAGTCCAACAGCAGTTTGACCCAGATCACTGAGAGTGCTTGATGTAAAGTTGTTCAGCTTGCTGACAAGGGAAATTGAGACCTAGGGAAATAAAATGGAGGGTTTGAATAGAATAATAGCTGTAATATAGGTACATGTGTACTACATGCTGGCATAAGTAAGCTGTGCTGTCCATCACAGGACTATTGTGTTAAGACATCTAGTGGTCATTTGTGTAACTGCAGTTTAGCTCCTCTCATAAGCAACAATGAAGTGTCTTACACTTGTTAATAAAGTTTGTTAATAAAGTTTCACCCTCAGGCTGCAGGAGCCATCTTACCTCTCAGGAGTGTTCTAGGAAGTTCATCTGTCTTCCCTCCATACATATATGCTTGTAAGTCTGCATATTATTTGTTAGATTTATTGTGCATTGCATCACTGTATGTTCGATGTGAGTATTAGCTGTTCTTTCTCTGAAATGTGTTTATAAATGCCACATGCAATTGCATATTGTAATTTCAGTCTATTTGATTGTATTGCAGTTTTACAAAATAAACAACTCCACACGGAAGTATATTCAGTTTTACCTAAAGAACACAACCTCCTTCTGTCGAGTTATGTTCGCTAGCTGTCAGCTAATCGTTAGTAGGACAGCATAGTAAAAAAGCATACGTATACGTAACAGGCGAAGATAAAGAGCTGCATTTGAATTCATACATCATGAATCCAGATAAGAGTATGGACATCTCGCAACAAACTTATGAGACCAGGTCCCACGTGTCTGGCTCCAGATATTCAGGACACTCCAGCAGATCGTCTGCAAGCTCTGCAGGCCTCAGAGCAAGAGCAAAAGCTGAAGCAGCACGCGCAGCGCTCTCATATGTCGAAAAAGAAGCCGATATGATCAGACAGAAAGCGGAGTTAGAGGCTAATATGCATATACTGCAGATTCAAAAGGCAGCAGTATCAGCATCGGCAGAGGCTGCAGTATACGAGACTGCTTTCGGCTTGGAAGGAGATCAGCTCCACGATGTTCCAGAAGTAGCAATTCATGATCCAGTACAGAGAACTCAGGAATATGTACAGAAACACACTTTGGACCAAGTCAAAACAGAGTATCCTTCTATTGAACCCATCTCCAGCACAGTTCCACAGTTCCATAACTCAACATATAAGCAGCCTGTTCCAGATACATCTGAGGCGCCCCCTGCTGCTCATGATGATTCAAAAAATGTTCCAGCTTCAAAGGTGCGCGTTCAAGAAAACATGGACTATGCTAATCCTCAGTATCCATCAAGTGACCCGGGTTATCATACGCCCTCTGTGAGAAATGTCCCCTTAGGATCATCAGAGTCAAATGATCTAGCGAAATACCTAATTCGTCGAGAATTAGTAAGCACAGGCCTCTTAACATTTGACGATCGTCCAGAGAACTATTGGGCATGGAAGACATCATTCCAAGGTATCACCAGAGATCTCAACCTCACAGCCAGAGAAGAGCTAGATTTGCTGACAAAGTGGCTTGGGCCAGATTCATCTCGGCAGGCTCAAAGAATCAGGTCGGTGCACGTTCATAACCCTTCAGCTGGGGTTAGGATGGTGTGGCAGAGACTAGAAGACTGTTACGGCAGCCCTGAAGTAATTGAAAATGCCCTAATGAAAAAACTGGACGATTTCCCTAAAATGTCTAACAAAGACAATCTAAAGTTGAGAGAACTTGGCGACATATTGTTGGAGGTGAATGCAGCTAAAACAGAAGGCTACTTACCAGGACTGGCATACCTAGATACAACTCGTGGGGTTAAATCGATCATTGAAAAGCTTCCATATAGTCTGCAAGATAAGTGGATTTCTCAAGGTTCTAGGTACAAAGAAGTTAATCACGTTCCCTTCCCACCATTCAGTTTCTTCACCAACTTTATTGTCAACCAAGCAAAAATCAGAAACGACCCAAGCTTCATATTCTCAACGTACAGCAACCAGATGCCAGCACACACAGAGAAGACAGGAGCTAAGTATGGTAACAGACCTTCCGTGTCGGTCAGAAGGACAGAGGTGTTAGCCACGGATTCAGCTGTGCAGATTACTAACTCTGAAAAGAAATCTTTGGACCCAGATAGTCCATGCCCGATCCATAGAAAACCTCACCCACTGTCAAAGTGCCGTGGATTCAGGAGCAAGCATATCGACGAACGTAAAGCTTATTTGAAAGAAAATAATATCTGCTTTAAATGTTGTGCATCCACCAAACATTTTGCTAAAGACTGCAAGGCCAATATAAAATGTAGTGAGTGCAAAAGTGACCAGCATATCTCAGCACTGCACCCGGGCCCAGCTCCTTGGACATCAGAGACTATTGTAACCGTCAAAGAGCATGGCGGGGAGGACAATGAACCTATTTCATCCACAGTTGTATCCAAATGTACAGAGGTATGTGCAGAAGGGACAAGGCCCAGATCCTGCTCCAAGATTTGTTTAGTAACTGTATATCCCTCTAACAAACCTGACTGTTCTGTAAACATGTATGCAGTATTAGATGATCAAAGTAACCGTTCATTAGCTAAATCTGAATTCTTTACTGTGTTTAACATTAGTGGTGAAGCATTTTCCTACACTCTAAAAACGTGCTCAGGTACTATGGTGAAAACAGGGCGTAGGGTATCTAATTTTACTATTCAGTCTATAGACGGGAAATCACAGTTAGAACTTCCCACTCTCATCGAGTGTGACATGTTACCTGATGACAGGTCAGAAATACCAACACCTGAGATTACACAGCATTTTCCTCATTTGGAATCATTAGCAGACAAAATTCCTGCACTTGACCCTAATGCTCAAATACTCCTCTTGTTAGGAAGGGATATCCTGAGGGTTCACAAAGTACGTGAACAAGTCAATGGACCCCATAACGCCCCCTATGCACAGCGTTTAGATTTGGGTTGGGTCATAGTTGGAGAAGTATGTTTAGGAGGAACTCATCCATCAATGGGTGTGAACTCATTCAAGACAAATGTACTACCTAGTGGACGCACTTCGCTATTCAGCCCATGCTCTAGCTTTATGCAAATAAAAGAAAACTTTAATGCTTGCAAACGGCCTTTCAACCCCGCTCTATGCTATGTGAAAACGGCAACTCACAGCATGGACAGTTTAGACCATAATGTGTTTGTTACAACTCCAAATGATGAAAAACCTGCTACGTCAATTGAAGATAACATGTTCCTTGACATAGTTGAAAAAGAGATGTTTATCGATGAAACGAATCATTGGGTAGCACCCCTACCATTTCGTTCACCACGTCTTAGATTGCCAAACAATAGAGAGCAAGCTCAGAAGAGACTTCTTGCTTTGCAGCAGTCATTCAGAAAAAAACCTGAAATGAAAGAACATTTTGTTACTTTTATGCGAAAGATCTTTAGCCAGGACCAAGCAGAGCCCGCTCCACCGTTGCAACCAGATGAGGAAAGTTGGTACTTACCCATCTTCGGCGTCTATCACCCTCAAAAACCAGGGCAGATCAGAGTGGTTTTTGATTCAAGTTCTCAGTATCAAGGTATCTCACTGAATGACGTACTTCTTAGCGGACCTGATTTGAATAATAAATTGTTGGGTGTACTCATGCGCTTCCGCAAAGAACAAGTTGCAGTGACTACTGATGTACAGCAAATGTTTTATTGTTTCATGGTTAGGGAAGACCACCGCAACTACCTGAGGTTCCTTTGGTACCAAGACAATGACCTTAGCCAGGAAATTTCAGAGTTCAGAATGAAAGTACATGTCTTTGGGAATAGTCCTTCTCCAGCCATAGCCACTTACGGACTCAGACAAATAGCGAAGCGTGGAGAAAGTGAATATGGCAAAGACGTAAAAGAGTTTATCTTAAGAAATTTCTATGTAGATGACGGACTTATTTCTGTGCCTACTGAAGCTGAAGCAATCAGTCTCTTGCAGAGGGCCAGAGACATGCTGGCAGAATCAAATCTCAAACTGCACAAGGTAGCATCAAATAGAAGTGCGGTAATGGAAGCATTTCCTGCAGATGACAGGGCTAAAGAGTTAAAAGACCTTGTTCTAGGTGTTGATCCTTTGCCCCTTCAACGAAGTCTAGGAGTAAGTTGGAACCTACAGACTGACAGTTTCACCTTTCAAGTGTCCAGGGAAGTAAAGCCATTCACACGGAGAGGTATCTTGGCCACAGTGAATAGTCTTTATGATCCACTTGGTTTTGCGACTCCGATCACTGTACAAGGTAAAGCTTTAGTTAGAGAGCTTTCAGTAGATCAATGTGATTGGGATACCCCACTCTCTCCAGACAAAGAGACTCAATGGAGAACGTGGACAGAAGATTTGATTCATCTTGAAGGTTTCAGCATTCCCAGACCCTATGTGCCAGTGTCATTTACAGCTACAAGGCGAAAGGAGGTATGTGTTTTTTCTGACGCTTCTACTATGGCAATAGCAGCTGTAGCATATCTCAAGGTTACAGACAGCGATGGTCAATGTCATGTTGGCTTTATTATGGGAAAATCCAAACTAGCTCCTAAACCAGCCCATACAGTGCCACGTTTAGAGCTATGTGCGGCAGTTTTGTCAGTTGAGTTAGCAGAACAGATTGTTGAAGAAATGGACTTTGAACCTGACGCAGTTGAATATTATACTGACAGTAAAATTGTACTAGGTTATATTCATAATACTTCCAGAAGATTTTATGTGTATGTTTCAAACAGAATCAATCGCATCAGAAAATCCACTAGTCCAGATCAGTGGCATTATGTTACCACTATTCAAAATCCAGCAGATCACGGGACTAGACCAATTCAAGCAACCCACTTGAAACATACTAACTGGTTTTCAGGTCCAGATTTCTTGTATTATTCAGTCACAAGTCATCAACCTGAAGTCAATACGTTTGACCTCGTAGAACCTGGTTCTGACTGTGAGATCAGACCCGAAGTGACAGCCTTAGCAACTGAGGTACATGAACGTCAGTTAGACTCACGTAGATTTCTCAGATTTTCAAATTGGAAATCTCTTGTGAGAGGTATAACTACACTTATTCACATCAGCAAGTCATTTTCTTGCAACAAACAGAAAGATTCATGTAAGGGCTGGCATTGCTGTAGAAAGTTATGCCATCCCTTAGATTACTTGCAAGCAGAGACTGTCATTGTCAAATGTGTCCAACAAGAGGTGTTTTCAGAAGAGATTAAGTCTTTGTCAAGGACGAAGAAAGTCACAGATCAAAGCCTGATCAAATGTCTGAATCCTATAATTGACAAAGAGGGACTACTCAGAGTAGGAGGGCGTTTGTCTAATTCAGACATGGCCGAGAGTGAGAAACACCCCCTCATAATTCCAGCCAGCCATCATATAGCCACCCTCTTAGTCAAACATTACCATGAGAAGGTAGCACATCAAGGTCGTCATTTTACTGAGGGTGCATTACGTTCGGCAGGCCTATGGATCACAAGAGCTAGAAAACTAGTCTCCAGTATTGTTCATAAATGTGTTATCTGCAGGATGTTGAGAGGAAAGGTGCAGGAACAGAAAATGTCAGATCTCCCACCAGACAGGCTCGTTGTAGCCCCTCCATTCTCACATGTTGGGCTTGATGTCTTCGGGCCTTGGAACGTGATGTATCGCTATACTAGAGGACATTCTGCTCAGAGCAAAAGATGGGCTGTAATGTTCACTTGTTTAAGTACCAGAGCAGTTCATTTGGAAGTGCTTGAATCCATGTCATCTTCAAGCTTTATTAATGCTTTAAGAAGATTTTTGTCTATCCGTGGACCAGTCAAGCAATTCCGATCAGATAATGGAACAAACTTTGTAGGAGCTTGCAAGGAACTGCAAATTAACTCAGAAGATCCTGAGATCCAAAATTACCTTTTTGAACAGAGATGCACTTGGACCTTCAATGCTCCTCACTCATCTCATATGGGAGGAGTGTGGGAGAGGATGATTGGCATAGCCAGACGTATTTTAGACTCGATGTTGGCACAAGGCAAAAATGTTAGACTGTCACATGAAGTGCTGATTACTTTGTTAGCTGAGGTTACGGCCATAATGAATGCTAGACCATTAGTTACCATTTCAACGGACCCTGAGAAACCTGAAGTTCTTACACCAGGAATGCTTTTGACTCAGAAAGCTTGTCCTATATCAGCACCACCTGGTGAGTTCACTTTGAAAGATCTTTACAAGTGTCAGTGGAAGCAAGTTCAGAACCTTGCTGATACTTTCTGGAAACGTTGGAAGCAAGAGTATTTGTCATCACTTCAAACAAGAAGGAAGTGGAAAGAGGAGAAACCAAATGTTCAAGAAGGACATGTTGTCTTGTTGAAAGACCCTCAAGCTAAACGCAATGAATGGCCAATGGGTCTTATTGTAAAAGCCATTCCCAGTGGTGATGGGAAAGTTCGCAAAGTGGAGGTTAAAGTCATTAACCACGGAGTTGCTAAAGTATATCTCCGACCTGTTTCAGATTTGATTGTCCTTTTTCATAGTAAAAAGTTATCGGATTGAATTTACAGTAATTCTTAGGTATATTATAGTGGCATATATTTACGCCAGGCGGGGAGTGTGCTGTCCATCACAGGACTATTGTGTTAAGACATCTAGTGGTCATTTGTGTAACTGCAGTTTAGCTCCTCTCATAAGCAACAATGAAGTGTCTTACACTTGTTAATAAAGTTTGTTAATAAAGTTTCACCCTCAGGCTGCAGGAGCCATCTTACCTCTCAGGAGTGTTCTAGGAAGTTCATCTGTCTTCCCTCCATACATATATGCTTGTAAGTCTGCATATTATTTGTTAGATTTATTGTGCATTGCATCACTGTATGTTCGATGTGAGTATTAGCTGTTCTTTCTCTGAAATGTGTTTATAAATGCCACATGCAATTGCATATTGTAATTTCAGTCTATTTGATTGTATTGCAGTTTTACAAAATAAACAACTCCACACGGAAGTATATTCAGTTTTACCTAAAGAACACAACCTCCTTCTGTCGAGTTATGTTCGCTAGCTGTCAGCTAATCGTTAGTAGGACAGCATATAAGCTTTACTGGGTCCCATCCTATTCCTGTTAGACAGGTGCAGATTAATGCACAGGATATCCTAAGCCAGGGATCCCCAACCTTTTGAACCCGTGAGCAACACTGAGAAGTAAAAGGATTTGGGGAGCAACACAAGCATGAAAAATGTTCTTGGGGTTCCAAATAAGGGCTGTGATTGGGTAATTGGTATGTGGATTGTCAACCTACATTGAGGCTCTGTTTGACAGTGCACCTGGTTTTTCTACAACCAAACGTTGCCTCCAAGCCTGGAATTCAAAAATAAGCCCCTGCTTTGAGGCCACTGGGAGCAACATCCAAGAGGCTGGAGAGCAACATGTTGCTCACGAGCTACTGGTTGGGGATCACTGTCCTAAGCTATAACCTAGGGGCCCATTGTAGCTCTTTTTCAATTATTATTTTTATTTTCTTTTAATACCTCTTTTTATTTGCATTGCTGGTTTCTGGTTGGGTGCACCTGCTGGGAGATGAAGGCAGGCAAGGAACGTGAATGTACCTACGTATGTGCAGATCCAGTGACTTCACTGGTGCACGCCGACCCTGACCTGGTGTAGAGAGTTTGGGTACACATGTGCCTGGATCTGCACAAATCTGGACTCAACAGTAGCCTAGAAGGGCAGCCTGTGTGGATGTAGCCTAGGGGCCCCACATGTCATTAATCTGCCACTGCTGTTTTTGAGATGAGGACTTAGCTGCAATTATATTTATGTCCACTAGGGATGCAAAGGAGAAACAACAAATTGAAGTCATGTAGGTAAGAAACAGGATTCATCATTACCTGTAGTTCTTCAGTGGTTTGGGCTGAAGCTCCTTGGGTCTGGTTTTTAGCACAAGCCTTATTGATTTTCTGGGAGATGTCAAAGATATCAGCACTATTCATATTGAGAAAAGCTTGTGGTGTCAGGAAGCACAGGAAATTACTTGGAATGCTAAAAAGGTAAAAAATGAAACAGTCATTACTGGTTGAACTTTGACACTGGAGATTGATATAAACATCAGCACCTCAAGGAGATACTTGGTATTAAGGTGAGATGGGTCATTTCTGTACACAACTGGGGCAGTGTCTTGATATTCAAATGTTGGGAGTTATACAGCGTCAAACTGGACCTTTTAGGAAGCACAGGAGAAGCTGACATCCAAAGCTCGCTCTTAGATCTACTACTAGATCAAAAAATGTTCTAAAGTTTATTGGTGTGACATATCTGTCTGGTTGAAATATGAGAGATTATGGGAATTGTCCTGCAGTGGGGCCCATCAGAAGGTTCCATGTTACTTGGAAGGTTGAGCTGACCCTGGAGGAATGGTGGTATTGTCTGACCCACAGTTAGAGCCAGCCATCAACCAAAATCTGTTTGTACGGTACCTGCTGAAATTGGTATTTCCGCCTGAAGTCATTAGTGTGGTGATGAAAATAGCAATGTCCTTATCCAAGTTGAGCTGGCTGGCAAACTGGGAAGTGGCTGGGTTGTTGACAAACAGCTGCAGCTGCAAAAAGTAATTTTTAAGTTACAACTAAATTCCAATCATTATGTCAGAAAAGTCAGCAAATTTAGTAGCTGTTCCTGCAGGATTGTGCTTAGCACAGGAGAATACTTATGCTGCCATAGTTTTATGGGATCTCTCTGTACAGACTATGAGCAAACTTAGGGGGCTGTTCCTGCAGAATTGTGCTTATTACAGGGGAATACCTATGCTGTCATAGTTTTATGGGATCTCTCTGTACAGACTGTGAGCAAACTTAGGGGGCTGTTCCTGCTGAATTGAGCTTAGTACAGGGAATACCTATGCTGCCATAGTTTTATGGTATATTTCTCTGAACTCTGTATAAGCAACCATTCCCTTTCATAGCTGTCAGGTTTGAGATACAGTGTAGCACTTACAATGGTTATTATCAATATATTGGTTATGTGATTAACTAACTTATATTTCTCCCTTAGTTGCTCAGAGTACCCAGGAACCTGGGAAGTGAAGGAATTTTCACAGGTAGTTGCAAAAACAAACCAAAAAAAGTGTTATTTATTGAGCTTATGTTGAACTGGGGGGGGGGGGTTATACTGCCCCTTTAACAAATACCATTGGTTTATGACCATTAGGGGAGTACTTTTACTGCAGTCTCATTAACTGCACTAACATAAACTTACAGTGTTTTGATTAGCAAATGTTAACAGATCGGTCTGGCTAGACAGTGCAAAGAAGAAGCCCATGTTGTCCAAAAGCCAGCCTGCAGAGTTGGGATCACTTTGGTTGTAGCATTTTGGTGCTTGACCTAAAAAGAAAAAATAGAGATTTGGAATATGGTCCCATTCATGCATGAGCAGTATAGTTATCAAACGCAGGCCACTGAATCATCTATACTGCTGCCTTTGCATTTTTTCCCATAAAACTGCACTCCCTATCAATCAATAAAGTGGGACAACTGTGCTCATGTAGTTTGTGTCAGGCTTTGTTACTGCTTAGAGATTAAGCAGAATAATGTAACTACTAATACAATAACCCCCCTGCACTCCCTACAGTTTGGTCCTCAGTCCTCAGTCAGCCTTATGTCAGATGAGTGATATATTCATGAATAATGTAGGGTATATAACCACAAGCAACACTGTGCTCTCCCCGAGCCCTTTATAGAGAAATGTGTAGGGCATAGCATTCCCAACCAGGGTTATAGTTCTCTCTTATGCTCTACATAATTCATAACCGATAAATGAGGACAATCTCTGTATGATTGAGTTTTATCCCTTGCCAGTTGCATCCTGATGGAAGTCAGTCATAGTTATCATGGGTGTTGGCTTAATGAAACTGACCATTATTTTTCAGATACGGCTTGATGAAGGATCCATAAGCAGCCTGCTGTTTCTCTGGTTTCATTTGTTGGTAAACGGAGTTCAAACGTTTGGTTCTAAAGAATATAAACAACATACAATAAGATAAAAAAGGTTTTAAAACAGTAAGAGATTCAATATCTAATATGATGGACCATAATTGGTGATCTGACCATACATTTAAAGATCATATGACAAGGTTTCCAAACAAGCCATTGGTCAAAACAGTCATATTGACCATGGGTCACTTGAGCAATATATACATGTCCAAGAAGCTCCTGGCATGTAATTGTAGCACCCAATTATAGCATCTATTTGAGGGTCACAGTGGACCTCAACTGGTGAGCTGGCCATACACATAAAGATCATGTGCCAATGTTTCCAAATAATTTGTCAAAACAGCCTGATTGGATATGGGTCACTTTTATCGACATAATGGCAAGGTTTCCAAACAAGCCATTGGTCAAAACAGCCTGATTGGCCATGGGGCACTTGAGCAACATATAAATGCCCAAGAAGCTCCTGCCATATAATTGTAGCACCCATTTCATGTCACAGTGTGGGTGGTAATAGCAAATTTTGTCTTGGTTGAGCAGCCAATAAGGGACACTGGGAATTATTAAATACTCTATGGAAACTGCATTAACTGAGAAGCAGCTATCAAGATTGGAATTTAGGAAACTGGGTTAATAAAACTCATAGTACCGTATGCGAGTAACACAATCAAAGGATGTCAGGAGCAGTGTTGCCTCTGAATGGCAAGTACAGAATGATGTGTTAAAGCACATTTTTGTGTGCTCAACCATTTGTTGTGTGGGCTTGTGCACGAACAAGCGCGTGGATTAGAGGGCACATTGGTCATGACATACAGAAGTAGCCAACTGGCTTCATTTCTACTGGTGTATATACAGTCGCCCAAAGTGAAGTAAGGGAGAACTTACACTACTTGGAAGGAATCACAACTAATGTTCTGTGGGATGAGGCTGAGTTGATCTTGAGAGATTTCAGGAAGAACAAGGCTCAGATTATTGAAGAGTGTTGACCAATCAGAACTGTTGAAGTTATTGATTTTGGGGGTCAGAGTCTGGAAGGTTTTGTTTAATAGCCCCTGAGCTAGAGGAATTGGAACGGTGGTCATATTTTTCTGTATAAAAAGAAACACAATTTTCAGCATAAACTGATAACGTGCATAGCACCTCACATCGTGCCGGAATTAGTAAGTGAAAATCTTCACTGCAAGTACACAGTAAGGTAAGAACACCAGTTATATGCCAGAAGCACAATCACTATATAAGCTATTACCCATTCATAAGAGATATTTTCCCTGGTACACACAGAGAATTATAACAAAACTTACTGATGCAGCAGCAGAACTGATCTGAGCCAAGAAATCGTAGGCATTATTGGTATTTTGCAATAATGCCATAATCTGTCCTACGGCACTGGGGTTACTTCCAGCTGATGATTCCAAACTGAGACTGACCACTTGTGGCACTGTGAGCGAAGACAACACGTCCATCTGCAAAATAAATGAGTAAGTGAATAAAGCCTTGGTTAATGAGCATGCATACATTTACAGTATAAGAGGGGAGCAATCAGTTGAAAAATTAATTCCATTCCATGTGTGCTTCACCTAAAAGGAAACCATTTGAGGAAAGTGAAACATGGTAAGAAGTCACCTTTTAGAATGGCTGGAGTTTTTGTCTCATTTTTCTACTAATATGTTTTTATATATGGCAATATAAGGCTACAGTTGCATTTTCCCACCTTCTTTCCTGTATTGAAGTTAAGACCATGAACATCACAGTTTTTGACTAGTGATGGGCGAATTTATTCGCCAGGCGCGAATTCACGGCGAATTTGCGCGATTCGCCGCCAGCGAATAAATTCGCGAAACGCCCGCGAAAATTTGCGGCAAAAAATTCGCCGGCGTCAAAATGTTTTTTTTTTCGAAAAAAAACGGACGCCAGCATCAAAAACGGGCGCCGGCGTCAAAAACGGGCACCAGCGTCAAAAAAAACGGGCGCCGGCATCAAAAATGAGACGCCCATCACTATTTTTGACCAATAGGTTAACATCTATCGCCTCTCTTAAAATATAAATGAACAGAAAATAAGCAGAAACATATTTATAGAACACCACAGCACTAAATCCCTAAAAGTGCAAACTTTTGTGCAAGATTTTTGTTCAGAGAACCCATTTAAGAAGGACTAATATTTGTTATTTTTGACTGTACTGGATTTTGAGCTGTAGAATTTGGGTACTTACTCCATTGAAGTTGGGATTAAAGGCAACCAAGTCCTTGTATTCAGCAAATTGAGAATATTTGCCAAAGTTCCCATTGATCCAGGTGCTGCTGTTGACATTCTTTGAGCAGACGGATCCTAATGGGAGACAAGAAATAAAAGTTAAAGGGGGAATGCAATTATGATCTATACAATGTGGACATGACAAGGAATTGGCAATTGTAGATACTGTAACCCCCTTTGAAAAAAATGTCTATCCCCTTCTAAAATTTACAGTGGCATGACAAGAAAGCGTTCATCCCCACACCAAAACTGTTTTAAGGACCCAATGGCAAGTGGTTGGACAAATGATACTGCTATTTTTAGGGTTTTATATCACTGTTTAGCCGAAACAAATTAGAACATTCAGTGATATGTACCAGGACATTGGGACAAATGGTTTTCCATGCGACAGCTAGTGGCACCATTTTAGCTTAGATACTTAAAAAGGAAATGTACCCTACTCTTAGAAATAGAAGATTTGTTGCATTCTACCTTCAGTGGTAAGCTCTGACTCACCCTTTTCCTTTTCTGATCATATTAAGACGATGGTCAAAAACTATCACTTTGTCTTATACAATATTGAAAAAAATCTCTCGCAAGCAATAGCTAAACCACTCACCTTCATACTACCCTGCTTATTTCTACAGGTTCCTCAAGTTTTTAAATCCTTACCATGGCTTCCCATTCATCAAAAAATAACAACAAACTCCTTCTCATGCCTTTCAAATACATCTGCACTACACTACATCTCTTATCTTGTGTCTTGCAGGGCCGGGCGACCGTCCTCATGTGCATGCGCGAAGAGCGTGCATGCGATGGGGAAGTGCGCATGAGCGAAAGAGAGCACACGCTGAATTTCTCCTGCAGTTGGGGGCCACAAAGGTCTGAACTAGGGGAAGGTGTCCGAAGAGGTACATGCCTGGTGCCCCTCTACCTTTGTGCCCTAGGCACGTGCCTCTTCTGTCTACCCCTAGTTCCAGCCAATGTGTCTTGATACATTTCTGGCTGACTTCTCTGTTCCTTTCAGATGCCTCCACTTGATCACACCACGGTTTCCCTCCCCTCAAGCCTTTCCCTCTAGCTGCCCCTTACTTCTGGATTTCCATCCCTGATTCTTTCTCTCAGTCTCTTTAAAACTAAATTTCAAGATGACCTCTTGGAGACCTCTCCTAGCATCTGACTCCGAGTCCTGGAACCTAGGACTTTATGTCACTGTATAATCCACTATTTGTTATCCTACTGTTTTTGTAATATCCTCACACTTGAATTGAAAGCTCTACAGAGCAGGGATCTCCTTCCCTTTGTCATTTATCCATTAGTCTTGAATGTTGTTAAATTAAGGAAAAAGTAGTTTCCTGCTTAACACAATTTCATTCATTCATATATCATGGTGTAACCTGAAATCTATTATTTTGAACACCTATCAACAAATTTCATCCTCCATTGAACTTGACGGACTTTGGTCTTTTTTCAACCCAATTTAACCATTACCATTATTTTTGAGGTAGGGTTGAATGACGACTTTGTAAACATCCTCTTGTTTTACATTTTTCAGGTGGCTAAATGACGTGTCCATTGCTTTGATTCTGTTAGAAACAAAGAACATTACAATTGGAGAAATGTAGATACAGATATATACAACAGGTTCATGCTTGTGTTGGGTTTCATTCAGTAGTTTAAAGGCATTTACTTTTACTAATATTTGCTTTTTAGTGACTACAATTTTCTTTTTTAGTGTTGGGTAAATTACTTCTTAGATATTGGTGGTAATTAGTCATTTGGGTCCTATGATCTGATAGCTTAGTTGCTCTGCATTTGGCCTCATCATCAAATGCTGATCTTCGGTTTTCCTAATTATAAAATAAAGAGGGGTCCAACCTACGTCTTCCATCTCTTTAAGTACACTTCATCTGTAGTGAGATGATTGAATTTGTACTGAGGGCTATATCAGTTGGGTGGCTATTTAAAGTTGCAAACAAGATTTTAGATCTTTAGTTGTGAAAGTATCTGCATCAACTCACACCCATGATAGTCTGAATCCTCCACAGAAGTAATAGTGGCAATTATATTGACCCTATAAAGATGCCATAGGTTGAATGCTTTTAATTCATGGAAATCACAATGCAACTTATATTATCATTACATTTTAAATCAATTGCCACATTATTTCTTGTAAAAGTTTCAGTAAGTCATGTGACACAAGTGACATGACTGGACATCAAATATAAGCAAACATTTCATAGGTTCTCTGTGAAGTTTGTCATCTGATACTCTTGTTACTTATCATAACGGCACATGTAGGGATTAACTAAGTGAATTAAAGAGACATTTTCCCTTACACAGACTGGAAGGAGTCACAGGAGAAGGTCTGAGGTAGGAGCTTGAGCTGGTCTGTTGTGATTTCAGGCAGAATAAACTTCAGTTTATCTTGAAAGAGCCCTGTCCAACCAGAGCTGTTGGAGGGTGAGAGGCTTGGAATCAACAACTGTAAAGTTTTGTTGATGAGATCCAGTGCTAGGGGGCCATGAATGGCGCTCATGTTTTTCTGCAAAGAAAAAATATGAAACAATGTAGATTTTTATGTGCCACAGAGTTGGGTTCAGGTCCTCTTGCCACCATTAACAGATGTTTGATTTTTTAACACAGAACTGCAACAAACTTCTAACCAGTAATTTACATTAAGCCCATAAGAATAAGTTGATCTCATGACATGGATGAACTGAAGCGAATGACTCTGAAGCAGGTGCATGAGACTTACTAGAGCAGCTGCTGAGTTGAGGGTAACCAGGAAGTTTTGGACATCTGCTGCGTTTGGAAATAGTGCCATAATTTGCCCCGCAGCATTAGTGTTGCTTGAAGCGTTCGACTCCAGGCTGAAGCTCACCACCTGGGGGACTGTCAGATTAGACAATACGTCCAGCTGCAAAGCACAATAAATACAACAGTAAGTAAGGAATTCATTGAGGAACCACATAAACAGTCACATTTACACAATGTAGTTTGTACATTTTTAGGGACTGTACAGAGAAATGGAAAATAAGGAAGAGATGAAGGGGTCCAATACTTACTGCATTGAAATGAGCATTGAAGGCAAGCAAGTCCTTGTACTCTGCAAACTGCATGAATTTCCCAAGGTTCTGCGTGACCCAGGTGCTGGTGTTGACATTCTGTGAGCAGGATAAACCTTATGGGAGATGAAAGAAATTTAAGGGCACTACAACAATGGTATTCTCTCTCTGTCTGATTATCCTGGATACTGTTTGACCAAATCCCACCACTATTTACTATTCAGCTAAGCTAAATCAACGTTACGTGTCTAAACCACTGGACGAATTCCTTCCATTGTTAATGGGACAAATGGCCTTCTAGAGGACAACGTTCCAGATAGCATTTCATTTTAGACACTTCAGCGGGAAACATATCATACTGTAAATGTAAACTTATGGCGTAAGATGAGATCTTTATTATAATTGTGAAATTACCATTGTTTTTGAGATTAGGTTGAATGATGACTTTGTAAACATCCTCTTGTTTTACATTTTTCAGTTGGTTGAATGAGGAGTCCATTGCTTTCATTCTGGTAGAAACAAAAATTGGGAAATGTAGATTTATAGTACACCTTTGGGTCTCCCTAAAGGGTTGCATTAAAACCAATGGCGATTTAAAGGCTAATACAAATACACAGAAGAATTGAGATTTGGAAAACTCTCTTGACATGAGAGAACAAAGATGGAGCACCATAGTCTTATCTACATTTATGGCTGAGGTTGGACTTTGAGTTTATGATTTCACTTACACAGCTTGAAAGGAGTCACAAGAGAAGTTTGAGGGTAAGAACTTAAGTTGGTCCGTTGTGATTTCAGGAAGAACAAACTTCAGGTTATCTTGGAATAGCCCTGCCCAATCAGAGCTGTTGGAGGGAGAGAGGCTTGGAATCAAAACCTGGAAAGTTTTGTTGATCAGACCCTGTGCAAGAGGACGTGGGATGGAGCTCATATTGTTCTGTAGAAAAAAAAGAAAGAAAGTTTATGGAACAGCTTTAAAAGCATGGCAATTATGCCTTTACTTCTGAAAGGATTTTAAAAGGTAAGCATATAAAAGTTGCAGGTGTTCCCTCCACGCAGTTTCCATTTTCATTCTTAATAGTGATGGGCGAATTTATTCACCAGGCGCGAATCTGCGGCGAATTCCCGCGATTTGCCAGCGGCAAATAAATTTGCAAAACCGCCGCGAAAATTTGCCGGCGTCAAAAAAATTTGGACGCCGGCATCCGTTTTTTTGACGCTGGCGCATTTTCACCATTTCGCAAATTTTTCGCCGTTTTGTGAATTTTCGTGTTACAAATTCGCCCATCACTAATTCTGAATATTGGACCAAAAAATGTGTGGATTCATCTGTGGGCTGGTCAAATTAATACAGCCGAGTTTTTCAGCATCCAAAATGTGCTGATACAGTCTACCTCGGCTTATACTCGAGTCAGTGGGCAGTAGTTGAGATTGCAGTCACTTTTAATCATTCCTATACCAACAGTTCGCTTGGGGAGAGACTGCAATATCACACAGCGCCCTCTGTTGGTTATATGAAAGAATAACAGTGACTGCAATATCACACAGCGCCCTCTGTTGGTTATATGAAAGAATAACAGTGACTGCAATATCACACAGCGCCCTCTGTTGGTTATATGAAAGAATAACAGTGACTGCAATATCACACAGCACCCTCTGTTGGTTATATGAAAGAATAACAGTGCCCTCTGTTGGTTATATGAAAGATTAACAGTGACTGCAATATCACACAGCACCCTCTGTTGGTTATAGGAAAGAATAACAGTGACTGCAATATCACAGCAAAATAATCGAGTTGCACTCGCACACCCTGGCCTTCAATTAGGATAATCCCTGGTGCACAGCAATGGAGGAATCGGCGTCCACCTTGTAATGATGGATCAGAAGAAAATTCACTGGCACACAGGTACTGCTAGCAGGGTAAACACTTGCTGATTTATTAAATGGTTTGCAGCATGCAACGTTTCGGGGTAACCCCCTTTATCAAGCATCTTGCTTCAAGCATCTTGCTTGATAAAGGGGGTTACCCCGAAAACGTTGCATGCTGCAAACCATTTAATAAATCAGCATGGGTTTACCCTGCTAGCAGTACCTGTGTGCCAGTGAATTTTCTTCTGATCTGCAATATCACAGAACCCTCTGTTGGTTATATGAAAGAATAACAGTGACTGCAATATCACACAGCATCCTCTGTTGGTTATATGAAAGAATAACAGTGACTGCAATATCACACAGTGCTATCTGTTGGTTATATGAAAGAATAACAGTGCGCCCTCTGTTGGTTATATGAAAGAATAACAGTGACTGCAATATCACACAGCGCCCTCTGTTGGTTATATGAAAGAATAACAGTGACTGCAATATCACACAGTGCCATCTGTTGGTTATATGAAAGAATAACAGTGACTGCAATATCACACAGCGCCCTCTGTTGGTTATATGAAAGAATAACAGTGACTGCAATATCACAGCACCCTCTGTTGGTTATATGAAAGAATAACAGTGCCCTCTGTTGGTTATATGAAAGAATAACAGTGACTGCAATATCACACAGCGCCCTCTGTTGGTTATATGAAAGAATAACAGTGACTGCAATATCACACAGCGCCCTCTGTTGGTTATATGAAAGAATAACAGCGTCCTCTGTTGGTTATATGAAAGAATAACAGTGACTGCAATATCACAGCACCCTCTGTTGGTTATATAAAGAATAACAGTGCCATCTGTTGGTTATATGAAAGAATAACAGTGACTGCAATATCACACAGCACCCTCTGTTGGTTGTATGAAAGAATAACAGTGACTGCAATATCACAGCACCCTCTGTTGGTTATATAAAGAATAACAGTGCGCTCTCTTTTGGTTACATGAAAGAATAACAGTAATATACAAAAGTTGAAACAATTCCTTTTGTGAAGTCTTACGAGCCCCCCAAAGACTGAGCCCTCTCCAAGCTCTATAACTGCCTGTTCTAAGCCTCGACCATATTAGTAACTGAACTTTTTTGTGTGTTGGGTACTATGGGAATGGACAAAGATATGTACAGACTATACACTCCCACATTTTAAGCTTCATTGTGGCAAAAAGTAAGTGGGTGAAAGCTTTTGGGTAAGTCCTTTAACTAAATACTAAATACTTTCTGTCAAGTAGCAATACAAAGAGGTCAGTTCTATTTGCGTCACCTTGAGACCAGGTATTTTATTAGAATAGCACAGAAAGGTGCGGCTTTTGCAGATCTGTACAGTGTGTTTTGCTGCTAAGATTTACTGGACAAATGCTTCATTCTTTCTATATTTGTGAGCTTTGCTTAGGGGGAGCTTTCCAAACACTCAAAGGCAGGCACCCATTGAGTTGACTGAATCTGTAACATCTATAGTGAAGACAGATGAAAGTTGAACAAATCTAAGACTACTCATATTACTACCATTTAGATTTTCCTTTTTGAAATGTGTTTTTATGTATCCCCCTACTTTAATTGATAAGGATATTAGAAGTCACTGAGGGGTTCTGTGACCATATAAAGGCACAAGGCTGCTGGCTGAGTTATACAGGGAACTTTGAGTATCACTCATGTATTATAAGGGATAATGTACCCCCTACTGTAAATGATAAGGATATTAGATGTCACTGAGGGGTTGTTCTGTGACCATATAAAGGCACAAGGCTGCAGGCTGAGTTATACAGGGAACTCTGAGTATCACTCATGTATTATAAGGGATAATGTACCCCTTATCATTTACAGTAGGGGGTACATTATCCCTTCTGGGATATCTGGATTTTCAGATGTAGAATTGGATACTTACTCTATTAAAGTTGGGATTAAAGGCAACCAAGTCCTTGTATTCAGCAAATTGAGGGGTTGTTGCAAATTCAGCAAATTGAGGGGTTGTTCTGTGACCATATAAAGACACAAGGCTGCAGGCTGAGTTATACAGGGAACTCTGAGTGAGTATCACTCATGTATTGTAAGGGATAATGTACCCCTACTGTAAATGATAAGGATATTAGAAGTCACTGAGGGGTTGTTCCTTGACCATATAAAGACACAAGGCTGCAGGCTGAGTTATACAGGGAACTCTGAGTATCACTCATGTATTATAAGGGATAATGTACCCCCTACTGTAAATGATAAGGATATTAGAAGTCACTGAGGGGTTGTTCTGTGACCATATAAAGACACAAGGCTACAGGCTGAGTTATACAGGGAACTCTGAGTATCACTCATGTATTATAAGGGATAATGTACCCCCTACTGTAAATGATAAGGATATTAGAAGTCACTGAGGGGTTGTTCTGTGACCATATAAAGACACAAGGCTGCAGGCTGAGTTATACAGGGAACTCTGAGTATCACTCATGTATTGTAAGGGATAATGTACCCCCTACTGTAAATGATAAGGATATTAGAAGTCACTGAGGGGTTGTTCTGTGACCATATAAAGACACAAGGCTGCAGGCTGAGTTATACAGGGAACTCTGAGTATCACTCATGTATTGTAAGGGATAATGTACCCCCTACTGTAAATGATAAGGATATTAGAAGTCACTGAGGGGATGTTCTGTGACCATATAAAGACACAAGGCTGCAGGCTGAGTTATACAGGGAACTCTGAGTATCACCCATGTATTATTATGCATAATGTGCCCCTACTGTAAATGATAAGGATATTAGAAGTATTAGAAGTGTTTAGCTGTATCATGGCTATATAAAGGCACAGTCATAAAATGTTGTTGTATTTCTGTTGTTGGCATAGGCTGAACAGCAACACCCATGAAAAGATACAGCTGTGTTATTTGTTGGAACTGTATCAATGTAGCACAATAATAATATATAGCAGTATAACTTACCGCAGCTAAATTGAGGTTGGTCAGGAAGTTTTGGACATCAGCAGAACTATTCAGTATTCCCATTATCTGGCCAGCGGCATTAGAGTTGTTCACTGCATTTGGCTGCAGACAGAAGTTCACTATTTGTGTCACTGTCAGGCTCGGCAATACATCCAACTGCAAAGCAGAAAACACACACAAGCAATCAATGAGGGATTTGGAAAGCAGGGAAGTTTTTTTTATATCAGTAGATTAAATAGGAAAGGTCAGAAAAGGCACTTGATAAAGTGGGTTTCATTTATGCTGAAAAAGTTGCCAGTTTGCTGAAAGACAGTGTCGTGCCAGATGCTTCTACAAATCCCTCTGGGTATGTTCCCTTGTGCTAAGCCACTCTACAAGATGAGATGACTTTGCCTCAATCTTATAGAACCAACTAGATAAAATGTTTGGAACAACCACAGTTCTATATTCTAGGGCTTCTTTAGCAGTAAAGATCTGTGTCTCCAAAGATGTCCTAGTAGCTCCCCGTTTTCTTTTCTGCTGATTTACTGCACATGCTCTGTGCTGCTTTCAATATTCTGCTTTCTTTCCGGTATTGAGTTTAAATGGATGACCATGAACATCAACGTTTTTGACCAGTAGACAGTAGGTTAACATTCATAACTTCTCTTAAAATAGAATATAAATGAACAAGAAAGCAGCAGAAACACGTTTATAGAAAACCACAGCACTAAATCCCTAAAAGTGCAAACAGAAGATTTCTGTTCAGAAAAAACAATTGGTATAATGTTTGTTATTTTTGACTGGACTGGATTTTCAGATGTAGAATTGGATACTTACTCCATTAAAGTTGGGATTAAAGGCAACCAAGTCCTTGTATTCAGCAAATTGAGAATATTTGCCAAAGTTCCCCTTGATCCAGGTGCTGCTATTGACATTCCTTGAGCAGGCTGATCCTAATGGGAGACAAAAAAGGAAAGTTAAAGGGGAATGCCATTACGATCTATACAATATGGATGTTACAAAAAATTGCAAATTGTAGACTCTGCAACCCCTTTTGAAAGAAAATGTTTACAGCTCCATGACATTAAAATTCTCATCCCCACCCCAAAAACTTTTTTAAAGGGGACCTGTCACCTTAAGAAATTATTCCAAATTCTATTTTATGGTGTAAGTCAAGCAAAATAAACTCACTTAAACTATCAAAACTATTTAAATCGTGTTTTGTTATAGCCTTGGAATTCACAATCACAGCAAGCAGGCAGGTGCCATTTTGTAGACACTTTTATTAAGGCAAGCTTTGCATCATGCCAAAACCATGTTTATGTGCCAGAATGGAGGGGGCTGATATCCCTGCACTCACTGGCTACACAGATGGTTGGGAGGGAGGGGGAATGTGGGAAGTGACATTAAATCTATGAAGTGTAGAATTGAAAGTGAAAGTAATTGCCTGCCCTGCCCCTATGACTAAGGCATTGAGGAGTGGCAGGCAATATATGATTGACAGCTGAGACTTTTAAACAAGTTTATAACAGGGATATATGTTTTAATAACAAAAACAATTTGGGATTCATGTTTAATTTGAAAAGGAATTTTATTAGTCTCTATGACAGGTCCCCTTTAAGGCCCCAATGCCCCTGATCTTTTTTTAACTTTAGGAAATACACAGAAGATAGGGGTTGGACAAATGCTGCTGCTATTTTTAGTATTTGATATCACTGTTTAGCTGAAACAAATCGGAACATTCAATGATATGCACCAGGACAGTGGGACAAATGGTTTTCTATGGGACATCTAGTTCACGGTACCATTTTAGCTTCAATACTCAAAAAAGGAAACGTACCCTACTCCTAGAAATAGAAGTTTTGTTGCATTTGTTGCGGTAAGCTCTGACTTACCCTTTTCTTTTTTTGATCATTTAAGATCATGTTCAACAGCTGTCACTTTGTTTTATACAATATTGAAAAAATGTGTCCCTTTCTCTCGCAAGCAACAGCCATTACATTCATCCGTGCCTTCATACTACCCTGATTATTCCTACAACTTCTTTCTACTACAGATTCCTCCAGTTTTTAAATCCTTACCATGGCTTCCTATTCAGCAAAGAATATATAAACAACAAAAACCATCTCATGTCTTTCGGATTCCTCTGCACTACACTACATCTCTTCTCCTGTGTCTCGATACACAGGGATCCCCAACCTTTTGAACCCGTGAGCAACATTCATAAGCAAAAGGAGTTGGGGAGCAACACTAGCATGAAAAATATTCTTGGGTTGCCAAATGAGGGCTGTGATTGGCCATTTGGCAGCCCCTATGTAGATTGTCAGCCTACATTGAGACTCTGTTTGGCAGTAGACTTGTTTTTATACAACCAAAACTTTCCTCCAAGCCTGGAATTCAAAAATAAGCACTTGCTTTGAGGCCACTGGGAGCAACATCCAAGGGGTTGGAGAGTAACATGTTGCTCACGAGCTACTGGTTGGGGACCACTGCGATACAGTTCTGGCTCCTCTGTTCCTCTCAGATGCCTCCACCTGATCACACCACCACCGTTTCCCCCACCTCAAAATTGCTCCTTACTTGTTTCCACCCCTGATTCCTTCTCTCAGTCTCTTTAAAACAAAATTTCAAGATGACTCAGTCCTGGAACCTATGGCTTTATGCCACTGTATAATTTGTTCTTCTCCTGTTTTAGTGATATCCTCACTTGAACTTAAAGCTCTACAGTGCAGGGACCTCATTGCTTTTGTAATCTTTCATTAGTTGGATGTTGTTATATTAAAGGGCACCTATCACAGCCAAAATCAAACACATATTAACAATCTGACCAGTACAAGCTAAACACGTTTAATCAAACTACATATATAGTTTTTTGAAAAAACTGCAGGTTTTAAAAAAATCCCTTACTTTGTCAAATGGGTTCTTTCGCTGAGGGAGGCCATATTGAGACTCTAACAGAGACTCTAATGTGCAGATTTCAGGAGCATGCTCAGATTGTAACACTGCTTTGAGTATTCTACCCAGAATGCCTTGTTTAAGTAAACTCCTCCACTAGAAGTATCAGGAGATTTCCCTATCTTGTCCCCTGCTGGTGATGTCATTATGCAAATGAAAGGCACACAGTAACTTCCAGCAGGTGGCAGCACTACTGTACAGCAGCTAACACACAGGTTTGGCTGATTTGGAAATAGCTTAGAAGGGTTGATAAGCAACAAGGAATTTGAACTGAGCATGTGCGAGATTTCAGAGCTACAGTTGGCTGGGAAGATATAGGTAGGAGGAGCCAGTGAAATCCAAGATGGCTGCCTCAGCTAGAACTGCAGGGGAGATAGGGGAGATCTTGCAGAAGGAATAGTGAGCTGATCATTTCCATTATAAAAACAATTCTAACTGTTTTAAAAATCGGATTTCTTGAACTTTCACATAGTGTATTTACTTAGTAAATGATTTTGGTCATGATTGGTGCCCTTTAAGGCAAAAGTAGTTTCCTGTTTAACACAATTTCATTCATTCATTTTTTCATGGTGTAACCTGAAATCTATAATTTTGAACACCAATCAACAAATTTCATCCTCCATTGAACTTGATGGGCTTTGGTCTTTGTTCGACCCAATTTAAATGTTACCATTATTTTTGAGGTAGGGTTGAATGACGACTTTGTAAACATCCTCTTGTTTCACGTTTTTCAGTTGGTTGAAGGCAGTGTCCATTGCTTTGATTCTGTTAGAAACAAAGAGCATTTCAATTGGAGAAATGTAGATTTAGAGGGTTAGTTATTAAGGTCCAAATTTATCTCAGTATTTTTAAATGAGAAATCCGAGCAACTCCGAATTCCTGAATGGACCTTATTTATGAAGAAAAAAGACCGAAAAAATAGGGTCGGACAAACTTTGGAGTTTTCCGCAAAAAATACGCAGTTTTCAGAGTCTTTTGCGCAGAAACCCCAAAATCATCGTATATCGGTACGGACATCAGCGCAGACACTGGGACCTTCCCCATTGACTTATACAGGACCTCGAGAGCTTTTAGATGCCAGGGTTTCAGATTCAGAGTTTTTAGACTAACTGACTTTAATAAATCTAGAAAAATTCGTAGTTTTTTTTTTTTTTGGTCCGGATATTCGGACCTTGATAAATAAACCCCTTAATGTATACAATAACAGCTTGATTCTTGTATTGGGTTTCATTAAATTCTGCAGCAGTTTAAAGGCATTTACTTTTACTAATTTTTGCTTTTAATGACTAAAATTTTCTTTTTTACTAGTATGGGATTTTATTACTTCTTAGATATTTGTGGTAATTAGTCATTTGGGTTCATGAAATACTATGATCTGATAGCTTAGATGCTCCGCATTTGGCCTCATCATCAAATGCTGGTTTTCCTAATTATACAATAAAGTGGGGGGTCCAGCCTACGTCTTTCATATCTTTAAGAACTTCATCTCATTGAGAGATGATTGAATTTGTATTGAGGGCTATATCAGTTGAGTGGTTATTTAAAGTTGCATCAGGCAGCTGCAGCTCCAAGAAGATTTAAGATCTTTAGTTGTGAAAGTATCTGCACCAACTCACACCCACAATGAATCCTGAACAGAAGTAATAGTGGCAATTACAGTATATTGACCATATAAAGATGCCATAAAGGCCACAGGTTGAATGCTTTTAATTCATGGAAATCCTAAGGTGACAGAAATAAGAGTGACAATTATATTGACCATATAAAGATGCCATTGGTTGAATGCTTTTAATTTATGGAAATCTCAAGGCAACTCATAGTATCACTACATCTTAAATCAATAGCCACATTATTTCTTGTAATTTTATAGTTTCAGAAAGTCAGATGACACAAGTGACATCACTGGACATCAATTATAAGCATACATTTACATATAGGTTATGAAGTTTGTCATCTGATACTCTTGTTACTTATCATAACGGCACATGTAGAGATTAACCTGGTGAATTAAAGAGACATTTTCACTTACACAGATTGGAAGGAGTCACAGGATAAGGTCTGAGGTAGGAGCTTGAGCTGGTCTGTTGTGATTTCAGGCAGAATAAACTTTAGTTTATCTTGAAAGAGCCCTGTCCAACCAGAGCTGTTGGAGGGCGAGAGGCTTGGAATCAACAACTGTAAAGTTTTGTTGATGAGATCCAGTGCTAGGGGGCCATGAATGGCGCTCATGTTTTTCTGCAAAGAAAAAATATGGAACAATGTAGATTTTTATGTGCCACAGAGTTGGGTTCAGGTCCTCTTTCCACCATTAACAGATGTTTGATTTTTTAACACAGAACTGCAACAAACTTCTAACCAGTAATTTACATTAAGCCCCTAAGAATAAGTTGATCTCATGACATGGATGACCTGAATTTAATGACTCTGAAGCAGGGGCATGAGACTTACTAGAGCAGCTGCTGAGTTGAGGGTAACCAAGAAGTTTTGGACATCTGCTGCGTTTGGAAATAGTGCCATAATTTGCCCCGCAGCATTAGTGTTGCTTGAAGCGTTCGACTCCAGGCTGAAGCTCACCACCTGGGGGACTGTCAGGCTAGACAATACGTCCAGCTGCAAAGCACAATAAATATAACAGTAAGTAAGGAATTCATTGAGGAACCACATAAACAGTCACATTTACACAATGTAGTTTGTACATTTTTAGGGACTGTACAGAGAAATGGAAAATAAGGAAGAGATGAAGGGGTCCAATACTTACTGCATTGAAATGAGCATTGAAGGCAAGCAAGTCCTTGTACTCTGCAAACTGCATGAATTTCCCAAGGTTCTGCGTGACCCAGGTGCTGGTGTTGACATTCTGTGAGCAGGATAAACCTTATGGGAGATGAAAGAAATAGAATGAGGATACCATTGTTGTTGTGCCCTTCAGTCTGATATGATGACTCTTCCAGAGAAGAAGTTATCTATCCCTTTTCCCCAGACCTTGGTAAAGATGATCTCTTTTACACACATTTCAGATACACCAAGACCCTGATCTAATTAAGAACAGCTGTTTTTGACACATTAGCGATACTATCCAGGATACTGTTTGACCAAATCCCACCACAATTTACAGGATTCGGATTTGGCTGAGGTCTAACTATTCAGCTAAGATAAATCAACGTTATGTGTCTAAACCACTGGAGGGGACAAAGTTCAAGACAGCCTTTAATTTTAGACACTTCAGCAGGTAACTTATCAAACTGTAACCTAATGTAGTAAGCTGAGATCTTTACTATAATTGTGAAATTACCATTGTTTTTAAGATAAGGTTGAATGACGGCTTTGTAAACATCCTCCGGTTTTACATTTTTCAGTTGGTTGGATGAGGAGTCCATTGCTTTCATTCTGGTAGAAATAGAAAGTGAAAAATTGGGAAATGTAGATTTACAGTAAATAAAATCCCAGTACACCTTTGGGTCTCCTTAACGGGTTGCATTAAAACCAATGGAGATTTGAAGGCAAGGGTCTACAGAACAAATACACAGAAGAATTGAGATTTGGAAAACTCTCTTGACACGAGAGAACGAAGATGGAGCACCATAGTCTTATCTACATTTATGGCTGAGGTTGGACTTTGAGTTTATGATTTCACTTACACAACTTGGAAGGAGTCACAAGAGAAGTTTGAGGGTAAGAACTTAAGTTGGTCTGTTGTGATTTCAGGAAGAACAAACTTCAGGTTATCTTGGAATAGCCCTGCCCAATCAGAGCTGTTGGAGGGAGAGAGGCTTGGAATCAAAACCTGGAAAGTTTTGTTGATCAGACCCTGTGCTAGAGGACGTGGGATGGAGCTCATATTGTTCTGCAGGGAAAAAAAAAAGAAAGAACTTTTATGGATCATCTTGGCAATTATGCCTGAGCTTCTGAAAGTATGGTAAAAAGGTAAGCATATAAATGTTCTAAGAGTTCACAGAACCTCAAATGCTTAATTCTACATTGTAGGTGTCCCTTCCAAGCAGTTTCTATTTTAGTTCTGAAAATTGGACCAAAAAATGTGTGGATTCATCTGCATAGGGACGTGGGCTGCTCAGATTAATACTGATCCCCCATATGATCCGTAATAAAAGCCAAGTAAAAAAAGTTTGCCCAGTAGCAGTAAAAGCAATCAATACGGTGTTTGCTTTTCTTACCGTACCTTAAAACTTAATACCTTTTATTACATAACCTTCTCTGCCTCCCAGGACCCACCAGCAAAACTGAAATTGAGGTCCTGCTCTTACAACAGTTAAATGGAGGCAATGTCAAGTGGTAAAGGTTATACAGGGTTATGGTGGAACTAGGGTTGCCATCTTTTTAAAAAAAAAAATTACCGGCCATGGTTGGGGGGTGGAAAAGAAAGGGGCGGGGCGTGACGCAAAAGGAGCGGAGCCGATGAGGGGTGCCACAAAAGGGGCGCAGCCAGAGGGAGTAGCGTCACAATAGGGGCGGGGTCATGAGGGAGTAGCATCACAAAAGGGGCGGGGCCACCGCCCAAAGCCGACGAAAATGTAAGTTTTCATCAGCGGGCAGGGGATTTTGTAAATGGTATTACAAATTACCGGATGCTACATTGCCGGTAAATTTGTAATACCGGCCCCGGCCCTGGCAGGTGTTTTACCGGCTAGGCCGGTAAAATACCGGCTGGTTGGCAACCGTAGGTGGAACTAAGAAAGAGCTAATGGGAATTTACCCAGACTGGGGCCTACTGGGAGAACTTCTGGTGCTCTGACTGGTCAGTTTGACCTTGGGTCCACTGCTGACATTATTTAATGGAGCTCTGTATATTCTATGAGCTTTGGTTCTGTACAATTCCATTTTGCTGGTCTGTCTGTTTTTTTTTTAAACCAGGGTTTATTGGGCACTAGGCCTTTTATCTGCTGGATTTTTGTTGGGGGGTGGATTATAACACAACAGAGGTCAAAGGGAAATAATATGGAAGTGTGGGGACAGCTTGCGAGAAATTGTCATCTTAGACAAATATTAAACAGCACACCTTGGTAAAAGGACAAAAATAAATCAAAGAAAATAATATGTCACCTCTTAATATTTCCATTAGTAATATACAAAAGGTGAACCTCTTCCTTTTGCGAAGTCTACCGAGCACCCAAGGACTGAGCCCTCTCCAAGCTCTATAGCCGCCTGTTCTAAGCCTCGACCATATTAGTAACTGAACTTTTCTCCCTTTTTTTGTGTGTTGGGTACTATGGGAATGGACAAAGATATGTACAGACTGTACACTCCCACATATTAAGCTTCAAAAGTAAGTGGGTGAAAGCTTTTGGGTAAGTCCTTTAACTAAATACTAAATACTTTCTGTCAAGTAGCAATACAAAGAGGTCAGTTCTATTTGCGTCACCTTGAGACCAGGTATTTTATTAGAATAGCACAGAAAGGTGCGGCTTTTGCAGATCTGTACAGAGTGTTTTGCTGCTAAGATTTACTGGACAAATGCTTCATTCTTTCTATATTTGTGAGCTTTGCTTAGGGGGAGCTTTCCAAACACTCAAAGGCAGGCACCCATTGAGTTGACTGAATCTGTAACTGTAACATCTATAGTGAAGACAGATGAAAGTTGAACAAATCTAAGACTACTCATATTACTACCATTTAGATTTTCTGTTTTGAAATGTGTTTTTATGTATCCCTCTATTGTGAACTATAAGGATATTAGAAGTCAATGAGGGGTTGTTCTGTGACCATATAAAGGCACAAGGCCGCAGGCTGAGTTATACAGGGAACTCTGAGTATCACTCATGTATTATAAGGGATAATGTACCCCCTACTGTAAATGATAAGGATATTAGAAGTCACTGAGGGGTTCTGTGACCATATAAAGGCACAAGGCTGCAGGCTGAGTTATACAGGGAACTCTGAGTATCACTCATGTATTATAAGGGATAATGTGCCCCCTACTGTAAATGATAAGGATATTAGAAGTCACTGAGGGGTTGTTCTGTGACCATATAAAGACACAAGGCTACAGGCTGAGTTATACAGGGAACTCTGAGTATCACTCATGTATTATAAGGGATAATGTACCCCCTACTGTAAATGATAAGGATATTAGAAGTCACTGAGGGGTTCTGTGACCATATAAAGGCACAAGGCTGCAGGCTGAGTTATACAGGGAACTCTGAGTATCACTCATGTATTATAAGTGATAATGTACCCCCTACTGTAAATGATAAGGATATTAGAAGTCACTGAGGGGTTGTTCTGTGACCATATAAAGGCACAAGGCTGCAGGCTGAGTTATACAGAGAACTCTGAGTATCACTCATGTATTATAAGTGATAATGTACCCCCTACTGTAAATGATAAGGATATTAGAAGTCACTGAGGGGTTGTTCTGTGACCATATAAAGGCACAAGGCTACAGGCTGAGTTATACAGGGAACTCTGAGTATCACTCATGTATTATAAGGGATAATGTACCCCCTACTGTAAATGATAAGGATATTAGAAGTCACTGAAGGGTTGTTCTGTGACCATATAAAGACACAAGACTGCAGGCTGAGTTATACAGGGATCTCTGAGTATCACTCATGTATTATAAGGTATAATGTACCCCCTACTGTAAATGATAAGGATATTAGAAGTCACTGAGGGGTTGTGTGACCATATAAAGGCACAAGTCTGCAGGCTGAGTTATACAGGGAACTCTGAGTATCACTCATGTATTATAAGGGATAATGTACCCCCTACTGTAAATGATAAGGATATTAGAAGTCACTGAGGGGTTGTTCTGTGACCATATAAAGGCACAAGGCTGCAGGCTGAGTTATACAGGGATCTCTGAGTATCACTCATGTATTATAAGGGATAATGTACCCCCTACTGTAAATGATAAGGATATTAGAAGTATTAGAAGTGTTTAGCTGTATCATGGCTATATAAAGGCACAGTCATAAAATGTTGTTGTATTTCTGTCGTTGGCATAGGCTGAACAGCAACACCCATGAAAAGATACAGCTGTGTAATTTGTTGGTACTGTATTCATGTAGCACAATAATAATGTATTGCAGTATAACTTACCGCAGCTAAATTGAGGTTGGTCAGGAAGTTTTGGACATCGGCAGAACTATTCAGTATTCCCATTATCTGGCCAGCGGCATTAGAGTTGTTCACTGCATTTGGCTGCAGACAGAAGTTCACTATTTGTGGCACTGTCAGGCTCGGCAATACATCCAACTGCAAAGCAGAAAACACACACAAGCAATCAATGAGGGATTTGGAAAGCAGGGAAGTTTTTTTTATATCAGTAGATTAAATAGGAAAGGTCAGAAAAGGCACTTGATAAAGTGGGTTTCATTTATGCAGAAAAAGTTGCCGGTTTGCTGAAAGACAGTGTCGTGCCAGACGCTTCTACATATCCCTCTGGGTATGTTCCCTTGTGCTAAGCCACTCTACTAGATGAGATGACTTTGCCTCGATCTTATAGAACCAACCAGATAAAAGGCGTGGAACCAACCACAGATCTATATTCTAGGGCTCAGTCTTAAGCATTCTTGGATCAGTTAGAGCAGCGGTTTCCAAGCCACCCCTTGGGCAGGTTGTAGTAGTAGCAGGGGAGGCTCTGTCTGCAGGCCAGTTAGGGTGAAAATTAAGAAGAATGCCCATTTACTCTCCTTGAATTACTTGAAAGCCCTACTAGAAGGTTGGTTGTGGTAAGTTTTGGGGTGAAAATGTATTTTCCTTTTTTTCTGTCCTAGAGAATCTTGGAACTAGTATCAACTGATACACCAATATGTTGCTTCCCGTTTTTATTTTTGCCTGGCTTGATAGCAGTAACAATTACCACTTGTTGTTCGGAAGAAGCAGCCACTGCAGTTTTAATTTAATATATACCTGATTGTGTATTGGACTCTTCATGATTTTGCCTACAACCATTGTTATCTGCTTGTCAATCACATCAGTTATTATTGATATCACCGTTCTTGGTTCATTTCTACCCCCTTATTTTAGAGACTATTCAATTTGCTACTTACAGCATTGAAGTTAGGGTTAAGGTCAATAAAGTCTTTGTAGTCCGCAAACTGAGCAAATTTCCCAAAGTATTTTGCCAGCCAGTTGCTGGAGTTGACGTTGTTTGAGCAGGCATTACCTGGGAAGAGAAAGAAAGAGCGAGAGATGGGAAATGTCCAACTGCTAAAGACTAGATGTCCTCTGCACTCACCCGTTATCAATATATATAGGATATTAAGTCATTTTGTTTATTAAGCTAATTACTGACATTTCAGATCCAAGTGTTTTAGGGCTGGATCCTATTAAATTCATGATGTGCTGCAGGAAGGACGAACATACCTGAAGAATTCTGTAGCAATGACTTGAGGACTGGAAACAGCTCTTTCCCATTGGTGATAGTCATACCGGGGTCTTCAATACCAATACCCTGCACCCTTAAAGAAGAAGAAAGGATTTTGACCTTGCCCAGATTAACTGACAAACCTTAACATCTTTTGAAGTGAACAGTATTTTTATTGGAGACCATCATTAAAAAGGAACACTTGATTTGCTCCAGGAAGTAACCATTAGCATTATTGTCTCTTGGGTTACCCAAATATTACTTGAGTACAATTACCCAAGCATTAAAGCTTGCTGGGGGCTGTAGTCCAGCAACATCACTCAGATATTGTTTTAAAGGCCACTAAAAAAAAGTTTACCAATATTCTCCAGGTGCAAGAGGATATGAAATAGCTGTCCATTATCTACAGTACCCGGTTTCTTGTTCTTTGCTTATACATTGTCGATGAGATGCATTAAACTAATCTGGTCTTTGTCTGTCCTGATGATGGTTTCTTGCACCTGCTATTAATTCTGGGCTAAATTGCTTAGTAATTGCCCTATATTTGATAATACCAAGATGGCTGATATCTGGTGCTAGTAGCTCATATTCTTACTGTAGAATGAACAAGAATGAGCAGACTAGCTATAGCATAGACTAGGGATGCACCGAATCCAGGATTCGGTTGGGGATTCAGACAGGATTCGGCACCAAATCCTAATCCTAATTTGCATATACAATTAGGGTCTGGAGGGAAATCACACGACTTTTCATCATAAAACAAGGAAGTAAAAAATCTTTTCTACGTTTTCCTTTCCTGCCCCTAGTTTGCATATGCAAATTAGGATTCTGATTCTGTTCAGTATTAGGCAAAATCTTTCACAAAGGATTTGGCCGAATCCCAAATAGTGAATTTGGTGCATCCCTAGCATAGACACAAGGTTGTCCTGGTCAGACAAGTGGAGAGTAGACATTTAAGCCTAGGATAGGTAGAACCAAGGCATCAAGCCCTAGCCTCTAATTATATATATAAGACTGAGTGGGAAATTAGTATGTTGCTATTTAGTCAACTTGCGATCTCATGTCACAGAATGGGTGTGGATATTTATATAGTGAATAAAGTACCCCCTCTTGTACAATATAAGGATATTAGAAGTTACCGAGGAGTTTCATGACCATATAAAAACAAGAGGCCGAAGGCCGAGTGTTTTTATACAAGTCATGGAACTCCAAGGTAACTTCTAATATCCTTATATTTTACAACTGGAGGTACTTTATTTATTATAATACACAAATTTCAGTGAGTCATGTGACAGAAATGACATCAGAACTCACCGTTTATAACTGATGACATCAGAACTCACCGTTTATAAGGATATAATTTACAGGATATTCATGGCTTTTGTGTATTATAAGGATATAATGTACAAGATATTCATGGTTTTTGTGTATTATATATATATATATATATATATATATATATATATTATATATAAAACAATGAGTGTGACTATACCCTGTGACCTACAGCAAATGAAATTATAGTATGGGAATGGGTTTGGGGGACAAGTGAAGTACTCTGTTTAGAGAACACTCAAGCCTTTTTAGAGGGTGTTACCCTTCAGTGGATACTTACAATTCCTGAATGTTTTCACATGGTGCTTTCTTGTCCACCAGGCACTGCATCATTGACGCACTAAGGTAAGGCAGGAATGGTCCAACATGTATTGGGATCAACTGAGGAGCAGGGTTGCTGCTGTTTACTTTCTGCAAAATACTGGGCCAGATCCCTGCCAAGAAGAAATTCTTCCATTCTTTGCTCACATTCTGAAACTGATCAAATGAAAATAAGAAAGGTCACTGTTTTTTGTTGTAGGAGGAAACATAAACCCTCTAAACCAACAAATATAAAAAAAAAAGCACGTTTGCAATTAACATTGTTTTCTGTTTTTCAAGTTGTTAGCAGTTTTTACACTGCTATATAGTGAATGTAAGAAACAGCACCACCTGGTGGTCCTTACAGATGACTGGCTACCGTTGGATGAAAATGAATTTCCCCAGCAAAGGAACATCTTGTGACGTCATTCTGCTTTAGGGAATCAGAATTTTCCCGACACTGTCCGTTCTATGCATTTAGACTGTATCGACACATCTATCTATTTAGTGCTTATGAATACCATAATAAAAAAACGGAATGACAGACAGAAGGCAGAACAATGGCATGACTGCTTTGACTTAGGGGAAAATATGTTGACTCACTAAAGTCATAATTATGTTTTTCTGACATGCCCTTTTTGTGTTTTGGTTAAAAAAGTTAACCAACCAGAAAAAGTGGAATATGAGAACAAACACATTTGACTTAGCTCTGGTCAAAATAGATTTAGACAATAAAAAGTATTTGCCTAAATCCGTCAAATGCTTTGCGTGTACAGATATTTGCTTTGTTATTGTATCAAGTCATGCTTTCTACTCAAATGAGTTGTCTAGCAGTTCATTTGCAGGACCTTTTCTTCTGAAATACAACCATGTAGACAATAACTCTAGGAAGGGATATCTCAGCCACATCTGATGCACTTGGATCAGCCTGGATCTATGTAGTGCCCCATACATAAGATGGAAACAAAGGGCAACAGGTAGGATGACTGAGGGAAACATGGAAGCTCATAAGCTCCAGACTAGGGATGATTATGTGCTTAGAACAGTTAGAAACCATCTAGAAATAGCAATATTATTTAGACAAGAGATGCAAAGCTTGAGATGTTTGTAGAACATGTCCCACCATGAAGTAAAGGTTTGGGGATGTTTAGAACTATAGTTAATAAGAACTAGAAAATACAGACGGACTTCCATGATTTATGGAATTTATGGTTTGTCATGTCTAGTCTTTGGACTAGTTATACACACCTGCCCAGTTAGGTTGGAGAGCATAATGTCTGCGTTGCTACTGTTCAACTTTGAGAAAAACAAGATGGAATACAGACTATCATTGCTCATTACGCTGCTGGGACAGGCAGTTAAATTCAGCAGCAGATCCGAGGTAAATTCATCTAAATTGGCCTCCTAGAGAGAAAGAGAGAGAAAAACCAAAATTATCAGTACATATAGCTCTTATGGATTTTAAACTCAAGGCATAGTTAGTAGGCTTAAAGGAGAACTAATGCTTAGCTAAAGAAGTAGCTAGAAATGTTGTACATTATGTTTTGGGTTTCTGTACCAGCCGAAGACAACCACAGCCCTTTAGCAGTAAAGATCTGTGTCTCCGAAGATGCCCCAGTAGCTCCCCATCTTCTTTTCTGCTGATTCACTGCACATGCTCTGTGCTGCTGTCACTTACTGAGCTTAGGGACCCACTCACAATATACAGTACACATGGAATAGAAATGTCACAATATAAGGCTGATTAGTAATTAATACACATAATTACTACATGGCAGCACAGAAACCAGTGCAATTAGCATCAGAATTTAATAATCAGCAAACCTGTAGCATCAGCTTATATTACAGCCAGGGAAGCTCATTTTCTGCTGGATAATTAGTGACGAGCCCTAAGCTTAGCTTCTCAACAGCCAATCAGAGCCCACTGAGCATGTGAGTGTCACAGACACTTTCCAAGATGGTGACCCCCTGTGACAAGTTTGAAGTCCTGGATCATTGCTGCTATTGACAAGCTGACACTTTAGCCTCATGCAATTAGTTCACTATATAAAATATGTCTTTTTTAGCCACATTTATTTTTAGGGTTTAGTTCTCCTTTAAGTGGCATACTCACTGGTGTGCAGGCATATTCTTCGAACGTCCATTCACAAGCGTCTGCGATGTTTGTAATTGTGCTATGAAAAGAAGGAAGGTATTAAAGATAAGTCATTGGCATGAATACCTAGTTGACTTAGAACCGAAGAGAACGCAATACAGATTTGTCTTTAATTTAATTTCTCATGTGCACAGATGCACTGGGAAACATTTGATCAGTTTAGCCACGGGTGGAACAAGACAGCCATGTCTCCAAATCTTTAGACAACCGTTTATTCAGTTCTGTTTATAGGAATCGGAAGCACTGTGTATTTTCAGTGTAAGTGGTGGGTCTGTGACAGTTAGTTAATGCGAAAGTCTATGGCTGCCTGAATGTATAGTTAGGAGAGCCATTTTGTGCAGTTGTGTGCCACTAGCCTAAACCTCGTCTATGATGCTACTGTCCCTGACTGGCTCTTTATCACCTCCCATAGGCCTTATCTTGAAAATCTGGACTGACATAGCAGAATCAGGAATAAGCACAACTGGGGCCTCACCTGTTTGCGTTGGCACACAACACTGTTTCTGTGAAAAACAAATAAAAGAATGGTTAGGGAAACATTGTTTATTTTACACCAAAACCTACAAAATAGACAAATTAGGAACCTACCATTAAAAGAGTAGGGGGGACACTGTGGAGAAAACCAAGAAGACATTAGCATCATTTTCAGGCAGAAGGACAAAAACCATGTAATCATAATGATAGAGAAGCATTTAGGACAGGGCCAGTTTTCAACATAATACATGTATGGAGTAGGTGGAACTGGTTGCTATGGGTTACTAGGCCCGGAAACAAACTTTGCATCATTCAGCAGGTACCATTTACGGGTCAGCTGCTTGAAAACTTGAAAAACTTTTTGAAAAAAAAAATAGGTTGTTATGGGTTACTGGACTTGGGCAAACTTTACGCCTTTTATTACATAATGCTACAGGTATATAGGTATGGAGGTACTGCATATATTGATGCTGGGAGCTTTTGAGCGATATTGACTCATCGTCAACATTGGCTCATTGGTTCAAGCCAAAATGTTGGGTTAAAGATGGTGGATTACCCAAACAATATATAGTATATTGTACAGAGTCCATGGATAAATATAGTCCTGTATTGTGATAGACTGGGTAATCTTACATTAAGGGGCACATTTACCTAGGGTCGAATATCGGGGGTTAATTAACGAAGGATTTTGCGCTATTCCTACGATCGAAGTACTGTCTCTTTAAAAATTTCTTCGACCCCCTAGTTCGCCACCCAAACCTACCGAGGCCAATGTTAGTCTATGGGGAAGGTCCCCATAGGCTTCCTAACAATTTCCTGATCGAAGGAATAATCGTTCGATTGAACGATTAAATCCTTTGAATCGAAGGAAATTGTTAGGAAGCCTATGGGGACCTTCCCCATAGACTAACATTGGCCTCGGTAGGTTTGGGTGGCGAACTAGGGGGTCGAAGAAATTTTTAAAGAGATAGTACTTCGACTATCGAATGGTCAAATAGTCGAACGATTTTTAGTTTGAATCGATCGATTCGAAGTCGAAGGTCGTAGTCGAAGGTCGAAGTAGCCCATTCGATGGTTGAAGTAGCCATATTCGACCATTCGAAATTCAAACTATTTTTCCTCTATTCCTTCACTCGAACTAAGTAAATGGGCTCCAAATCTTACATAGAATGTATATCTGTCTCTCGTTAACAAAAATAGAGGTTGTTATTAATCAAATCTGGTGAATTTGAGAGTAGTGACCCATAGCAGCACCAACTGATCAGATAACTGCATTATGTGCCAGTACTCCGTGCCCAGTGGAATATAGAATAAAGCCACATTTTGTTTACATGCCCAGGGCAAGTTCAGATGTCAGTCATCCAAATGACTAGATAATGTGGGGGAGTAAGTACCCCATTAGCCTAATGATCAGATAAGATCATTGACCTCATAAACTTCAGCGGGTATTGCCCATATTGGTTGATAATTTCCCTCTATTGAGTGACTTTATCTGCCTGGATGTCTCCAGTTTAGGAGCAATTGAAGCAGCATTCTTGGGGGGTGGGGGAAGCAAAATTCTTTTACACCCCTTAGTCCCTTAACTTATCATCCTCTGTCACAAAACACATACTTGGCTTGTGGCCATTGAATATTACATATGAAAAAAAAAAGCAAATACTTTCAGACAGGGAAGTTTTAACACTTACAATGTTGTTGGCAGCGACAGACACAGTCACCAGAAGGCCTGAATGCAACAAAGGAAACATCATATCGGTTACACTTGAAATCATATCACTTCTGTTCAAAAAGGAACTTAGAGGGACTTAAAAATGAATGTCTCATATGAGCCAAAAAATGGGATTGTTTTATTCCAGAATATTACTTTTTAAGGTTAAAGGTGAGAACTCAATGCCAAAGGTGCATGATTAATGCTTGTCAGTTGGCTAGAAGTGTGGTGTTGTACATGTTATTACAATGTAAGTATATGGGGGTAATTTGGGGTGATTTGACACCATGTTCAGGCTGTTATAATACGCAGCTCTCAAAGTGTCCAAAGACACCCCTGGGAAAAAAAGCATCTTAGGAATGTGAAGAATTGCTCTTCTGTATAAACCATTAAGTATTAAGCCTACATTTTGTTGTTATTCACAACCAGAACCAAAACACCTGTAAATGCCAATGTGACCCCTATTCAGTCCCCTTTTGGTGTATTGTTTTACTGGGACTCAGGGCCGGATTTACATTCAGGGGCAGGATTTACATTTTAGAGCGCCCCTAGGCCAGCTGCCGTTCCCTCCCTTTCATTTGTGCAAATTTTCAAAATCGAGACCAGAGCAATGGGGATTGGGCACACAGAGAATCTCTCATGCTCATCCCCAGTGTTTTTGAACCAATGTGGGTGTGGTTGGGCAGCATGCATCCCCCTAAAATCCTGCTGCCCTAGGCCTGGGCCTTGGTGGCCTCTCCTCAAATCTGGGCCTGCTGGGACTGTTGACTGGAACCAATAGCCAGGCAGACATGGCTCTCAGAATGGGAGAAAATCCAGAATCTCCAGATCAGAAATATATTTTCTGCATACCAACGTGGTTGGAGATGGGAAATGATAATGGCAGAGAGAGGACATATAAATTATAACAGTAGACCAGAACTCTAATTCCCCACCACAAAAATGCAGACTAAAAGTATGAGGCCTCCAGTTGGATCCAAACAAAGATTTTTTTTAGGTATGTTAGAAATGCAACAGTGGTTTTGCCTTCTCTTGTAATGCTGTCTGCATGTAACTAAATATACTGTACTCCATGGGTTTGCACTTACTTGTCAGAAGCAGGGCACTTCTTAGCGGAACCCCCATATTGAGGTCAGGACAACCAACCTGTGTACAAAACAAAAGAATCTGATTTATGGCACATTCGCATGCAACGTTCTGCATCATGATAAAAAGCTCTGGTCAGATGTATGTTTTATCCCAAATGACTCCCTTGTTTTTACTTCCAGACAAAGAAAAAGTCTGTTTTCCCAAAGAAAACCTACAGCAGAGACGGATGTATGTACAAGTGGGACCCAATAGTAGGTATGACATCTGTTTTATGGAACTAGGGGTTTTCGATTAAATGGTATTTCTGTCATTTAGATCACCAACCTTTGGTCATGGCTCCCCTTCGCTCGCAAAATGAACACATACATAGGAAAATAGTATCTCTACAAATGATTCTAGGGTAGGGATTCTGAACCTTTTGTTTACCTATGAGCCACATTCAAATTAAAAAAAGTTGGAGAGCAACACAAATATGCAAAAAGTGCCAACTATGGGCTGTGATTGATTTTGGTAGCCCCTATGTGGACTGTCAGCCTGTAGGAGACTCTGTTTGGAAGTACACCTGGTTTTTATACCACCAAAAATTGCTCCCAAGCCTAGAGTGCTTTGTGTCCACTGGGAGCAACATCCAAGGGGTTGGTGAGCAACATGTTAAGCTACTGATTGGGAACCACTGTTCTAGGAGAACATAGTCACCCCAAATCTTACCCTAACTGACCATCAAGATGGACCTTCTGGTATATGTAGGAGAGCAAACAGACAGTCTCCTCAATTCTCACTCTAAATAGCCTTCAGATACCACCCCAGTTGAACTATCCCCAAAGTTAGGAACCACTGGCTTAAGGCTACTAATAAACATTTAAACATTATAAAAATGCTACTGGCTTTGTTTGGACATCAACAATGATTTATTCAGCTTCGATACCATTAAGTACATGGTGTTGTCTTATTATTACAGTGAATCATAAAAAATATTTTATAGGTCTCATTAAAGAATGGTATTCCCATATTTTGGAACTTAAAGGAGAACTAAACCCTAAAACTGAATATAGCTAAAAATGTCTTATTTTAAATACTTATTGCACCAGCCTAAATTTTCATCTTCCCAATAGCAGCAATGATCCAGGACTTCAAACTTGTCACAGGGGGTCACCATCTTGGAAAGTGTCTGTGACACTCACATGCTCAGTGGGCTCTGATTGGCTGTTGAGAAGCTAAGCTTAGGGCTCGTCACTAATTATCCAGCAGAAAATGAGCTTCCCTGGCTGTAATATAAGCTGATGCTACAGGTTTGCTGATTATTCAATTCTGATGCTAATTGCACTGGTTTCTGTGCTGCCATGTAGTAATTATGTGTATTAAAAATGTCATTTTTTGAAGAATTAAAAAAAGGATCCAATGAGTTTCGCTCCAATCAGTTGCAATCATTAAATGTTATGCCTGACCATACAACCAATATCTAGTAGATCAGGCACCGACACATCCAAAAAATGATTGTGGAAATGCTGAGCAAATATTACGCATTGCCTCCTACAAGTAAAAATTTAAAAAATTTGCATTGGGGATACAGGTATGGGACCTGTTATCCAGAATGCTCGTAACCTGGGATTTTCCGGATAATAGATATTTCCGTAATTTGGGTCTTCATACCTTAAGTCTACTAGAAAGTCATATAAACATTAAATAAACCCAATAGACTGGTTTTGCTTCCAATCTTAATTGGGATCAAGTACAAACTACTGTTTTATTATTACAGAGAAAAAGGAAATCATTTTTAAAATTTGGATTATTTGGATAAAATGGAGTCTACGGGAAACAGTCTTTATGTAATTCTGAACTTGACTTGAACTGGATAACGGGTTTCCAGATAATGGATCCCATACCTGCACTGATTTTTTTTTCTTAATTTAAAATGTTTTAAAATATTAAAATATATTTTAATATAGACATGATATTGTATTCCCCCCCAAAAAAATATATACAGTTATAGGATCTGTTATGTGAAAATCCATTATCCAGAAGCTCTGAATTACAGGAAGCCCATCTCCCACATTATCCAAATAATTAAAACATTTTAAAAATTATTTCTTTTTTTTCTGTAATAATAAAACAATGCCCAGGTCTGAGCATTAAAAAAAGATATATATATATATATATATATATATATATATATATATATATATATATATATATATATATATCTATCACAATATACTAAGGTATGTTATAGCCTTGCATGGTTATCTCTTTAGCAGTTAAGCACAGGGACACCTACCTGTCTGTCGAAGCTGTCTGTTCTTCAGTACTAACAGTGCTGCACAATTGCAAGGATTTAAGGTAATATACACTAGCTGGGTGTGGCTTGTGTCTGATGCAAAACCTGAACTTAACCTATATGTTTCCCCAATTCACTCGGAGACGGCTTCACAAACAAGTGCAGCAAAAACAGTGCAAAAGGTTAATTGCAGGGTCCCTATATTTGTAGTGTTTTGGAACCAGGAAAAACACAAGAATTTATGATCATTTCCAGGCCGGCTCCATTTGTCAGGGGCAACCCTTAGTTGTTTTATTTTACGGCATAAGAAATTGCATTTATATTGGGCATTTCATTTTATTTTAATTTAAATTATACCCCACTTCTGGGCAGCAGCCAGAGGGGTGGGGTGTTTGAGCTCAGGGCTGCCACCTGTTGTATCCCCCCAACAGTCGCGGAACTAGATGTTACTGGGTCCCACATATCCAGAGGTTGTCTTGTTTTACCTATATCGATTGAGATTGGTCATTAATTAGGGCCTCATGGGGTCCTGGGCCCCCTGCAGCCGCAGGGTCTGCTTCTTCTATAGTTACACCCCTGCCCCCCAACCTTTTCACAGCTGCTGGCTGCATCCCCGGGCTGTTTAGGAACGTTGCATTGCTGAGTGCCAGCCAGTGCCCGTTTTGTGAGCAGGGAGCCAGATTCTTGGTGTACCTGAAAGGGAATTCCGCAATATTTTTTCCTGTGCAAGGAAAGAGCTGCCTATATCCTACTGTGTTTCTAGGAAGTGAGTGTTGGTACCCGTCCGTCCACCACGCACCCCATAGACAGGGACCAGAGAGGGTCTATGGGCAGCTCCAATAAAGATGCCATTTTGAAGTGATTTAAATGATCATTTTTGAACCAAACCAAAACCGTACACCACATATGTGTTGTGTAACAAGGGAGACTTTAAAAGAAGCTACTGTATACAGGTATGATATCCATTATCTAGAATCAGAATATGCTGAATAACAGGAAGGCCATCTCCCATAAATCCCATTTTATCCAAATAACCCAAATTTTTCAGAATGATTTTTTTTTCTCGGTAATAATAAAACAGTAGCTTGTACTTGATCGAAACTAAGATATAATTAATCCTTTTTGGAAGCAAAACCAGCCTATTGGGATTATTTCATGTTTTTCTAGTAGACTTAATCCAAATTATGGATCTATTATCTGGAAAACCCCAGATCCCCAGCATTCTGGATAACAGGTCCCATGACCGTATTTCCTCTAACTCTCTTGCAGATGGCGTTGAGCTGCAAAGTATTTTATCCATAGGAAAAAGCAAGAGCCTGAAAAATGTAGAATTTATGACATTTAAAGGTTAATACTCATTTAATACCTATCCCAGATATGAAGGCTCTTTTATGAAGGCAAAAGCAATGGCCTTCATAAAGGCAGTTCCTTGTGTACATTGCTTTGTTTGTATAATCTTGGTTACTACCACCTCTGTTTTTTTCCTTATTTCCCTCTGGAACTTATTCATTGTTTCCCCATCACCCTTTCCCACCTATTCAGTTCAGTTCAGTTTACAGTAGTCAGTCCCTTGGTTGATGTTCTCCAAAATAACCAATTAGCAAGTAGCATTAGATGAGTCTAAAGGTGGCCATCCATATAAAGATCCATTTGCTTGGCAAGGTCTCCCAATGAGTGGATCTCTCGCCAATATGCCCAGCTTGATCTGTGTGATATGTAGAGATGTCGCGAACTGTTCGCCGGCGAACTTGTTCGCGCGAACATCGGGTGTTCGCGCTCGCCGGAAGTTCGCGAACGTCGCGCGACGTTCGCCATTTTGGGTTCGCCATTGTTGGCGCTTTTTTTTGCCCTCTCACCCCAGACCAGCAGGTACATGGCAGCCAATCAGGAAGCTCTCCCCTGGACCACTCCCCTTCCCTATAAAAACCGAAGCCCTGCAGCGTTTTTTCACTCTGCCTGTGTGTGCTGAAGAGATAGTGTAGGGAGAGAGCTGCTGCCTGTTAGTGATTTCAGGGACAGTTGAAAGTTTGCTGGCTAGTAATCGTTTTGATACTGCTCTGTTATTGGAGGGACAGAAGTCTGCAGGGGTTTGAGGGACATTTAAGCTTAGGTAGCTTTGCTGGCTAGTAATCTACCTTCTACTGCAGTGCTCTGTATGTAGCTGCTGTGGGCAGCTGTCCTGCTTCTGATCTCATCTGCTGACTGCTGCAATAACAGTAGTCCTTGTAAGGACTGCTTTTATTTATTTTTTTGTTGTTTTACTACTACTACTACTACTACTACTATAAGAGCCCAGTGCTATTAGTCTAGCAGTGTTGGGGAGTGGGACTGGTGTGCTAATCTGCTGCTCCTAGTAGTTCAGCAGCACCAACTTGAATTTTTTTTTTAATATTCATTTTTTTTTTTATTTTACTTTTTTTTATTTTACTACCGCTGTAGTAGTGTATAAGTTGACCTTTTAGGCATTATTTGCCCTGTAGGCATTTTTTGCCCAGTGTGTTATTCAACCAACTGCCATCTAGCTGTGTGACCTTGTTCACATTCTGTCTAAATATCCATAATATTACCGTCTCCAGAAAAAACACCGGAGTGACTTTTTTCAAGCAGCCATAATATATTTTACGTAATCCGTATCCACCGCTGTAGTAGTGTATACGTTGACCTTGTAGGCATTATTTGCACAGTGTTTTCTTCAACCCGCCATCTAGCTGTGTGAGCTTGTTCACATTTTGTCTAAATATTGATAATATTATCGTCTCTAGAAAAACCACTTGAGTTACTTTTTTTCAAGCAGCATTCATATATTTTACGTAATCCGTATCCACCGCTGTAGTAGTGTATACGTTGACCTTGTAGGCATTATTTGCACACTGTTTTCTTCAACCCGCCATCTAGCTGTGTGAGCTTGTTCACATTTTGTCTAAATATTGATAATATTATCGTCTCTAGAAAAACCACTTGAGTTACTTTTTTCAAGCAGCATTCATATATTTTACGTAATCCGTATCCACCGCTGTAGTAGTGTATACGTTGACCTTGTAGGCATTATTTGCACACTGTTTTCTTCAACCCGCCATCTAGCTGTGTGAGCTTGTTCACATTTTGTCTAAATATTGATAATATTATCGTCTCTAGAAAAACCACTTGAGTTACTTTTTTTCAAGCAGCATTCATATATTTTACGTAATCCGTATCCACCGCTGTAGTAGTGTATACGTTGACCTTGTAGGCATTATTTGCACACTGTTTTCTTCAACCCGCCATCTAGCTGTGTGAGCTTGTTCACATTTTGTCTAAATATTGATAATATTATCGTCTCTAGAAAAACCACTTGAGTTACTTTTTTTCAAGCAGCATTCATATATTTTACGTAATCCGTATCCACCGCTGTAGTAGTGTATACGTTGACCTTGTAGGCATTATTTGCACACTGTTTTCTTCAACCCGCCATCTAGCTGTGTGAGCTTGTTCACATTTTGTCTAAATATTGATAATATTATCGTCTCTAGAAAAACCACTTGAGTTACTTTTTTTCAAGCAGCATTCATATATTTTACGTAATCCGTATCCACCGCTGTAGTAGTGTATACGTTGACCTTGTAGGCATTATTTGCACACTGTTTTCTTCAACCCGCCATCTAGCTTTGTGAGCTTGTTCACATTTTGTCTAAATATTGATAATATTATCGTCTCTAGAAAAACCACTTGAGTTACTTTTTTTCAAGCAGCATTCATATATTTTACGTAATCCGTATCCACCGCTGTAGTAGTGTATACGTTGACCTTGTAGGCATTATTTGCACACTGTTTTCTTCAACCCGCCATCTAGCTGTGTGAGCTTGTTCACATTTTGTCTAAATATTGATAATATTATCGTCTCTAGAAAAACCACTTGAGTTACTTTTTTTCAAGCAGCATTCATATATTTTACGTAATCCGTATCCACCGCTGTAGTAGTGTATATGTTGACCTTGTAGGCATTATTTGCACACTGTTTTCTTCAACCCGCCATCTAGCTGTGTGAGCTTGTTCACATTTTGTCTAAATATTGATAATATTATCGTCTCTAGAAAAACCACTTGAGTTACTTTTTTTCAAGCAGCATTCATATATTTTACGTAATCCGTATCCACCGCTGTAGTAGTGTATACGTTGACCTTGTAGGCATTATTTGCACACTGTTTTCTTCAACCCGCCATCTAGCTGTGTGAGCTTGTTCACATTTTGTCTAAATATTGATAATATTATCGTCTCTAGAAAAACCACTTGAGTTACTTTTTTTCAAGCAGCATTCATATATTTTACGTAATCCGTATCCACCACTGTAGTAGTGTATACGTTGACCTTGTAGGCATTATTTGCACACTGTTTTCTTCAAACTGCCATCTAGCTGTGTGTATTATCGTTTCCAGAAAAACCAACTGAGTTTTTGTTGTTGTTGTTTTTTTAAAAATAATGCCAGGCAAAGGCAGGCCGCCACGCAGAGGCCGTGCTAGGGGCCGTGCTGCTATGCAATCCTGTGGCCCTAGCAAATTGCCCAGTTTTAAAAAGCCAATGACCCTGAACTCCCAAAATGCTGAAGAGGTAGTTGACTGGCTTACACAGCACACCCCATCCTCTACCGTTTCTAACTTTACCACAACATCCTCCTCATCCTCCACTGCTATGGCCACCCCACGTAACACTTCCTCCACCACCGGTGCCCCTTCTTCACTGGAGTCAGAGGAGTTATTTTCCCATGAGTTTCTTGAACTGAGTAATGCGCAACCATTATTGCCAGAAGAAGATGAAGGAGATGAGGACCTTACACCAGATTTAATTCTAGCAGAGAACACGATAGAGATGGACATAATGAGTGATGAGGAGGAGGTCCCCGCTGCTGCTTCCTTCTGTGATGTGTCAGAAGAAATTGATGCATCTGAGGAGAATGATGATGAGGAGATTGATGTTTTGTGGGTGCCTAGTAGAAGAGAGCAAGAGGAGGGTAGTTCAGATGGAGAGACGGAGAGTCAGAGAGGCAGTAGGAGAATAAGACTTAGAAGAAGCAGGGAGGACAGCCCGCAGGGATCAGTAGGGCAACAACATGTATCGGCACCTGTGTACAGCCGGCCAACGCACCCGCCATTGCCGCCAATGCCGCCAACTTCTACTGTTACCGCCAGATCGCACACTTCCAAAAAGTCAGCAGTGTGGGATTTTTTTAATGTGTGTGCCTCTGACAAAAGCATTGTAATTTGCAATGAGTGCAGTCAGAAACTGAGCCTTGGTAAGCCCAACAGCCACATAGGTACAACTTCTATGCGAAGGCACATGAGCGGCAAGCACAAAGCACTTTGGGAGCAACACCTCAAAGGCAACAGGCAAACTAAAAGCCACACTCCTTCTGGTCCAGCATCTTACTGCTCTACCTCTGCTCTCCTTGACCCGTCTGAACCACCCTCCACTCCGCCTTCCACCTTGACCACCTGTTCCCATTCCCAGTCATCTGCCACCAGCCAAGTTTCTGTGAAGGCCATGTTTGAGCGTAAGAAGCCAATGTCTGACTGTCACCCCCTTGCCCGGCGTCTGACAGCTGGCTTGTCTGCACTCTTAGCCCGCCAGCTTTTACCATACCAGCTGGTGGACTCTGAGGCCTTCCGCAAATTTGTAGCAATTGGGACACCGCAGTGGAAGGTACCCAGCCGCAATTTTTTTTCTAAAAAGGGAATACCACACCTGTACCAACATGTGCAGAGCCAAGTTACCGCATCTCTGTCACTTAGTGTTGGGCCAAAGGTCCATATGACTACTGACGCATGGTCCTCCAAGCATGGTCAGGGCAGGTATGTCACCTACACTGCCCACTGGGTGAACTTGGTAATGGCTGGGAAGCAGGGAATGGGTAGCTCAACAACAACAGTGGAGTTGGTGTCACCGCCACGGATTGCACGCGGTTCTGCCACCACCTCTACTCCTCCATCGCTCTCTACCTCGTCTTCTTCCTCTTCTTCTTCTTACTCTGCTGCTGGGTCCTCCTTCTCCTCCTCCATACCTGTGCACCCCCAGCTCCCCCTAGGCTATTCGACGTGCCAGGTACGCCGTTGTCACGCTGTCTTGGGGATGACGTGCCTGGAAAGCAAAAACCATACCGGATCTGTACTCCTGTCATCTCTGCAGTCACAGGCCGATCGGTGGCTGACCCCACACCAACTGCAGATCGGAAAAGTGGTGTGTGACAATGGAAGCAATCTGTTGGCAGCGTTGAGACTGGGCAATTTAACACATGTGCCCTGCATGGCACATGTGTTAAATTTAATAGTCCAACGTTTTGTCTCCAAGTACCCAGGATTCCAGGACGTTCTCACCCAGTCCAGAAAGGTTTCGGCCCATTTCAGACGTTCCTACACAGCCATGGCACGCCTTGCTGACATTCAGCAGCGCTACAACATGCCAGTCAGGCGTTTGATTTCTGACAGCCAGACTCGCTGGAATTCAACGCTCCTTATGTTGGAACGTCTGCTGCAACAACAAAGGGCCGTCAACGAGTACCTTTTTGAACTGGGTGGTAGGACTGGATCTGCAGAGCTGGGGATTTTTTTCCCCCGTTACTGGGTGCTTATGCGCGATGCCTGCAGGCTCATGCGACCTTTTGAAGAGGTGACAAATATGGTCAGTCGCACCGAAGGCACCATCAGCGACCTAATACCCTTCGCTTTCTTCCTGGAGCGTGCCGTGCGACGAGTGACAGATGAGGCTGTAGACCAGCGTGACGAGGAGCTGGAAGCGCGCGATTTCTGGTCGGAATCACCAGAACGAACCCAGGCACCTGCTGCAACGCAGGGAGAGGTGCCAGAAGTGGAGTCAGAGGAGGAAGGTGGCTTTGTGGAGGAGGAGGAGGAGGACCAACAGGAGCAGGCTTCCCAGGGGGCTAGTGGTGACCTTTTGGGGACCCCTGGTCTTGTACGTGGCTGGGGGGAGGAGACCGTGGATGATGCAGTCCTTGATAATGAGGAAGCGGAGATGGATAGCTCTGCATCCAACCTTGTGAGAATGGGGTCTTTCATGCTGTCATGCCTGTTGAAGGACCCCCGTATCAAGAGGCTTAAGGAGAAGGACCTGTACTGGGTCGCAACGCTACTAGACCCTCGGTACAAGCATAAAGTGTCAGAAATGTTACCAACATACCACAAGTCCGAAAAGATGCGGCATTTACAAACCAGCCTGCAAAACATGTTGTACAATGCTTTTAAGGGTGATGTCACTTCAGGAACTCATCAACATTCCAGGGGCAGAGGTGCCAGTAATCCTGCCACGAGCGCACCTGCAAGGACAAAGCCCTTTGGCCAGTCTGTAACGTCAGACATGCAAATGTTTTTCTGTCCAAGGCAGCGCCACAACCCTTCTGGATCCACCCTCAAAGAACGCCTCGACCGGCAGGTAGCGGACTACCTGGCATTAACTGCAGATATCGACACTCTGAGGAGCGATGAACCCCTGGACTACTGGGTGTGCAGGCTTGATCTGTGGCCAGAGCTGTCACAATTTGCCATGAACCTCTTGTCTTGCCCAGCCTCAAGTGTGCTCTCAGAAAGGACCTTCAGTGCAGCAGGAGGGATTGTAACTGAGAAGAGAACTCGCCTAGGTCACAAAAGTGTCGATTACCTGACCTTTATTAAAATGAATGAGGGGTGGATCTCGGAGGGTTACTGCACGCCGGAAGACTTGTTCTGACTTCTATGCAGCTGTCCTTCTCTTCAAGCCTCATGACTCCACACACAGCTGTCCTTTAGCGTCCTCCTCCCTCCGCCACCGTTACAAACTAGGGTGCAAACCCTACTGGTTTAATTTTTTCTGGCCTCTGTGCTTCAGTGGCTGCAACCAAAAAAACTGGGCAAACAATGTCTACAAGGTCAACGTATGGCAAAAAATGACTATTTTCAGCATTTATATGGCATATTTTTTTCTGGCAACTGTGCTTCAGTGGCTGCGACCAAAAAAATGCATATTTTCTGCATTTATATGGCATAATTTTTCTGGCCTCTGTGCTTCAGTGGCTGCAACCAAAAAAATTTATATTTTCAGCATTTATATGGCATAATTTTTCTGGCCTCTGTGCTTCAGTGGCTGCAACCAAAAAAATTTATATTTTCAGCATTTATATGGCATAATTTTTCTGGCAACTGTGCTTCAGTGGCTGCGACCAAAAAAATGACTATTTTCAGCATTTATATGGCATATTTTTTCTGGCCTCTGTGCTTCAGTGGCTGCGGCCAAAAAAACTGGGCAAACAATGCCTACAAGGTCAACGACGTTGACCTTGTAGGCATTGTTTGCCCAGTTTTTTTGGCCGCAGCCACTGAAGCACAGAGGCCAGAAAAAATATGCCATATAAATGCTGAAAATAGTCATTTTTTGCCATACGTTGACTCAACGTATATGGCAAAAAATGACTATTTTCAGCATTTATATGGCATATTTTTTCTGGCAACTGTGCTTCAGTGGCTGCGACCAAAAAAACTGGGCAAACAATGCCTACAAGGTCAACGTATGGCAAAAAATGACTATTTTCAGCATTTATATGGTATATTTTTTCTGGCAACTGTGCTTCAGTGGCTGCAACCAAAAAAACTGGGCAAACAATGTCTACAAGGTCAACGTATGGCGAAAAATTACTATTTTCAGCATTTATATGGCATATTTTTTCTGGCAACTGTGCTTCAGTGGCTGCGTCCAAAAAAACTGGGCAAACAATGCCTACAAGGTCAACGTATGGCAGTTGTTTAAAGAGAACAGTAGATTACTAGCCAGCAAAGCTACCTAAGCTAAAATGTCCCTCAAATCCCTGCAGACTTCTGTCCCTCCAATACAGAGCAGTATCAAGCAGATTACTAGCCAGCAAACTTACTATCATCTGTCCCTGAAATCACTAACAGCTCTCCCCCTACACTATCTTTTCCAAGCACACACAGGCAGATTTTTCAGATACATTTTTGCCCTTGATCCCCCTCTGGCATGCCACTGTCCAGGTCGTTGCACCCTTTAAACAACTTTAAAATCATTTTTCTGGCTAGAAATTTTTTTTTTAGATGTTAAAGTTCGCCTTCCCATTGAAGTCTATGGGGTTCGCGAACCGCTCGCATTTTTGCGCAAGTTCGCGAATATGTTCGCAAACTTTTTTTCCGACGTTCGCTACATCCCTAGTGATATGGGGCTGATCTGATCGTGGGAATGGCATCAATAAGATAACGGGATTTTAAAACCTGTCCGATCGGGATCCTATCGGGATCTGGATCTGTTGGCAGATCTTATTTCCCTGTGTATGGCTACCTTTACTAAAGCTGGCTATACACAAAGAGATACGCTCTTCTGGCAACATCACCAAACGAGCGGATCTTTCCCCGTGGGCATATTGGGGAAAGGTCCTCTCGTTTGTCGATGTCACCAGAAGAGCGTATCTCTTCTTGTATAGCCAGCTTTAGTAAAGGTAGCCATACACAGGGAAATAAGATCTACCAACAGATCCAGATCCCGGACAGGTTTGAAAATCCCGTTAGCTGATTGATGCCATCCCTAGGGCAGAACGATTGGATTACAACGAGGAGCCACGGTTCGGTCGCCAGAAAATTTAAACCTTCCCGGTCGATATTGTGGCCAGTTATCGATTGGGAAGACCTGTCGGAAGCCCCCATACACTGGCAGATAAATTGCAGAATTAGTCTAAAGGACCGTTATCGGCAGTTTACCTGTGTATGGCTACCTTTAGTTAGAAGCTGAAAGTGAAAATCTGACATGTAGCCTTGATGTTTTTATGTAAGAGGCATGCACATGGGCAGATACTTGAAGGGAATTATAGCAGGGATATAAACGTTGAAGGGACACAACACAAGTGGAGAATTCCTAAACAAACTAACAATGGCCACACGCTATGCTAACTAAACAAATTGCTTTCATGGTGTGTAATGAAATGCGGGTGCTGTTCTTGCTAATTATATATCTGTCAGGAAAGACTTCAATTACGCTCCCTGGCAGCAGTTTGTTTGTTGTGTCAGAACTGGGGGACAGCGATGAGTGAATCTGATTTGTAAAATCCCCATTGAAACGACATACTTTTTTTTTGTTAGTCAATGGGACATCTTCTCTCTGAATAAATTTTATCTGCAAATATATATATATATATACTTGTCAAGAACTTGATCAGCACACCAACATCTGTGATTATTTATTCCACTGTGCATTCCAACTTTTTGATCCACATTTGGATCTTCATCAAGGATCCAAAAAATGTGGAAAAGAGGTTGCGGCAGGATTTACAGTATATATCAAAATACTTAAGTAGGTAGGAGGTCGGTGAGTGGGTGCTATAAGCTGGCACGGTGGTTTTTTCTCTATAGCCTTGTCATTTAAGATGGCCGTAGAAGTAACAATTACTATCTTTCTTGGAAAAGATCTTTCCAAGAAAGATTGTTCGTTTCAATACACACGTGTAGAGCTGAATTTTCAGAAATACAGGTAGAAACAATAGTATTCTGATGATAACAATGGCCGATGTTTGGGTCCCTTCAAAGGAGCCCGATTAAAATTATCCATCCCGATCGACGAGCCATCCGATATCCAAGTCTTTTGCTGATATCTGCCAGCTCTTTTCCCACCATACAAGCACCGAGTAACATACGAAAATTTGTTTCATACGATATTATCTGTGCGTCTATGGCCACCTTTACTCCTATTTTTTGACACTCTCTACTATTGATCTATGTTCCAGATCCGGAGACCATATTCTTTCTTGAATTTCTTATCTCTACGCATCCTTTCGCACTCACACAGTTTCCTTCTCGATTAAAAGGCATTTGCAAATCGACAATTTTGGCCCCAAGGAATGCCTGAAGGTTTATAACCGGTGGATTCATTGGGCTTCCGGTTGCTCGTTTGTACACTCCTGATGAAGATCCCGGTGAGGGATCGAAACATTGAGTGTAATAAATTTTGAAACTTAATATATAAAGTGCCGTAACCTTTCTTTCACGTTTATATACATATTGCAGGCACCTGGGTCGTTCCTGTGTCAACGATGTGCACCTTTGGGACTAGTGTCTAGTGTATACACACATATATATATATATATATATATATATATCCCATTATCCAGAATGTTTGGGACTGTCCCGTGTAATGGATCACATTAAAAAAAACAATAGGCTGTTTTGCTAAAATTTATGATTGCCGACGCGCGTTTCGCAGATTAGCTAAAAGCTGAAAGCTAAAAGACCTTCTCCTCCTTTGTGGGGTCCCTAAAATAGCCAAATGATAAGCTAGCTCTAAGGGTCAGGCCACACTGGGCGTTTTGGGGAGATTTGGTCGCCTGGCGGCTTAAAATGAAAAAAGACCGGCACTAATCACACGCGGGCGCTAATCACATGTGGTGATTCCTCGTGAGGCAATTTCGGAAAACGAACTGGCGCGTGTGATTAGCACCAATGTTTTTTCATTTTAAGCCGGCGCAGAGTCAGGGAAGGCGTTTGGGGAGACTAATCGCCTTGTTTTTGCGGCAACCAAAATCTCCCCAAAACGCCCAGTATGGACTTACCCTTAAGGGTCTCGACCACCACCTATTTTTTCCTGTTCATACTGATTCTGGAAATCCAAGCAGTTGTATTAATCCTATTGAATGAATTGAGAAAAGAATATTGAATCACTTTGCAAACAATTAAGGTCACAGATCCTCAACTAATGTAATTAATTGAATTAATAACTCTCATGATAATGGTGGTAATTAATTAAAATCCGCAATTGATCTTTGGATAAAATCAGAATATAAAATCATCAATTATTTATTTATTCAGCACTAGTCACTTTATTGAAAAAGAGATAGTTGGATAATTAATTTAATGAGCACAAGTCACTTTATATTAATATAAGAGATAGTTCTATTGATTTATTGCAACAACACTTTATAATTATACATGGTCTGGGAGAAAAAAGCACTCTATTGAAAATTAGTGTCTTCATTTATGAATATGCATTATAATTGGTGTTAATAGGGGGCACATGTTTTTGGATCTCTGAGAGGAGTGTGAATTGGTCAAATCCTCAATCTTCTGAAATGCGTCATAATTAATTAAGGGGATATCTCCTTAAAAAAGATAAAAGCAAATACCACAGTAGCAAAAAGTGAAAAGAGAAAATAATAAAACAAGGAAAAGACTGATAACAAGAATAAGATGTAAATAAGGAAATATGGAATTGAGACACTGCCGTCAGATGATGGTGGTGATAAATCATTACCAATTAGAAAAATACATATAGTGTAAAAATAATGGCCCGTAGTTCTATGTTATCCCAATGTAAAATAATAATGTACCCTCAAATAGGGATGTAGCGAACCGCCGTTCGCGAACACCGGCAAAAAATGCGAACAGTTCGCGAACAGTTCGCGAACTTCGAACATCCGAAAATCGTTCGATTCGAACGATCGAAGGATTTTAATCGTTCGATCGTACGATTTTTGTTCGAATCGAACGAAAATCGTTCGATTTTAGCGACCGAATGGTCGAATGGTCGAACGATTTTGACGCGAACGCCTATTGGCGAACGTCGCGCGACGTTCGCGAACTTGCGGCGGACGCGAACAGCCGATGTTCACGCGAACAAGTTCGCCGCAGAACAGTCCGCGACATCCCTACCCTCAAATTTACAAATTACTGTATTTGTAGAACAAATAAAATAATGAAGAGCTTGTTAGCTTCCACTGTTCTTAAATAAGGTGAGAATTAAAATGGAAACAAGAATGGGAATAAAGTTAATAAAAAAAGGGATCACTAAGGAAAATAAAATAAACAAGATAAAGGAACAAAAGGAGCAAATGTAGAAATAAAAGTATTAGGGAACAGTATCAATCCTGGTACCAACCAGCGCGACCAAACTTGCAGCTCCCACATGTCCCGGGGGGGGCGGGTCAGAGGGGGTCATGGGATCCACCGGGTTGTTTCCAGTGTCCTGCCGGCCCAGTCCAACCCTAGTGGTAGGTGCACCCATTTTAGGGTAATAAGGTGTCACCCTGAATATACTATAAGGAACTTCCTAACGTGTTCTTCCCAATTTGTGGTACAGGTATGGGATCCGTTATCCAGAAAGCTCAGAATTACGGAAAGCCCATCACCCTTAGACTCTTAGCAGTGCTTTGAGATGTTGGGGAACCATTTGTGTAATTTACTTGGAGTATGATACCAGAAAAACATTGTTTTGTAAAGACTTTCCTGCTGCCTGACACATTTTTCCTAGCATTCTCCCATATATCTTCCCATGTGTCCATCGATATTTCCTGAGAGAGTATCTCTTCCCATTACATCATATACCTATGTTTAGGGAACAGGTCAACTGGGATGTCTGTCAAAAGCCTTCAGATTGTAGAGATTAGAGCTCTTTGGGGAAGTCCGATTTTACATACAGTATATGTTCAAATCTCGTGAGGGGGGTCGGTTGACCTCCATTAAGCAAAGTGTTCTGGCAGAAGTGTTTCAGCTGTAAATATTCAAAAAAATGTGCTGGGGGTACTTGGTATTTTGTTTGTAATTCTGTGAAAGATAAGAGTTTGTTTGTCAAGGGGTGGATGAAGTCAAGAATTGTAAAGATTTTTTAAGACCCCAATGTGCTTTAAAGGTTTCCTGCATACCTGGAGAGAGTGAAGGGTTACCACGTACTGGCATAAGGGGCAATTGATCGCTTGTTAAATGATACATTTTTTTACATTGGTTCCAGATTCGGAGGGTAAACGTTATCGAACTTAAAGCTCCTAATGGTAATTTAAGGTTTGATCCCCTACACCATAGGTACGTGGCAGGGTGGATTGGAGAGATCCATAAAGTCTCTATGTATGCCCATTTTGATGTTGGTTCATAAGTTGACCAACCAGCTACTTGACGGAAGTGAGCAGCAGTCAACATAACTGTTCTAGGTACCGGTGTCTGGATTTGCCCCAAATGAATTTAAAGAACATAGATTGTTTGTAAGTCCTTTAAGATGGCCTTTGGCACTGGTACAGTTAGAGTCTCGAAAAGGTACAGTAACTTTGGGAGAATGTTAATTTTTAATACTGTAATCTTACCCATCCATGAAATTGTGAGAGGGTTTCATTTGTGTATGAGATTCTTTATTTTCTGTATGAGAGGGGGAAAATTGTATCGATATAGAGTGCCATAAGTTTTAGTCAAATTAATTCCCTGATATTTCAAGGTATGGTTTTTCCACCTATAGTGGAAGGCCGCTGACAAAGCATTCTGTGTATCTATTGGTAAATTCAAGGACAGGGCTTTTTTTTATTTTCAATAAATTTTTATTGTTTTTCCAAAAGGGAAAGAAAAAACGGTTATCGTTTGTTACAGACAAAGGAATATCAGAGTTTGTTAGACATGTACATCGTATAGCATATCGCAGTACATAATAATCAGATGGAACGTGTATCCTATTAAGACATGTCATATGTAACAATTGACCAGTATGTTCAATTAAAATTATACAAATTAAGTAATAATAATAAAGAAAAAAGAAAATAACTGAAGCAAGAAGGTGGTTTACGTCAACATCATAACATTACCATTAGTATTGTAACAGAACAATTGTACGGTATATCTGGATGGTCAGAGTGTCAGCAAATGAGGGGGGAGAGTTCCACCATATCTGCAGTCTATCCAGGGCTGCCAAATTTTCAGAAACATGGGAACCCTGTCTAGAGCAATACCGGTTAACTTTTCGTTTACCATTATCCAGTCTATTTTGGGTTTTAGCAGATTAAAGTTTATTTGCGGAGATTTCCAAGATCTCGCCAGGACCAGCCTAGCGGCTAAAAATATGTTGTTAATAAGTTTCCTTTGCGCTATTGTAACATTTTGTGGTGGGGATCCCATGAGCACCTCATAAGGATCTTTCAATAATTTCACATTCAGAACACCAAAAATTAGATTATACACCCTAATCCAATACCTGGTCGCCCGAGGGCAATTCCACCAGATGTCTGCCATATCCCCAACTGTATCACATCCCCAAAAACATTTATTATTTAGATTCGGATACATTAGTGCTAATCTGTTAGGAGTGAGATACCAACGAAAAAGAACCTTGTAACCAGATTGTAGCAGAATGGTATTATTAGAACATTTTCTAAGGTTGTCCCATAGTTTACTCCATTGCTTATCTGTTAGAGCTCTCCCCAGTTCTTTTTCCCATGACTGAAAATACCGTACTTCAATTAAGGATGTAGGGGAGTTGATATATCTGTACATAGAGAAGATCGCTTTCAAGGGTGCAACTCCATCCGTACACCATTTCTCAAAAAATGTCTTGTTTGGGGCCTCAGGCATTGTTTATGTTTAATGCATTGCGCAGTTATCATGTTGTCACCGTGTCACGAATTGTTTGAAACGCTTCCTGGGTCCCCTCTAACACAGCCTACCCAAATTGATAACCTCCATGGATCTGACACTAATATCCCATAATGTTAAGGGTCTCAATAACCCCCGTAAAAGACGACTAGCAGCGGATTATTACAAAAAATTGGGCGGTGATGTAATATATATGCAGGAGACCCATTTTATCAAGGGAAAGGAACCCAAACATTGGGCAGGAGGCTTCACCAAAAGCTACTATGCTTCAGATCAAGTTAAAAAAAGAGGGGTGGCGATCCTCATTAAAAAGAATACTCCCTTCGTTGAGAAGAAAGTGATTAGAGATCCCAGGGGGGGCTTCTTGATAGTTGAATGTGTTTTGAATAATAGAGAAACGACTCTAGTGTTGGTTTACGCTCCTAGTGACAAACAAAAACTGTTCTATGATGATCTAGAGATGAGATTAGCTACAAACGTATCAGGCTATATCTTAATTGGGGGAGACTTCAATACTACACCGCAGGCTGGCCTCGATAGATCGGGCAACCATAACCTCTCCCAAGCGTTCCCACCCACTAGAACACTTACCACCTTTATGGCCAATTTGTCACTGTGGGATGTATGGCGAATCCAACATCCAGACGACAGGTCCTATATCTTCTATTCTAATGCCCACAAAACCTACTCTAGCATAGATTTCTGGCTAACTAACCCTAAGACTCTACCCTTTATAAAACATACAGATATAACAGAAATCTCTTGGTCTGATCACGCAGCGATTCTTCATACATTAACGGATTGGGGCACCGTCAACACAAACAAGAGATGGCGGCTTAATGAATCGCTACTAGCTGCAGAGAGTATCACCCAGGAATTAGCGGATGAAACTAAACATTACTTTACACAAAATACCACAGGAGAAGTTAGTATAGCAACCACATGGGTAGCTTATAAAGCTGTAATACGTGGTCACCTTATCAAACTAGCATCCCAAAAGAAAAAGTCTAGACAACAGAAAATACTACAGCTGACAAATAAAATAAGGCAACTAGAGAAGGAACATAGCCATAGTGGTGATGGTACCATAGAGCAAGCCCTCATACAATGCAGAGGTGAACTCAATGTGATTTTGTATGAACAAGCTGATCAGGCCATAAGATATACAAATAATAAATTCTATGATAAGGCTAATAAAGCTGATACGCTGCTGGCAGATAAACTTAATCCCAGAGCTCATGCCCAAACCCTACATCCACTCAAAGAACACAATGGGTCGCTGACGTATGACTCGAAACATATAGTGCAACTATTCCAAAATTATTACTCAGAATTATATTCAGGGCATACCACTGATCAAGCCACTAATACTCCTACCCGAATCACCTCCTTCCTAGATACAGTAAAATAGATATCCCACAACTTCACGCAAATGAGAAAGATGTGTTAAACAGCCCGATCACTATTGAGAAAACAAAGGAGGCGATGAAGTCTTTAAATGCAGGTAAAGCTCGGGGGCCTGATGGCTTCTCCGCGGAATTCTATAAAAAACTAGCCAAAAATATATCCCAACACCTAACGAACTGTCCTAGATGGTAAAGCTTCATTCCCTGCTGAAATGCTCCAAGCCAATATAGTTGTGATCCCTAAGCCGGACAGAGACCTGACAAATGTAGGTAATTACAGGCCAATTTCGCTGAAAGACGCTGAAAAAACTTTTGACAGGGTCGACTGGTGGTACCTTCAATGTGTACTTCGCTAACATTTTTGTGAATAACTTTAGATCTGAGTTTAGGAGGGCAATAGGTCTATACCTACTACACTGGCTTGGATCCCTACCATCATTGTGTATCAAGGTGATATAGGATGCCAACATTGAAGAAGGGATGGAGTCTCCAGGCAGAAATGAGGAGACAAATGAGGAGACATGATTTCTATAAATTCCTTATAATAAGAATAGGGGAGTCCATCTGGTCCTGGAGCTTTTGAGAGGAAGGATTTAATGGTCTCTTTGATCTCTTCTACTGTTATCACCTTATTTAAACATTGTAAGTCCTCAGGGGTGAATCTTGTATCAACATTTTCCTTCAGAAAGGCTCTCCTTTGACATTGGATCTTATTTCGTAAATGAACAGGGGGTTCTGGGAGATTGTACAATGTAGTATAATATTCTTGAAAAGCCTTAGCAATTTCTATAGGTGCATAAGCCATTCAACCTCCCTAATGAAATTGCAGTTATTGCTGATTGTATCTGTTGATCTTTCAGTTTCTTAGCTAAAAGAGAGTGGTTTGTCACCTCGCTCACAATATTTTTGTCTAGTCCAACATAATGCTTTTTCAATATCTGCTATTGTTAGTGATTTTTAGCTGTTTGCGAACTAAGACAATTTCCTTCTGAATACGTGCTGTGGGGTTACTATGTGCAGTGTGTTCAAGAGTTTTAAATTTTTGGTCAAGGATGGCCTTAATATGGAGCTTTGCCTTCTTTCTGTAGGTTGATATTGCTATAAATTTACCATAGCATAGACACATTAGTTACAGAATTCACATTCTCTTTAAAATAATTTTGCATTGTTTGTAACTCTTCTAAACATGTCTGCATGTCGTTCAATAAAGACTCATTTAAGCGCCAATGTGCACTTCTCTTTGGAGCTGTAGATAATTCAATATTGAGTATGACAGCCAAATGGTCTGACCAGTGGATAGGAATAATATCCGAAGTTGCTGGATGGGTTAATAAGGGCCTAGGAATAAGAAAAAAGTCCAGCCGAGAAAATAACTGGTGTCTTGTTGACAAAAACATATATGATCTATCATTGGAATGATGAAGTCGCCAAGCATCCTGTAGGTTTAGTCTACGTATTAGCTCTCTGAATCTGCGGCATTGAGTTTTGTATTCCTTTTGTGCAGGAGGTGAAGAGCGGTCCTTTAATTCTGATAGAACTAAATTAAAATCTCCCCCTATTATGGTATAGGGGTGATGGTCGCTGCAGATCATGGCCAGAGTGGTCTTTAAGGGATACTGCCATGGGAAAAAATTTTTTTTTCAAAATGAATCAGTTAATAGTGCTGCTCCAGCAGAATTCTGCTCTGGAATCCATTTCTCAAAAGAGCAAATAGATTTTTCAATATTCAATTTTGAAATCTGACATGGGGCTAGACATATTGTCAATTTCCCAGCTGCCCCTGGTCATGTGACTTGTGCTCTGATAAACTTTAATCACTCTTTACTGCTGTACTGCAAGTTGGAGTGATATCACCCACTCCCTTCCCCCCAGCAGCCAAACAAAAGAACAATGGGAAGGCAGAGCCGGGCCAACCCAGCCAGGCGCCCTAGGCAACCTGTCGGGCCACGTGAAATTTGGCTTCAGCGCGCATGCGCGAAAATTGGCTCCAGCATGCATGCGCAGAAGCTCATTTACGCGAAACATAACAGCGACCGTCGGGGAGAGAAGGGACAGGACACGGGGTAGGCGACAGAGCAGGTACGTGCCTGGCGCCCCTCCATCTTTGCGCCACTCTGCCTACCCCTAGTTCCGGCCCTGTGGGAAGGTAACCAGATAACAGCTCCCTAACACAAGATAACAACTGCCTGGTAGATCTAAGAACAACACTCAATAGTAAAAACCCATGTCCCACTGAGACACATTCAGTTACATTGAGAAGGAGAAACAGCAGCCTGCCAGAAAGCATTTCTCTCCTAAAGTGCAGGCACACGTCACATGACCAGGGGAAATAAACAAAATGTCTAGCCCCATGTCAGATTTCAAAATTGAATATAAAAAAATCTGTTTGCTCTTTTGAGAAATGGATTTCAGTGCAGAATTCTGCTGGAGCAGCACTATTAACTGATGCGTTTTGAAAAAAAACATGTTTTCCGATGACAGGATCCCTTTAAGAAAAGCCAGCTGATTTGAATTCTGGGAATATATGTTCGCCAGATTAAGTGGCTTTCCCTCTAGAGTCCCCTTCAGGATTAAGTAGCGGCCATTTGGGTCACTAAGGATCTTAGATGATTCAAATGGGCAATCTTTATGAATCATAGTAAGACCTGCCCTCTTAGTATTTCTACTGGCTTGGTATACTTTGGGGTAAAGGTTAGTTTTGAGGGTTTGGTTCCCTGAAGCTTTGAAATGAGTTTCTTGCAGCATTACAATATCCAGTCTCAATCTATGAATCTCCCTTATTGCCATTTAGCATTTCATTACGATATTAAGACAGTTAACGTTGAATGTTAGTAATTTCACCATTGTATTAACTTTATATACAAAGCTGAGGAGTGGGCTAAACAGACAAGGCTCGGGCTAAACAATTGCCCAAATAAGCATTTAGGTGCCTCAGATAGGAAACCATTGGGACGTGTGTAAACCCAGGAACACTTTAAACGGATTTATGAACAGGGAAAGTCATAGCACCATACAGAGTATGGGACATCTGTGTTAATCAAATCCTTGTTGTTTAAGGACCAACCGGGCCGCCATGGCCTGTACAGGGGAGCGTCCAGGTCCAACATGGAGTGTGTGTGATAGATTATAAGGTTACATACAGGAGGTTGCCAGTCCGACATTCTGAACTATGTTTGAGGTGCGTCTCGATGTCATAGAGTCACTCTGGGGATTTCTGTTTTGTAGACTTTACTTTTTCCCACACAGGTTTAAGTTTCTCTTGATTTCCACATTGTCTAGTTGGCGAATGCTGTAGTTGCCCTGTTGTCTGGATACCTAACGTCTGTTGGAATTGAGAGCCTTGAGCTAGATCCTGTAATGTGAATTGCCGATTTTCTTTGAGTACAATAAGCTTGAACGGGAAGCCCCAGCGATATGAGATACCTTGGTCTCTGAGCTTTTGGGTGATCGGCCGTAGTTCTCTCTGTTTAGCTAATGTTATGGGGGAAAGGACACTGAAGATTTGGATCCGATGGCCTTGATGTTCAATATGAGTGGCATTCCCTGTTTTATCTATTATACTTTCTTTGCTTTCAAAGTAATGGAGACATACCAATATATCTCTTGGAGTAGAGGAAGTCATCTGCTCTGTCAAATCTCCAGGCTTCTGGTGGAAGAACTGGGTTCATAGTGGAGAACATAGTAGGCAGGTATGTTCTAATATCCTGCGCACTTACCTCCTCCGGTAACCCTCTTATCCTCAGGTTCTGCCTGCAGGATCTGTTTTCCAGGTCTTCTGCATGTAATTTTAAAGAGACCAATTCAGATCTCAGACACTGGTTTTCCTGTTCCAGGTCCATATGCTTTTGGATTACCTCATCTGTTGTGGTCTCCAGATGATCAGTTCTCTCCCCGAGGCTAGTTACCTCCATTTGTATATCATTAAGCGCTGCTTTGATTGTATCCGCTATGGTGGCGGTAATTTTATCATGCAGTGCAGTTAGGTGCTGTGAGAGGATCTGAGCAGTCACCGGCTCTTGGTCCTGTGTAGGTGTAGAGGCACATGCACTTACCTGTTCTCCTTCAGAACGCATGGGAGAGCTGGGGGCTGGGAGTCGAGTGGAGGTTCCGGATCCGAAGTCTCTCCTCCATCTTGTTGAGGCCTGCGTGTGCTTGGTGTCTTTTGTAGGTACCGGACGTTTCTTTAAGGCGTTTCTTACCCATTGCTAATTGCTCAGCTCTGCTTTCTGCACTGCCCAGTGCTTTCCATTTGCTTTATAATCTTATTTAGCGGGTGTTTGGGCTCAGTCGGCACCGAGCTACTCCACAGTATGTCCTGCTCACTCCATAAAAATGATTTCCTTTTTCTCTGTAATAATAAAACAGTAGCTTGTACTTGATCCCAACTAAGATATAATTAATCCTTATTGGAAGCAAAACCAGTCTATTCGGTTTATTTAATGTTTACATGATTTTCTAGTAGACTTAAGGGATGAAGATCCAAATTACAGAAAGATCAGTTATCCGGAAAACCCCAGGTCCCGAGTTTATGGATAATAAGTCCAATACCTGTGTATGTTATTGAAAGTAGATGTGGAGGTAAATATACAGGTTGCACAGTTCGTCCCCTCCGCACTAGATTATATGAACACACGTGTAAAACTAGTCAAAATGTTATTATAGAGGCATTGTAATGATTAATAAATCATAATTCTGATATTAGACATCTAAAGGCACAGGCCGTAGAACAAATAGAAATCAGCTACAGAGGGGAACATAGAGTGGAATTCCTGGATAAAAGACAAACTTATTGGATGTTTACCTTTAATGAAAATTACAATCTTAAACCATTTAACAAATGAATGAAGGGATCCGTATCAATGTAAATACATGGATATTTGACGATACAAGGTCCCATACAGTAAGTGTGTATAGAGTACTGAAATCTATCATTTTTTGGGGGATTAAAAAAAAAAAAAATCTTCCCGGCCATCACCAGAGACTTGTGTGTAAATCCTGCGGCCAGGCTGGGTAGGCTCATTTTTTGCATGATGAGGAGAAAATAATGTCATAAGTCACACGTATGACATCACTTCTGCAAAGGGGGCGCGCCGTGGACCAGAGCTGAATATGGATATGGTAAAACAACTGTAAAACTTGCGTATATATATCTTTTGTCTCCTGCTGTGTATATTGAAATGTCACTAAACTGAGTTTGTGGTCCCTACAAGAAAGATCTGATGGTTTTATGGGGGGCCCTGGCACCACAGTTTTCTTTTAACTTATAGGGGGCCCTGGCCATCAATGGCTTTTTATAACTTGTGTGTGGGGGGGTTACCATTTCTAGTGCTGATGTCTTTTAACTGTGGTGTGGGCGGGATCTGGGGTGGGGCTTGGTAGCCATTTCTAATGGCGGCCCTCGTGCTACCAAGTGGGGAGCTGGTGAACAGTAAAAGTTTTGTGCCCTGGGAAAACCCAGTTCTCATGTCCAAAATCATCTTCCGCTGCACCAGGATCACTTGTCCTCCCTTATCTCTCCCCAAATCCAAACCTCCAATCCAGAGGCCGCTGCCAGATGAGGTTTACACTGCTAATGCTGGTTTGTGTTTTGGTGTACATCATATACAATGGAAAAGGCAACCACTTATTAGAATACCATGTAGCAATATATTCTGTATCCACAGATACTGCACAGAGCACTGATATGACGTGGTACTTGCCCAGCAGGACGGAGCTGCAGAACCAGTTTGGGCTGAATGTGATGTTTCTGGAAATTTCGCTCAATACTAGAAGGATTATCAGGTGTATGAGCCAAAGCCTGTGATATGGGCTTGAGAGACAGGTCATCAAAGTTTAGTGAGACAGGTCACTATATCTATAATACTCTCTTTGCTGTCCACTTATAGGTACTATTATTATTATTGCATTATAAACTGCACAGTGTTGTATATGTGGGACCTCATTGTCTAATCTCATGAGGGTGCAAAGTGCAATGCTGTCAACACTTAATTACTATTTGCAGGGCAGGGGGTCAAGTGTAATTTTTTTAAGCTGTGTCCTAGTTTTCATCTTAAGGGCAACTCTTTGACCTCCCATAATAGGGTGCAAAGAGCTGTCCCTTCCAGTGGTGTAACTAGACATTACTGGGCCCCACAGCAAATTATTTTTCAGGCCCCCAAAATGTTTAGCGGTTGACTTGTTTTATTTATTGAAACTGTATATGAATTAGGGCCACATGGGGCCCCCTGGAGCCGCAGGGTCTGCTTCCTCTATTGTTACGCCGCAGGGTTCTTTCCTATAAACACAATTCTGCAGCTCTGGGAAGTACATGAGAGTCCCAAGATTATGAAGCGCCGCTGAGCTAAAGGGTGTCTATGGGTTGCATATGTGCCACCCATCCCCCTTTTATGAATAAAGTACTGCCGAATGCAGGAGGAGCTTTATTCATAGGAAATAACACTTCCTTCCCCTTATTCTGGTCGCCCAAAAAATTGAGTCTTTAGGTGCGAACTGTGGGTCTAATAGCCATAAGCCTTGTTTCAGAAAGCACTGCAGTATGCAATGTACATAACTCCCCACATTTTGGAAATAGAAAAAGAGACAAAAAGACTTGCTGTATATTTTTTTGACCATGCCCATTTTTGTGACCACATCCCCTAATTACCAAATCCATTTTACAAAATTTGGCAGGTTATGAAAATTCTAACACATTTCTGTGATTTTTACGTTATTACAGTTTTGCTAATGAATGTGAATTGCCCTTTAAGCTGCAAGTCACAGTTTCCCCAGGAGACCTGCTTATCTCAAATTGTTAAAATTCTTTCTTTATTATTATTATTATTATTATTATTATTATCATTATTATTATTATTATTTATTATTTATTATTATGGGTGCAAGTACCTTGTGCCACTTTGTGTCTGAGACTTTGTGGTTATTTCTGCCTTGTTTTTTTTGCACTGTGCACCTGCATTGTGTTTAGGAAACGAAGCCTCTGGATGTAGAATGACAAGTCACTGCTGGGAACTAGACCCTGGAGCTCCCAGATACAAGGCAATGACTTGGAACTCCCCCGTACAACAGTAAATAAACACATCAAACCACCACTCTTACTGAGGGTGGTGGCAGACGTGGCTACTGGGGGAGATTAGTCGCCCAGTGACAAAGTGCCTCTTATTCGGCAACTAATTTCCCCTAAATGCCTTCCCGCCGATAGAATGTAAATCGCTGGCAGGATGGTACTCGGAAGGTTACAATTGTAACCTTGCTAAGAGGTCTGGGGTTCTTGAAGCGACCTTGGAACACAATGGTGGGATTGAACCTAGGTTAAACTTGAATTGAGTCTAAAAACCAATTTCTTATCCCAAATGTTCCTTCTTGTGCCCCAAGATCAAGCTTCCCACCAACATTAACACTAACAATCTGATGGTCTTGGATGATTTGTTAGATTTGTGACTTATTAGATGAGTACTAAGAGCCACACACTTCTTGTGATCTGTAGGTGACCCCTATTTTTCCTTTCTTTACCGTTATTTATCCCCATATGCTTGGAGTAGTAGCAGCAGTCTCTATGGCAGGGGTCCCCAACCTTTTTTTACCCGTGAGCCACATTCAAATTTAAAAAGAGTTGGGGAGCAACACAAGCATGAAAAAAGTTTATGTTGGTGCCAAATAAGGGCTGTGATTGTCTATTTGGTAGCCCCTATTTAAACTGGCAGCCTACATGTCTGTTTGGCAGTACACTTGGTTATTATACAACCAGAACTTGCCTCCAAGTCGGGAATTGAAAAATAAGCACCTGCTTTGAGGCCACTGGGAGCAACATCCAAGGGGTTGGAGAGCAACATGTTACTCACGAGCTGCTGGTTGGGGATCACTGCTCTATAGGCTTCCATGGTCTCGGCCTGTACCTTAAACTTTTGGACATTCTGTAAAGCCTACCCCTTGTTCTCCAAGCTGACTATTGGTATCCAGATGGGAATATGAATAAAACACAATAAAGCAACTGAATAAATTCAAATAAATAAATAAAATAAGTAATTACGCAGTGGGATTAGTGGTCAAAATCACCTGATCCACTAGTTACTGCAGCAGGAGGGAGCACTTAAATGGGCCAAGCAGCAAACACATACTACTCACTGGGGGGTACACTCCTGCAAGTGTTAATTTAAGGAACGTGAAGGGTTACACTTCCAGGTAATTATCACTGACATTCAATACAATAGCTCACAGCCAGTCATCCTTTGCTTGGGACTTGTATGTGAAGGTATGTTGCATGACTATTAATTGATACCTGTCAAGCTGGAACATTGTGTGGTTTCCTATTGTTAGACAAGCACGGGATTGTCTTGTAGATCATTGTCGCCCATTCGTAGCCATTATTGCTGATGGCAACGGCCACCAAGTGATCATGTATTAGGTTGCCAGGCTCCAGTGCTGAAGAGTTAAGAAGATATAGACAGTGTCTCCATTTTGCACACGGTGACTTATACTAACATATGGTCATTATGAGGAACTCCAGTCTTTTTAGCCATCCATTTAAAATGCCTATGACTCAATATAGTTTTTTAAAAAGTATAAACTTTAATTCATCAATATTAAAAAAAAAATTTTCAGATCATGTGTACAAAGTTGATGTTAATTCATTTAACCTTTTTTTTTTTTTTTTTTAAAAATACATTATATAGAATATTACAGTTCATGAAACAATTGCGTATAAATTGGTATATTGAGATTAATTAATGAGAAAGAGTTATTGCTTCAAGCTTGCATTAGACAGTCCATGGATTCCTATTTGAGGAAAAAGAAATTGATGTCTACCGACAGATTAGAGGAACAGCAATGGGAGCCACGTGCGCCCCGACATATGCCTGCCTGCACTTAGGCCGCTGGGAGGACCTAGAGGTCCATACAGTAATGGAGACATGGGCCGGTGAACACGTGGCTCTCTGGGTGAGATATGTGGATGATATACTACTACTATGGGAGGGTGGGTTACCCCAACTCCATAGATTTGTAGATGAGTTAAATATCAATGACAAAAATATCAAACTCACCTTTAGTTTTCATGAACAAGAAATAGCTTTTCTGGATTTATCAATTTTCAAGAAAGATGGCATTTTGTGCACAAAAACATATAGAAAAACTACAGCTACTAATACCCTCCTAAGGGCTGAAAGCCACCATCCAGAGTCCCTAATCAAAGGCATACTGATTGGACAATTTCTGCGTATTCGCAGAAATTGTACCTATGATGATGATTTTAATTTTCAAGCTCTGGAACTAACAGAAAGACTTGACAATCGAGGTTATGACAAAAAATCCATAAATACAGGGCTCATGAGAGCAAAAGGAACAGCACGCTCAGAGTTGCTGTACAAATCAAAGAAAAAAGATGATAACACTGTAATAAGATTCATTACAGAATATAACAATCAATGGGGAGATATACAAAATATCTTGAAAAATAATTGGGACCTCCTTTCGGCAGATCCTGATGTTCAAACTTGGATAGGAAACTATCCGAGGATGACAGCAAGGAGAGCCCCTTCCTTAAAAGACAAACTTACTAGAAGTCATTATATTGGCTCCAGAGCTGAGCAGGTTACCACTTGGCTACCCGAACGACAACGTGGCATGTATAAATGTGGCCATTGCAAATGTTGCACGTTTATAAAAAAATGTACTCAAATTAATCATATAAATAATGGAAAGAAGTACAAGATACATGATTTTATTAATTGTCAAACCAAAGGAGTAATATACTTAATTGAATGCGAATGTCCCATAAGATACGTTGGGAAAACCAAGAGGACATTAGGAACAAGGATATTGGAGCATGTGGGCGACATAAGAAGGAAATCAATAAAAAGCACAGTCGCCCGCCACTTCAATTCTGTACATAGTGGTAATGTAAAAAATCTAAAAGTAGTGGGCCTTGAGCAGGTCACACTGGGCATTCGTGGTGGTGATATAGACAAAATTCTGCTCAGAAAAGAGTTACAATGGATTTATGAGCTTAATACAAAATGGCCTAATGGCTTAAATGAAGACATTAAATTTGGAGTATTCTTGTGAAAAAGTTTATGTATTACCATTTGATTGTTAATGATTCGATTTTTGTCCTGTTTCGTTTTTCTTATAGCCTATGCAAGCAAAGCTGCTCTGTTCCCATAATATGCTATAGTTAAAAATATGGCGATGAACATAAACTAAAAAATTCAAGTTAAAATTGATTAATTCAAATGTGGAGATGACCTATGACACTTCATAATATAATTAATGGGTTATATTAAATAATTAATCTGTGTGTAAAAACGTTAAAAAAGTTGTATGTACAAGTAGCAAGTTCATTGGCTTAATATTCTGACGTATTTCACTCTCAGGCATTTAAATAAGTTGCCAGGTAATGACATCATTACGCCCTGACGAAGCCTGTTTGGTGAAACGCGCGTTGGCGTGTCATGATGGAGGAATCACCCGCTCTCAACCGCTCTTAACCAAAGGTTGCGATAAGTCTGGATGTTACTTGCACAAGCCGTAAAAAATCTGGAGACACACGTGCATTCCCTCGTCTGAGTTATCCGAGTCTGGACAAAAAGACATTAATGCAGACCTTGAATTGAGGGTAACGTATACTTGGGGCGGCTTACTTGCAGGCATTCATATTGCAGCCGGCGCACAGTGAGTCAATCAGCCATCGATTTACTGCTTCACAAGCTGTCGGCAAACTGATACGGCTGCAGAAGAAGTGAAGGCGGCTTACAATGTTATATACTTTCAGCATTCTTTTCTACACAGGATACTGTGTTTCTCAAAAGTAACAAGTGACTTTAATTACTTCCAGCACGCGGAATTCTTTCAGAGACTTTTTTCAAACAAATTAGAGCGGGTGCTTTCAGTGATTTATTCCTCCGACATTTCTTTCCCAATTCCTCAATTTCTTTTTCCTCAAATAGGAATCCATGGACTGTCTAATGCAAGCTTGAAACAATAACTCTTTCTCATTAATTAATCTCAATATACCAATTTATACGCAATTGTTTCATGAACTGTAATATTCTATATATTGTATTTTTTTAAAAAAAAAAAAAAAGGTTAAATGAATTAACATCAACTTTGTACACATGATCTGAAAATTTTTTTTTTAATATTGATGAATTAAAGTTTATACTTTTTAAAAAACTATATTGAGTCATAGGCATTTTAAATGGATGGCTAAAAAGACTGGAGTTCCTCATAATGACCATATGTTAGTATAAGTCACCGTGTGCAAAATGGAGACACTGTCTATATCTTCTTAACTATATATTTTTTTGCCTCCTGCACCGCCAAAAATTGTTGGTTGAGTGAGACTAAATTATAATATTGGGTGAGTGCTATGCCATTTTTCATATCTAATAGTTCCAGTGCTGAAGAGCACAACGGAAACCACTGGCTGCATTCCTACATTCAACACCCCTACCAATATTTGCCTCTTTCAACCCAATATGTAATTACATAAATGTCTATTTTGGGCAACCTGAAGCCTGAGAAGAGTAAGGGAGTCCCTAACAGCATGAGCTAGAAATTCCCCTTTGGTTCCTATGTAGAGCTTTGAATGGGCACAGTACCTTAATGCCAGGAATGCTCCATATATTCATATTGTGGTCTGTGCACTTTCATTTGTCAGGTTTTAAAGGGAAACTTATTTTTAAATGTACTTTTAGTATGCTGCAGGCATGGACTTTGAAGACGATTCGCAGTTGGAATAATTAGCTCTGCCTTTCTGCAACCTCAAATTTAAAATGATATTTGGTTGTCAGGAGTCGCTGACCCTGGAGACAAGGTAGCAGATTCATTTTGAGGCTAGGTTTTATATTGATATTATTTTTAGGATTCATCTTTCAATGTCAGTTTATGTACAGTCTGCTATTCAGACAGTGTCGGACTGGGGTGTACGGGGCCCAATGAGGCTGCCAGCTGAGGGGACCCCACCCCAGTTCCTTCAGATGGGGGTGGGGAGCAAGTTAAAATCAGCTGATACAATAGATAAGAAAGGGATAAAATTCAATAAAAGCAGCTCAGAAGATAACCACAGGGAGGCAAATAAGCCAATTCTCAGGCATATGTTATTACAATAGGGCAATATTTGATTACACTGTAATTTGTGCCAAAGAAGAATCCTAAGCGTATGATACGCACAAGCCGCACACGGCTGGGATTCTCAATTGGCTCTAACCACAATGTAATAGAATATTGAACTATTTTTATATGGTGCGTATAACAAGGCAGGATGGTGTCAAGGAAGGGGCTGCAACTGCATGAGGGTGTGTAGGTGCCATTAAATTGTGAATAAACAAGAATTTGCCAGCAATGATTTATTGGAAAATTTCCCCCAAATCCAATTAAACCTGCCCATCCGTTTCATTTTCTCCTCTCATCTTCTCCGGCTGTTGCAGGGGAGTCGGCGACACTTGCAATGTAGGCTGACCTGAAAGGGAACTGAAGCTTGTGTAACTGCCCAGCTGTCATTGGCTGTCCCCCTCCTAACGTGCTTCTGGCAGCCACCCCTTATCTGAAACATGGACAGGGACAATAGCAGATCTGTAAGGAACTCCAATCATGAGGTCATTTTTAAAGCCAAAAGTAAAACCAGCACCATACAGTATTCATTATTGCTCCTACAATATTAGGTGGGATTTCACCAATCCTTAATGTATCCTTTAAAGGAGACATATAGGATAAATAAAAAAACACTCATTTTGTAGGCAATTATAAGTAATATATGGTGTTGGTTTTACATGGTGCTAAAAAATAATATTATCTTTAAAAATAGACCCTTTATTGGAGCTCCCTATAGATGTTCTCTGGTCCCTGTCTGTGTTTCAAATGAGGGGTGGGCGTGTCCTAACCAGAAGCACAGTAGGAGGGGAACAGCCAATCACAGCCCTGCAGTCACACAAGCACAGACAGGCTTCAGTTCCCTATCAGGTCCTGCTAGCTGCTGATTGGTTCCTGTCCTACAGTGCAGTGAGCTGAGAGCCGCCGGCCCCCCTGTACAGCCTGGGAATTCAGGGAGCAGGAAGTGGAATAGAAGGGAGGGATTATTAGGGTTTTTGCAGAAATATTCAATAAATCAGCCTGAAGCACTACTTTTTTAAGCACAATTCTTCTATATCTAAATGAGTATAATGCACTGGCACGTTCTTATTTTTTACACAAAATGTCTCGTTTAACACAAAAAACAAAAAGTGCAAAAAAATGGCTTCACAAATGAGGCCTACTGGTTTGGGCACTTTTCCAATGTTGCCCTCATTGTCTGGGTAGGTTTGCCACCTTTATTAGTATATAAACCCGAGCGATGGCAAAGAGCAGGGTGGAAACATGACCTGGTGGAACATGATGGGGTAAACGACGTTAAAGGACAGATCAGTGATGGCAGTGCAAGGGGTTTGGGGCAGATTGGAGAGTGCCACCAGCTTCATTTTGGAAGGTTTCAGAACGTTGAGATCCGGAACAGACAGTTCTGAACTGAGGAAAAAAAACAGGTTAACCAGTTCATAACCAGACAGCTGGCAACCCTATCCTCCTATAAACACCAGTGAATGGCCAACTTAATGGCAGCCTCACTCCAAATACCAGACACAGAACTATATGTAGAACCCAACAAAACAAATATTAAACACCAGAAATCACATACATATAAGTGCAGTTTCCAGTAAAATCCCTCCCATTCTCTGAAACAGAAAGTAGCAACTGAAAAGAAAAATCTGTCTAGATAAAGGGGTGGAATTTCCATGATTACACCTGGTCCCCTCAGCTCCCATGTATTTATCTGCAGAGTCACTGTCCTTTTATTTTCTCTTTTCTTATTTAATTCGAGAGCACTAACATGTTAATCACTGGAGGGGGATCTGTTTCTATTCTATTGAGTGCTGGGCCGCTCCTGACCAGCCCCTAGGTCAACACGTTTTCTTGAAAAAAAATACCGGCCTTCCTAAATTTTTATGTATTTTCCCATTGGGATCAAGCTTTAATTTTTACCGGCCAGGCCAATAAAATACTGGGCAGGGTGCAACCCTGCCAGCCACAAGGAATCCTTGGAACAGACAAAAAAAATGGCAGTGTGTCCATTTTTCATTGGAGCTCCTCTCCCCTGCTCCGGAACTGCTGCATCACTGGACCCCACAATGGCCCTGGTTCCAGATACCAGCTTTCCTAAGGCAGAGTTTCCCAGTAGGGTAGGTGGATCCTTCATTTCAGCTCCCTTGCTTTTTGGCACTGTTCCCCACCCAGGAGCATGTTTTCTAAATGTCAGAACCAGATTGACATCTAACCTCAATTCTCCTATTTAGTGATTGGCACCAGGAAGCAAGGGATCCAGAGTAAAAAGAGTGCCAACCCCACTTTGCAACTCTGCTTTAAGAAGATGGGGTAGCAGGGCTGTTTTAGGGGGTCAAGGTTATGGAGGTTCAGGATGGGGGAAGGTGGTCTGTGCAGTCAGGCATTCAGGCAGTCAGGGCCACCATCAGGAATCATGAGTCCTCCGTACTACTATAGAGTAAGGAGTAGTTAGTAGGGCTTCACTCCCTTGCCAGGGGGCACCAATTATTAGCCCATTGGTCACCTAGGCCCTCGCGGTGGGCAGCTAAAATGGGGCCCCAATGAGGAAAAAGGCCTGTATCTGCAAGTCCATGACTCTCTTCCTCCCTTGTCACACATAGTTACATAGTTACATACTGTAGTTAAATTGGGTTGAAAAAATTAAATTCTATATACCCATATCTATACTAACTATAGAGCTTAGTATCACAATAGCCTTTGATATAATGTCTGCCAAAAAATCATCCAAGTCCCTCTTATAGTCATTAACTGAATCAGCATCACAACATCACCCGGCAGTGCATTCCACAACCTCACTGTCCTGACTGTGAAGAACCCCCTACGTTGCTTCAAATGAAAGTTCTTTTCTTCTAGTCTGAAGGGGAGGCCTCTGGTACGGTGATCCACTTTATGGGTAAAAAGGTCCCCTGCTATTTGTCTATAATGTCCTCTAATGTACTTGTAAAGTGTAATCATGTCCCCTCACAAGCGCCTTTTTTCCAGAGAAACACCACGTTGTGCAGAAACCCTGCCTACGATCTTCCAAACCCCTCCCACTCCTCTGAAAGTCCTGAACTCTTGAGGACCCCATAATCACATTTTCATCTAATTTATGCTCCCTGTGCCATGAGGCAGAGGGAGCACCCCAGGCCCTTTTATATTGACTTTTATTGCAACTCATGTTCTCCCATTGACCTAAGGGTGACCAAACTTTTTTACCTGTGAGCAACATTCAGGTGTAAAAAGAGTTGGGGAGCAATGCAAGTATGAAAAATGTTACTTGGTGGTGCAAAATAAAGTCTGTGATTGGCTATTGGTAGCCCCTATGTGGACTGGCAGCCTATTGGAGGTTCTATTGGGCAGTACATCTGGTTTTTATACAACCAAAACTTGCCTCCAAGCCTGGAATTCAAAAATAATCACCTGCTTTGAGGCCACTGGGAGCAACATCCATGGGGTTGGTGAGCAACATGTTGATCCTGAGCTACTGTTTGGCAATCGCTGACCTAATCCATCCTTCCTTCCTTTCTATTCTATTTGTTTCCTGTATTATATACTATACTTTCTCCCTCCTGGGAGGTCCAGCGGATGACAATGATTGCCATTTTTAAAGAGCTTAGGCTATCACTTAATGTTCAAGCCAATCAAGGACGTTGTGGATTTAATTTGTACATTTAATACATTGACAGAGCACAGCAGCAGGTGCTTTATTCTGCAAGCCCAGCATTCCTAGCCCAACACACAATACCTACATTATACCAACAAAACAAACTGCTTCCAGGGAGTGTAATTGAAGGTCTTGGTGCTAATTATATATGTGACACTCAAGGCTCAGCAAAAGCTCAATTACTATCCATGGAGGCCGTTTGTTTGTTGGCAGTGTGTGGGCAATGTTTGTTCTTTGAGAGGAACACTTGGCATCCAAACAAAAGATGCTGCTGCCACGCGAGGCAATGTTTGGCTTTCTTTCAGAAAGCATTAACTAAATCTTCAAGAAATCGACACCACCTCCAAATACGTTTATATGGGCCTTCCAGTAATCTCTGTGGGGTAAGAATTATGCTCCCAATATCCAGTCACTGCCAGATATTACTAGGGGCAGTACAGCGGAGTATTAAGACCTCCATACAATATTGTAAACAGTAGGGTCTATGATAGGACAAGTTCTGCCCTCTCTGGATATGTTTTTAGATACTGGCAACTGTGATATGCCCTTCATGGACAATTCCCACCAAGGCCTAGTTGAAACAACTTTGGAAATCTATCTACATAGACAGTATCTGGTCAAACCGCTCTCTTTGTTCTATACTGTCTACAACCGGGCTCAGTCCACAAGGCAAAACAAGGATTAAGTGGCAAATTGACACCCCAGATTTGGAGGAGGACAAGTAGAAGGATGCTCTTAAGCTGTTTCCAGAAGTGTCCATTTCCATGAGAGATAGATATATTCACATACAATTCCAGAATAGGGTGTGCTTGACCCCATAGCAGTTGTACTTTTCCCCTATACATTACAACACTGTATCTGACCAATGTCCTATTGCAGGGACGAGATCGGCAAATTGTTTCATGTTCTTGTCCAGTAATTCTGGGGCATAGTTTTTTGAATCTTAAAATATAAGGTTGACAAAACTGGTGTTCTCTAGCGTTGACTCCTCTGACCTCTGTTTTCTAAAGGTGGCCATACACAGGGAGATCTGCTTGTTTGGTAATGTTGCCAAATGAGCGGATCTCTCCCCGATATGCCCACATTGGCCCAACGATCGGATCAGAATGGAGGCCAAACGAGCAATTGGATCGCGGGGCTGCATCAACAAAAAGATGCGTCCGCGAACCGATGCGATTTTTTAACCTGCACGATTGGCATCTGCCCTACTTTTGGCCAGATATCGATCGGGGACACTCGTCCGGATGGCCCCACACTCGGCAGCTTTTATCGGCCCATGTATGGGGGCCCTTTAGACTAACAGACACCCTACAACCTAAGCCTTACTCTAGGTTGTGCTACTTACAGCTCCTGTAAGCCAACAAAACTCTAAAAGCATTTGACATCCTGCCATGAAATTGGTGAATAACTCCCTCCTGAGTCAGAAGATTACTCTTTTGGCCAGAAGCTGGCATGATAAATTTGACACCATTTTGTGTTCCTGGTTGGATGTGCAGACTTTCCCTTTTCCTTTATTTTATCCATTTTTATCATTTTGTTTAATATGTAAAATTAAAAATAAAAAAAGCACCAAGAGCTTATTTTTATAGCAGGGACCCTTGTCTAGTGACGCTGTCTGACAGTGAGAGGCTCCAGAAACCAACCCAGCTGCTCCTGTGCTGCCCTGGTTCATTCACATAGACCCAGCAGGACTTTCCCTGGTATCCCGGTGGGTCCGTCTGACACTGAGTGAACTTCTACAGCAGTAGATTTTTTTACATATTAGGATTATTAAATTAGGCGGTTCCTTGGAGGTAGCCATGGTAATTCTTGGGTTACTCCTAAAGGAATAAAATTAATATTTGGTGTATCTGTAGAGGCAGTAAATCCTGCAGGGCACTGACTGATAAGTAGCTTCAATATATGTTGCTTAAAATGATTTATTTCAAAGTTTAGGGGGGGGCACTAAATCCTTCTGCTGTGGATCCACTGGCTGAGGAGCATTTTATAGAAGTTGCACTACAAAGAGTAATGACAAGCATCCAACATAAGTGGCCAACTATGCACCTGAGGCTTTCATAAGTACCATAGGATTATTTAATTATTGACTATGGATTAGTTGCACCACTTTGCTGTTTGCCAATGACACCTGCTCTATGTACACTACTACAGTACAATCAGGGGAGCTCAGGAAAAGAACCGGTTAAGCAGCGACAAACCACTACCTTGTACAAAACCCTTGTCTTGTCTCAGCAGGAGTGTCATCATTTTACACTTATCTTGGGTTGTGTAGGTCAAGAACAGATGTGGTTAGAAAATGAACATGTACAAGTTAGTTTCTGTTTGTCTGCACTTACTCTGGAAATATCCTTGTGTTACGACTAAGTAAAAAAATGTAATGTTACTTCAAGTACTTGACCTTTAAAAAATGTATGCCTGCCAGGGTAGCAGAAGATCTCCCAGTGATGGGCCCTAGTCCTAAACCAAGGGCAATTCCCACAAGACCTTTTTTAATTCCAGCATACAGTGTCGGACTGGCCCGGCGGGAAACCAGGAAAAAGCCCCCGACCCTCATGGGCCCCCGCTGGGCCAGACCCCATCTCCCCATATTTCGAATCACCCAAAAACAAAATTTCAGCGCCGTTCTCGCATGCGCCTTGATGCGTGTGGGGGCCGAGCAGTAGGGGCCGGGCAGGGAGGCCAGAGGGCCCAGTCTGACACTGCCAGCATATCATACCTATAATACTCTCTATATCTAGTTTTTGTGAAATTAGGACCCAGGTGTCAGGCTCTCTGATGGGCCTTAGGAGTAAGGTTGCCACCTTTTTTGTTTGGGGAAAACAGGCAGGGGGCAGGTCTGTGACGTAGGGGGACATGCTGATTGCCATGTCATTCTCTTCAATGTTCTGTCTAGATTTCCTAATTTGGAAATCCGGACAGGCACTTTCACCTGGCCAGTCCTTCCAAAAAACAGGCTGTCTGGGTGAAATCCGGACAGGTGGCAACCCTTCGTAGGAGGCCGAATCTAAAAATCTATTTTACGTTACTGTAGGGTAGGGGTAGGCAACCCGCGGCTCCGGAGCCTCATGCGGCTCTTCATCCTGATTGCTGCGGCTCGGTCTTTTGGCTTTGCCTGTTACGTCTTCTATACAGCCCTCGCACCTGCTGGCGGCTTCTTGAGTCTCCGACCGTTGTAAGCTAGCGGTTAGCTTACTTTGGTCGCACACTCAGGAAGCCGCCAGCAGGTGCGAGGGCTGTATAGATGTCCCAGGAGTGACCGGCAAGACCGTGCTGCAGTAAGACTTACCGCAGTCATTGAATAATATGGCCCGCTCGCACACCCTGCCCTTCAAAGGTAGATGCCTGGTGCACGTGTTGGAGGGATGGGCACCCTCCCAAGCAATCAATTACAAGTATACACTGGCACTCACGGCAGGTTCAAGCAGGGAGATTCCCTTGCGTGTTTATTTGCAGAAATGCAACGTTTCGGGGCTATACCCTTTTGTCAAGCATTGCTTAAGTTTTGCGGCTCTAAACTATTTTTCTTTAGTGGAACAGGGGGCAAAATGTCTCTTTTGATAGTAAAGGTTGCTGACCCCTGCTGTAGGGGAACCAAATGGTCAGGAAATGCTCCAGAAGTTCCTGGTTAGCGGCTTATACCCGGTGGGAGGGAAGCATCTCTGTTATATAAAAGGAGAGGGAACATACTGTATGATCAGTCTTTCTCTGGACTCTACCATAGCAGGAGGAGGATGTGAGGGCCTGAGGTGGTTATAGGCAGCAAATCTTCATACTGCAATAAGTGACAGTGGTCTCTCCTGATGGGGATTCTGGAAAGTATATGGAGGCTGCTGGAGGGCCCCTGACCCTAAATTTTATTGCTCTGCACTAAACAACATACAGTAGGACACATACACATAAAAACAAGGGTTTTTCCCCTGCCTAATGTTCCCACACCATTACTCAGAAGGCATTTTGTAAAACCGCTGGATTCCAGGAAATACATTTCATTTCACTCAATAGAGGAAATCAGTATGGCAGCTCACTTGAATATAAATAAATATGCAGGTGAATAAGTCTGCGTGCAACAATGGCCATAATGATGCCTCTATATTTACTGAACATTTACAGGAACATAAAGGGAAAGTAAACAGCAGAAAGTATTTTGCAGTATTTATATATATATATATATATATATATAGATATTCACACACATCCAAAAGCAGAGGCATGTTTTCTTATGCCATGACAAGCAGCTGTATTGACAGTCCCTAGAGGACAATAGAGAGGCTTAGCCGGATCACATGCAAAAAGAACATATGAAAATCGAAGCTCGCGGAAATTTTCTACTGTATTTGTCTGCACAATGGAAAGATCCTGTTACAGATCTCTGCAGGGGAAAACCAGTATTTATTTCGGGCTGCGTGTGTATAATTAGGTCAAAATTTAACGGGGTTGTTCGCATTTAATTGAACTTTTAGCATGACGTAGAGAGGGATATTCTGAGACAATTTGCATTTGGTTTTCATTTTTTATTATTTGTGGTTTTTGAGTTATTTAGCTTTTTATTCAGCAGCTTTGCAGTTTCAGCCATCTGGTTGCTAGGGTCCAAATTACCCTTGTAATAGGGTTGCCACGTTTTCTGGGGCAAGAAACCAGGCAGGGGGGCGGATGACATTAGGGGCGGGGGGGTGACATCAGGGGTGGGACTGGTGACGTAGCGATCAGTAGGGATGCACCGAATCCAGGATTCAGTTTGGGATTTGGCCAGGATTCAACGTTTTCAGCAGGATTTGGATTCGGCCGAATCCTTCTGCCCGGCCAAACTGAATCCGAATTTGCATATGCAAATTAGGGGAGTGGAGGGAAATTGTGTGACTTTGTCACAAAACAAGAAAGTAAAAAATGTTTTCCCCTTCCCACCCCTAATTTGCATATGCAAATTATTATTCGGATTTGGTTCGGTATTCGGCCAAATCTTTCGCGAAGAATTCGGGGGATCGGCTGAATCCAAAATAGTGGATTCGGTGCATCCCTAGTGATCAGCGATTGGCTGATCGCCATGTCATTATTTTCTAATGTCCTTTCAAAATTAGGAAGGTTTCACCTGGAAAGCCCTTCCAAATACAAGACTGTCCCGGTATAATCTGGACAGGTGACAACCCTACATGGCAACTATGCATTGAATAAGAGACTGGAATATAAATGGGAGAGGCCTGAATAGAAAGAGTATAGAAATTAGAGTATTTGTTTTTTAGATGGGGTCAGTGACCCCCATTTTAAAGCTGGAATGAGCCAGAAGAAGAAGGCAAATAATTAAATAACAATGAAAAAGACAAAATGAAGATCAGTTGAAATGTTGCTTAGAATTAGCCATTCTATAACATATTAAAAATTAACTTAAAGGTGACCCCCCCTTTAAGATTTATTTGTACCTAAGGGTCAGCCGGGTTCAGGTGAGTCCCCAGGTATAGGTTTTGGCAGGTGATCGGTCAGATTTTGGTGATATAGTAGATGAGAGCAGAGCAGACCCTTCCCATATAATGGCTGATCTCGCCCATATACAGTAGAATCCCCATTTTATGTTTTTCAGGGGACTAGAAAAAAATGGTTTAAAATTCGGGAAAGTGTAAAATCAGGGAAATGTATTAAACATAATATATAGGTGGGACCATAAAACAACAATGTAAAATGAGGGAAAACTTAAAATCAGGGGATGTAAAATTGAGGTTTCACTGTATTGAGTTTGAGTTGTCAAAGGGGGTTGCAGGTCATAAAGAAGAGGAGGACTTTGTGGTGGGTTGTGTGCAGGTTGGGAAGAGTTAGGGTCAGGGACTCTGCACATGTGCAGTACAGGCTTGAGCATCCATCAATTGCCAGCAAAGGGGGTTTTTGTTCCCCATATAGACTGGTCTAAAGTTGCCACCCTGGACATGAACCCTCAATGTATATATTGTAAATATGCCCCTGCCTATGAGTTTGTACCTACTGGAGCTGTTACTGATGCTCATTAAACATTGGCCTTGGGTTATAGATTGTGTAGGAGGACTTTCCCATGGGTACAGGGCATTATGGGATCACTGAATAGTTGTGTCACCATTTAGAAGAATTCATAGATGCCCCTGGGTGCATTGCCTTAACGCTAGTGCAGTAGGGAAACCCTTTCAACACCACAAGACTTTCCTCTTCTCAGTAACCTGATTTTCTGCTGACTGAAGGCCTAAATGAACAGCAGGTGACACTGCTGTTTCGAAATCGTAATATGAACAGTATAAAATCTTGAAAACTAGAACAAAAAAAAAACAATTTAAAATGAAATGTGCTCAGAAGAGCAAATTTATAGAAGAGCAAATTTTACAGAAGAGCATTTTTTAAAAATATGAATCTGTTTACATTTCTTTAAACACTGTATTCGTTCTAGAAATGTCATGAACTTACACTTCATTCTCTGCAGAACGAAAAAGCTGTTCCTGACCTCTTATTAGTGCAAAATCCCTTTTTTTTTTTTTTTTTTTACAAGGGTGTTAATTTCATCAAATTTCATTAAACATTTCGCACAGCAGATAAATCTGTTTCAGCCCTTAGTACTGTGGGATTATCCCCAGGATGAATACTGCACCACGTACATTTACAGCATAATACTGGAAATACTTAGGGAAATAGTGTCAGACTATAAAAGGGGAGGCAGCTGTGCATCATTTATTGCGGTTATTCTGCCCTCTAGTGATGAGAAGAAGAAAGCAAAGATGTGGCTGCTGGATATTGCATTACCGTGGCCATGTCAGACTTGCAGTGCTTGGTAAATGTTTACAGAGCCACCATTAGGAATTATAGGGCCCCACACTAGTAAGTTAGCAGGGCCCTCCTTGCCATGGGCCACCAAATATTAACTGTTGATCTAGGCAGACAGCTTTGCCTATAGGATTCTTGGTCATGCTGGGCCAGGGCCAGAATTAGAGGTAGGCACTAGGAGGCATTAGGGTTGCCACCTTTCACCCTGATGAACTCTAGGGGGGAACGGGGTTGTGATGCCGATCGCTGCGTCAATCTCAGGAAATCCTGCCAGGTTTTCCTAATTTGGTAAACCAGGCAGCCAGTTTGGACCTAAACAGCCCTTCAAAAGACCGGGCTGTCCAGGTCAAAACCGGACAAGTGGCAACCCTAGGAGGTACGTGCCTAGGGCACAAAGGTAAAGAGGGTGCCAGGCATGTACTTCTTCAATCTACTTTAATCTCCCTTGTCCAGGCCCTCTTTCCCAAATTGAAAATAGTATTTGCGCTCTGTGGTGCCTGGGCGTGATGTCACTTCACGACTGAGTGGGCGCACACATTATGTAACTACGTGAACGAGCACATGTGGGAGGGGAAAAAGGTTGTAGGCCATGTTGTCTAGGGAGCCTGGTCCACTCAGTCCAGCTCTGGGCAGTTTTAAAAATAATTTGCCAAACCCAACCCCATTTAGTTCTCCTTCAAAATCACATTTTCTAAATCCTGGACACCGCCTTCTCTAATGTCACTAGAAGACTGATCAAAACATATTGCTTATTGGTTGCTTGTAAATCAGCCCCATAATGTCCATGCCCATAATGTTTTGGCTACTGGATTGAGGATCTGTCAATTAAACTGAACTGCACTCAGATGTTTCTCAGATTTGGAAATGATGATCTAGGGAGACTACCACTGAGACATTGTGTTATACAAGGATGGCGTTAGGTGTATTTAAAGGGGGGCATCATGTGCCATAAATGGTGTGAAATGGTTCTTGGTATAACAATGGGATAACAATGCAATAGATGATGCAGCTATGGATACATGGAAATAGGCTCTAACACAACAATTTCACAAAGAAGTCATGTCAACATAGATTCCCCATGTAGCCAACACAGGGCCATGGTGCAGACTTCCCTCCCACCTTCTGAACTGGCAAAATCTCTCTCCTCAAATTGGTTTTGCTCCCCCATAGGTCTTCCTAAAGTAGAGGTGCTCAGTAGGAGTTGGTGGCTGCTATGTTCAACTCCTTGTTCTGCTCTATAGACCTGACTGCTGACCAGAAGCATGCAATCTAGAAGTCGGGACCAGGTGCATCAGTGATGGAGAAAAAGAGAGAAGAAGGGAAGAATAAAGAGAGGGTGACGACAGACCCTGAGTACTACTAGGTAGGAAGACTGGTTCTGGAGAGCGGATCTGTTTTGGGGTGTCAAGTTGTGGCAACTCATTAAGGGGGATGTGCAGGGGGGCTGTGTTGGGCAAGAGGGTTCAGCTGTCATTCTACAAGACCTTTACAGTTTTTTTTTGCACAGTCTATACATCAATATGCAATTCTTGTTTAGTCCTGCTTGAGATGATACTCAACATACCTGTAACCTTGAGCTGCAGAGAGTTGGCTTACGTGGGTCTCTTGCAAACACAGATTGTCCCTTCAGCTTGAGAGCAAAAAACAAGTTGTGTTGTCCAGAGGGGAAGGAGTTCCAAAGATGGTGGACGGTGGGGTAGATTTAGAGATCCAAGCAAAGTCAATGGAGTAAGCCAGCTAGCAGCCACTGTAGGAAATGTTTCTAAAGCTTTCTAGAGAAAACCTAAGGAAGGAAAACTAGTGATCCTTGGTTAGCTACTACACGTGCCAAGGGAAGTCTCCTGAGGGAAGCCCAAGCAGCATCTTTTATTCCACCTGTTGTGTCATCAGTCATTTCCCAGTATGGTGCATCCACCAGCCTTTTGCAGGGCCTGTTTCCATAGGAGGCACGTGGCTTGTGTATCCCTTGTCTACAGAGTTGCGTGCTGAGATTTCAGCTTGAGACGTTTGTTTATCCCCTGGAGAGTTACTGCTAATGAGGACATACAGACCACATGCAGTCTCTTGGTCTTGCAGCATGTGTACTAACGAGCCACTCGGAGACTTAGCATAATCCCCAGAATGGCATCAGCCCCAATGTGAATATCATAGGAAAGAAAGTGCCGTTCACCTCTACTTCTGTTATGGTTTCTTCGTTGCTGCTGACTGGCTACAGGTGGCTGAAAATGATTTTTGTGAGAAGAACGATGTTTTGTGATTGCGGTAGCGTCGACTGACGTGAACATCGGGTGGTGCTGATGTTTCAATTTTATTACATTAGCAGCTGAAAACTAGAAGAAACAATAATTGCTAATGAGCTTAGAAGAGCATTCGGTGCAACTTTACATGAAATAGTTTTGATGGTTTCAATTAAGAAAAAACATAATTGCACATGGAAACCCATTCACCTATGAGAATTCAGCTGATCAAAAGCTACATTAGAAACACGTAGGGGCAAATTCCCTAAGCAGCGAAAATTCACCAGCGACGGCTTCGCAGCCATCGTAACACTTCGCCAGGCGTAAATTCACTTGGACAAAGCCAATTCCCTAAAGTGTGAAGTTGCGTCCAGGGCGCCGAACCCTTGTGAATTTTTGCTACCGTTACTTCAGCAATCAAAGAGAAGATGCGCTAGCGTTGCCTAATTTGCATACGGCGGGAAATGAAAAAGTTGAATGGACGTATATGTTGCAGCAAATACATTACATTACACAAGTCCAGGGAACCTTAATAAATAAAATAGAGTTGTTATAATGCTCTACACATGAGACCAGTGTATAGTTTATGTTCCATATGTTAGAAAACGTAGGTGGGAACCCGGTTCCCCAAAAAAAAATTTCCTGGACCCTTGCAGGCTATCACTCAGAAATGTCAGAAATATCACTCAAAATGAAAAGACGCCAGCGTTTTTGGGACTTGGGAAAAATTTTGCACTAAAAATTGAGGAAGTCTTATGCACTCCATTGCACTTCGCCTGGTCTGAGCTGGCGAAGGAAACTCTGGCAAATGAGGTAACGTTCAGTAAAATCCACATCTTAGTGAATTTGCGGAGTTACGTCCATTCGCCAGAGCGAAAATACGGCTGGCATAAGAGTGCGATTCAATGCTAGAGTCTATCTCCTTCGCTAACGAAATGACGCCTGCACCCGTTAGGGAATCGCCGAAGTTCTGAAATGACGTCCTGCTGACGAATATTCGCTAGCGTTAGTCACTTTGCCCTTTAGGGAATCTGCCCGAGAGTGTGAGTACTCCCAAGCCTCTTTCACTGGAATCCATCTCCAGGCATCTCTCTCTCACAATTGAAAAACAGATTAATGGAGGGCACTCTTATATAGCTTAAAAAGTTTAAGTAAGGTGCATTAAAGGAGAAACAAACCCTTAATTTAAAAAAACCCTACCCCCTACTCTGCATAGACCCTACCCATCTCCACCTCAGCCTAGCTGACTGGATGTGTAGCATAATAACTAGAACGCTACTTCCTGCTTTGCAGCTCTCTAACTCGGAGTTAGTCATCGACTTTAAGGGGGGCCACATGGGACATAACTGTTCAGTGAGTTTGCAATTGATCCTCAGCATTCAGCTCAGATTCAAAAGCAACAGTTATGACCCATATGCCCCCCCCTCAAGTCACTGATTGGTTACTGCCTGGTAACCAATCAGTGGAAACCAAGAGAGCTGAAAAGCAGGAAGTAGTGTCCTGGCTATTATGTTACACATCCAGTCACTCCAGCCTTTATACATTACATTTTTGCCTAACTAACTATATTAGAAACATTTTTTATTTTGCACAGTCTGTCTATTTATCCAGTTTTTATTTTTATACTGAACTGTTCCTTTAAACCTATGGGTCCCTATCATTCTATGACACTGGAATCAAACATGGGGATAAATTACAGACTTGTTCGGTGCTGGGAAACTCTGCTTTAAAGGAGAATTCAACACTAATGTTAAAATACCCTACCCCCCTACCCTACATAGTATCTGCACCGAGGGGTTAGTAAAATGTTAGGGGCATTGGCCTGGGGTAACACTTAGGCTGTGGGTAGGAGGGTCTATGTAAGGTGGGGGGGTAGGGGTTTTATAGTGTTAGGGTTAAATTCTCCTTTAAGTTTTAAGAACATGGAGCCAGATTGAAACAGATCAGCTGGAGGATTTTTGATTGGGGGATTTTTATTGTGCAATATTGCTTTTAGAATACAACCTTGATGTTGCTGGACTACAGCTCTCAGCATGCCTTAAACTTGATAATATGTTAAAGTATGATGGGATTAGTAGTCAACAACTGAGAAAGTTAGGTTAAGATGTGCAGCTAGAGTTGCCACCTGGCCGGTAAAAATGATGGTTGATCTCAATGTTATTAATAGGGAAAAAAGATAAATATAAAGGAAGGCCGGTATTTTTTTTCCAGAAAAGGTGGCAGCAGGGTTTAGGGTCCATTTAATGCCTTAGGGCAGAGGGCCACAACCTTTTTACTCATGAGCCACATCCTTGGCTTGGAAAAGATCTTTCCAAGAAAGATTGTTCGTTTCAATAAACACGTGTAGAGCTGAATTGTCAGATATATAGAAACATTAGAAACATTAGAATTCTATCTGTATCTGACGATTCAGCACTAACAATGGCCGATGTTCAGGTGCCTTCAAAGTCACCCGATCAAAATTTTCTGTCAGATATCCAAGTCTTCTGCCCACCATACACACACCGAATATTGTACGAAAATTCATTTTGTACGATATTATCTGTGCGTCTATGGTCACATAGAGTTAAAAGGTTGAACTTGATGGACGTGTGTCTTTTTTCAAGCTAACTTAAGGTGGCCATACACTAAGATCCCAAGGTCGCCAAACGAGTGGATCTTAACACGATATGCCCACTAACGGCTGGGCGATATCGGATGAATCTGAACGTTCGGCCCCAACTAGCCGATGCAGTCCTGGATCTTACAAAAAATCAAACTTGACCGATCGATATCTGCCCGATTTGGGCAGATAAGCTGCCGAATCGGTCTAAAGGACCAATATCAGCAGCTTTAATCTGCCCGTGTATGACCACCTTTACTATGTTACATCCCACTCATCCAAAGCTGAAACCAGTTGCCAAGTACAATATCACCATCTAGTGGCTAAAATGTTAAGAAGCAAGGGCACTGTAAGTAAAAGCATTACTTATACTGTACATCATAACTTTACCCCGGCATTTCCATTGGATCATACACTCCATGCGCGTTAACAGGGGAGGTTCATGCACATAAAAAATGATTTATAAAGCAGGGGGTAGAGATGGTTGGGGAAAGGGTAAATGTCATATAAGGTTTATTGCTGTGTACTACACCGGGATAGGATATGGCAGGCTCGACTGGGATTTAAAATAGGTCCTGGCATTTCAAATTCACAAACAGGCCTAGTAAATAATGACTATAGCATTTTACAGCAGCCCATTTGGTCTGTGAATTAACTTTTTGGGGGGACATTATGAGTTTTGTGATTTATCACTTGGAGAACTGAGGTTATGCAAAGCACTGCTGGGTGTCATTATGGGTTTTATATATATATATATATATATATATATATATATATATATATATATATATATATATATATATATATATATATATATATATATATATATATATATATATATATATATATATATATATATAGATATATATTCAATTTGTGACTTGCGTTGCCATACTGCTGTGAAACCTCATAAACATCAAGAGAAATATTTCCCTATAAACACAAGAGATGACGGAGCCCACACATCAGTGAAATAGTTCTCTAAATAAGCCTGTGGATTGTGCCGAAAGAGACCCCTCCGATCCCTGAACAGGAGCAGACTTGAGCGGCGTGGTGGCACACCTGATACACTCGCTGGGGCACCGCATGGCAGGTATCTACACTTTTTCATCAGCTATTTTATGGCATGGGTTCTTAGAGAGACAGTCTATATATGAGGGCCATGGCTTATGGTATGTAGTAGTGCTTGGGCTGCTATGGAACAGCACCAATAAGTCATATGCCAAGGCAATAGGGCAGCTTCCACTCAAATATAAAGGGAAATATGCAGAGAGGTAATGGTCTGGCTACAGGATAAGCTCTGATTGGGCTCCAGTATGTCTGACAGCATCCTATATATTAGGCATCCCTCCTATAATGTCATTCAGGGACATTATATCAAGCAATATCAAGGGCTAATGCCGAACCCTCCACCCCCAGCACTCGCTTGCCTGCATTTCTGACTGACTGGGAGTCATTCCACCAAATGCCCATTCCAGATACAACACCTTGGATTGCAGGCAGTGCTGAGAGTGAGGTGTAACTCAGACTCAGTGCACTTAATTCTGGGAGCACAAAGGGCGGCAACCTTGGGGTTTAAACCTGCTCCATTTTTCACCTTCCTTGAGGCTTCATAGATGAGACATTGAATATCTGGATGCTGAGTGTATGTGTGATGTGCCAAACTGAAACGTCAAACATCACCAGGGGCAATTTATATATAATCTGAACATGTCACATTTCGTTCTCCATTTATGAGGCAGTTGTTGAGACCTAAATATACAAAGCATACTGATATATAATGTATAAATTACATTATATACCCCCTGCAGGGGTTTTAGGGCTTGAATTTAGGGCTTTGCCAAAAAGAAAAAAAAGATGTTAGAAAGGCGAGAAGAACCATAGGACAGATGTTCCCATGGATTGATGGATATTTTATAGGTGCTGTAATTTATGATGCTAAAAACTCATTTACTTACTGTAGATGTTTGCCCTGGAGGACACACACAGCAGTGCAATTTAATGAAGAAATTATGGAGATAAAATCAGAGCTAAGATGAATAAAGTAGCAAATCCCTGATGGGAAAATTATCAAAAATCAGGGGGAACTGAATCAAGTGGCAGTAAAATATATCTGTTTATGAGACATTACCTGGAAACAAACATTTCTATAATGATATTTATCAGGAGAAAACAACCAGCTATAAGAGAAGATATACGTTTACAACATAAGTAAAGGGTTATTGACCCCACTGTTAAATGTAAGACTATCAGAAGTCACTGAGGGGGTTATGTGACCATATATAGGCACCCGAGTATTATAAGGGATAATGTACCCCCTACTGTAAATGATAAGGATATTAGAAGTCACTGAGGGGTTGTTCTGTGACCATATAAAGGTACAAGGCTGCAGGCTGAGTTATACAGGGAACTCTGAGTATCACTCATGTATTATAAGGGATAATGTACCCCCTACTGTAAATGATAAGGATATTAGAAGTCACTGAGGGGTTATATGACCATATAAAGACACAAGGCTGCAGGCTGAGTTATACAGGGAACTCTGAGTATCACTCATGTATTATAAGGGATATTGTACCCCCTACTGTAAATGATAAGGATATTAGAAGTCACTGAGGGGTTGTTCTGTGACCATATAAAGGCACAAGGCTGCAGGCTGAGTTATACAGGGAACTCTGAGTATCACTCATGTATTATAAGGGATAATGTACCCCCTACTGTAAATGATAAGGATATTAGAAGTCACTGAGGGGTTCTGTGACCATATAAATGCACAAGGCACAAGGCTGAGTTTTACAGGCAACTCTAAATATTACTTATTTATTATAAAGGATAATGTCTCTATCAAACATGATGCAACAAATCTGCAGAAGGTGGGGAGGCTTAAGTAGTACAGTTATGGGATCTGTCACCCGGGAAACCCATTATCTGGAATGCGCTGAATTAAGGAAAGACCGTTTCCCATAGAGTCCATTTTGAAATTTATAAAAAAATAAATATATATATATATATATATATATATATATATATATATATATATATAGAAGGTTTGCTCATGAAATCATTTTCAGCATCTGTGTTTTGATGCATGTATGTGTTTGTGTGTGACGGGTACCTTAGTAGACAAGGTTGCTTAAGGCTTAGTAGACATCGTTACTTTGGGCTTAGTAAACAAGGTTGCCTCAGGCTTAGTAGCCAAGGTTGCGCCAGGCTTAGTAAAGTAGACATGGTTGCTTTGGTCTTTTTGAAACATGAACTGACATACTGTCCCACAAGATATTCTGAATATATCTGAAATCAAATTAGTTTTTTAGGGGTTTATAAGTAGTAACTAACCTGCACAATGCTATGTGTTCTATCATCATATGCCAGCCTATGAAAAGTTGAGGAGAGGTAAACCGTTAGGAACACAACATGGGATTTACCTTGACATGGTATAGTGGCTTAGCAATATTATGTTCATAAGTTTGCAACTAAAAATCCCTGTTTTTGAGTATAAATGCCCCTATATAGGTACTAGTGAAACAGGGGACCAGGGATATCAGGGGCCTTATGGCTTCAGTAGTGGAGAAGTCCGGACCAAGGAGGAAGCACCAGCCAGGAAATCCAATTCGCAGTAGCCAAAGGGGTTGGGAAATAATCGTGGTCAGGTTCAGGCACAAGTTCAAAGGCAGGCAGTACAGGATCAAAGTCAGAGTCAAAGCAAGGGTCAGAAAGTCCAGAGATCAATTAGATATAAATTTAGAAACATCCAGGAACACCAGTAATTGGGTCCTATAATCGGGCGTCCTTTTATTTTTACAATTTTCGTGCAAAATGCATGTGCACCTATGCGCCAACATCATGACACCAACTCCGCAACTCACGTGGTGCCTAGATGCGCCGCCATCTTGGATCTTGTGGTGCAGATACAAATGGGAGCGTCCCCGGGTGCTCCGAGTATGATCAATCCCCCTCTCTTTTGTATGCAATTTGCGTTACCCTTCACGAAGTAGCCCTAGGGTTGCCACTTTTCCCCCCGCTGCTAACTCCAGATGGGGGGCAGGTCAAGAACGTCACGGGGAGGGCCGAGCACGTTGCGGGGGGCAGGTTGATGACATGGCGATGAGGGTCTGTAATGTTGGTGGTGTGAGTTATGACGTGGAATCCTGCCTGGTTTTCCTTATTTGGAAAACTGGGCCGGCAGTTTTGACCCGGATAGCCCTCATGAAAAAACAGGCAGATGTCAACCCTAAGTAGCCCATTTCTGCTTCTTTATCATCTTGGGATGACTCTTTAATAGCCAAAATGCAGGACACAACTCCACATAAAATACACCCTGTATATTTCTGAAGTGTTGTCTATGAAAAAGTTACTTAAAAACAACAACCATGAACATTTCTTGCCCTAAGGCTTGGATTTATCTGTCTTGTTAAGCCTCAATGGCATCTATGACTCACTGACCAATATTCAAATGCGTGAAATACAAAAGTGTTTTGTGGAAAATTAATCTTTTTTTTGGTGACTGTAGAGTTATATAAACCTAATAACTTGTGTTTTGTAATAATGGTATGTGTGGCAAGGGTGTCTCTCAGCAACAGAATATTTCACATTGTAGTAGTGTATGAGCCACAAGTGTAGGCATTATTTATGTGCTTTTATGGTGTACAGCTGGCAGACCTGCCAAACAATTCTGTATTCTGACGTAGGTGGGGTTGGTGAGGACCAGGGTTGGTCCATAGCACATCTGAAGGCAAGGCTGGAGGGTTCTAAACAGATGGTTTCATTAGAATGTTTGAGCAGATTATTCAGAACTGAGACTGGTGGTTGACCGTTTGGAACTCTGATAATCACAGGGAGCACCTTAAGTCACACCTATAATGATCCAGACCATAATTACACGGCTTCATGTGATGCCTTCTGACAATGCACTCTGGCCTTGGAACTTAAATATCAAATATAAGGGAACACCCCACCCCCCAATAAGTTCTCCGCAACGGCTAGAAGCCTAGGCCCTAGGCTGCACACTGTGTTTAGAGAGAGTGTGAGCATTTTGTCTTGCATGGGTTGAGGAGCAACCCAAAACCTATGGTCTGAAGTGGGTGTTGTAGCTTCTGCTTTAGGAAAACAGGACAGATGCCAGGCTATCTGCCTACTGAATGTCAATAGAACCAATGCCTGGTGCAGCACATGAAGCACAGATAGTGTAGCACAGTCGCCCATGAACTTTCATCATTTTGTGTACACTCTCTGTCATGTTTACAAACTGGTCCATGGCTTACAAATAATATTCAAAGGCCCATAAACGTGCCCATCTCTTCACATAAGCCAGCAACGTAACCATTGTTTTGTGGGCTCTGGTTTAACACTTACACTGGTCCCCCCATCCTTGTATTGCCCTCCATCACCTTATCACCTGATCAGCCCATCAGTTTCACTTTGTCAGGCCCCAGACCTGCAACCAGAGGGAGGATTAAACCATTTCAGCAAAAATAAGCAGGCACTCAAAAACTCCACACAATGTGGCAAATAAAGTAAAAAAATTACATTTTTATTGAGTCTACATGTCCTTAAAAAGCCTTATGCGCTTCATGCTTCATGGCACTTAATCATAGGCTACAAACACAGTGAAAAGAAAAGAAAATATAAAGGAATAACAACCAACAGGAACTCAGGAGAAGAAATAAAACATGCATCAGGTGCAGGTGATATAATTCCATCTAGGTAAAGTATATTATAATACATTATACATTTAGGGGCTGATTCACTAACTTCGAGTGAAGGATTCGAAGGTAAAAAACTTCGAATGGACTACTTCGACCTTCGACTACGACTTTGAATCGAACTATTCGAAGTTAAAATCGTTCGCCTATTCGACCATTCGATAGTCGAAGTACTGTCTCTTTAAAAAAACTTCGACCCCCTAGTTCGCCATCTAAAAGCTACCGAAGTCAATGTTAGCCTATGGGGAAGGTCCCCATAGGCTTGGCTAACGTTTTTTGATTGAAGGATATTCCTTCGATCGTTGGATTAAAATCCTTCGAATCGTTCGATTCGAAGGATTTTATCGTTGATCGAACTATCTGTGCTAAATCCTTCGACTTCGATATTCGAAGTCGAAGGATTTTAATTCCTAGTCGAATATCGAGGGTTAATTAACCCTCGATATTCGACCCATAGTGAATCGGCCCCTAACAGTGGTTTAACACATCAATTCAGTATGGGATCCGTTACCAGGAAACCTGTTATCCAGAAAGTTCCAAAATTACGGAAAGGCCATCTCCCATAGATTCCATTATAAACAAAGATGATTTCCTTTTTCTCTGTAATAATAAAACAGTAACTTGTACTTGATCCAGACTAAGATATAATTAATCCTTATTGGAAGCAAAACCAGCCTATTGGGTTTATTTAATGTTTACATCATTTTCTAGTAGACTTAAGGTATGAAGATCCACATTACAGAAAGATCTTTTATCCGGAAAACCCCAGGTCCAGAGCATTCTGGATAATAGGTCCCATACCTGTATATATCAGAAAGTTGATAAATGTATAGGAGCAAGTAAAACTTCAATATCAGTTCTCTTTATTTATTTTACAGAAAGATGTTGAGCTTCTTTAACTTAAAAAACTCCAATGATTAAGCGCAAAGCAACGGCTTGTGGTCCCTTTAATACATTTGCAAAGGCCTCTAATATGCAGATATAAACACAGGGGAATAACGTGAATGTTCTTTAGCAGTGTCGTTTTATACCCCTGTATTATAAGTATGTACTGTACAGCATATGATTCTGTAGGCATTAGTCATAAATACCCTAGAGACATAAATGACCTGCTTTGGTTCCCAGCCTCGGCCACTTTTGCTTCTCCAGCTCCTGGAAGTCATTGTAGTTGGATGTCCTATGAAATGCAAAGGGGTCAACTTGGTTATGGAACACTTAACTGGCCTCAGTAGTGATATATTATGGATATATTATGTTGTCATTTCTATCCTATGAACAAAGGGACTCAAAAACTGGTTGCAATATTCAAGGTGAGATCTCACCAGCAACATATAGAACGTCATATCCCAATGACGAAGGAGGAGCAAAGTGTTAAAATATGGAGCAAAGACTCAACTGTATTACATTGATAACAGTGACAGCAGGTTGATGAATTAGTCAGGGCTCAATTATTCAGAGCTTTATACCTGCGGCATAGTAATGTTAAGGACTACAGTAGCCAAAGGGAAAGGTGGCATCAGAGAGAAAAGATCACAATCACACTGACATTGAGGCTAAAAGACAATTTAAAAAAAAAAAAAAAAAAAACTCTGCTGATAAGAGACTCCAAATCCTACAGCAATATGAAAATTGGGTTTCTAAAACAGAAGGGTCTCGGGTCATTGTGGTCTGAATGCTCTTTATAAAGATAGAATCTCTGCCAAAAAGCATTGCAGGACTGCTGTTCTGAGAGAGAAAGGAAGGAGAGGTAATCACTTAATTATGCAATACTTTGTTTTTGGGTCCACTGTTATTTAATCAGTTCTTTAACAAAACTATCCAGTTCAATTTATTCCATCCAAGATACTACATCCTTGCAACAGGATCTTGACAAACTGGCAATCTGGGCAGCTAAGTGGCAAATGAGATTCAATGTTGATAAATGTAAAGTCCTGCACCTGGGATATATGTAAAATATAGGGATGCACTGAATCCTGAATTCAAACCCTTTTCAGCAGGATTTGGCCAACTACTGTACAAATGCCTGGCCAAAACGAACAGCCTTCTTTAATAAAAATGTTCTGACTGTTGTGACTGTCCACGATTGGACCTTATTTATTATTAAAAAAACACAAATTATTTGGAATGGGGTCAAACACAAAAAAAGGATTGAAAATCCGTTTCCTAGGTTTTTTTTCCGAGTTTTTTCACAAATCGCTTGATATTTTGGGCTTTTTCCTGAAAAGCCCAAATTTTTCAGATTTTTGTCTCAAATAGTCAAATTTTTGGGCTAATTCCAGCACAGACCACAGAAACTTACAAATATAATAGGGACCTCTCCCATTGACTCTTTTTTTTTTAAATAACCCACCAAATATTAAAATGTCTTCTCTGTTCCTGGCACTAATTTGCATATGAAAATTAGCGTTTGGATTAAGTTTAGGTTTTGGTTGAATCTTGAGTTAAAGATAAAGATTTGGTGAATCCCTAGTAAAATATGCAGCAATATCCTTAATGCAAATCCTTGATGGAGAAGGACCTGGGTTTACTTGTACAGGGATCATCTTCTATCTTGTAATCTTGCAATAATGTGAATTACAGATGAGTTTAACATATTAAAAGGTAAAGATTTTCTGTGAGCTGAGCTGTGTTGAGCTCCATAACTAAATCTGTAGGCCATGCTAGATAAGTAATCAAGTCAATTGGCTGACACCACCATCTAAAGGTACACGGGTCGATAAAAGCTGCCGACAGACCGAGCCTGTCTTAGTTTCATCCAGTTGAAAGTATTATTGTTCTTCTTTCTTTATATAGCACCAACATATTGTCTAGTGCCTTACAGAGATTATACATAATTCACATCAGTCCAGTGAAGCTTACAATCTAAGATCTTATTCCCACACACTATGGTCAGTGTTTTCAGTTCACCTGTCTCCATTTTTTGGAGAGTGGAAGAAAACCTGAATACCCGGAGAAAACCTACTCAAGTAGTAAAGTAAGAATATAAAAAATGCCTTGCAGATGATTGCCTAGTCTAAAATCTGATTTGGGCTAGATAGGTCAATTAATTTTTTGAATTCAAGCAGAGGAACCAGTAAGCCAAAAATGGCCAAAGGCTGGGCTCGTGCAAGTTCATATTGGCAATGCACAATATAGACAAGGTTGGAGCAGGATGAGTTTTAGTTGGAGAACCAGCTTCAGTTCAGTTTCTCTACCAGCTCATCAATGCTATGTTTGGGTCCTTCTTTTTTATTCCTTTCCTTTAGGTAATTCACAGAGTATTGGAAACATGCCATCAATATACATATCCTGTGTTTCATAAGTCTTAAGTTTTATACAGACACGGAAAAAGAGTGGTGTGATCATAGTAGGCAAATGCTATGTGTAGCTAAGACACACTTAATAAGCAAAGTTAGGCTTTCCCAGAAAAGAAAGGAGCAGAAACAGTTGATGTAGTGAAGAAGGGAAGTTGAAGAGAGTTAATGGGAAATCAAATGTATGGTTAGAGAAGAGAGAGTGAAAGAATAAACAAACAGATGGAAGAAAAGCAGAGAACATGTGAAAAGACAATGTCCACGTGTAATATAGGAGGATGAAGATAGAAGGTAGGTGCAGAGAAAGGAAGACGTTAATCAGAATGAGCAAAATGCAGATGACAGAAGGAAGATTAGTTGTACTGTGGTAACCAACGAGAGAACCAAAGAGAGAGAAGAGGAGAGACAGCAGTGAAAAAGAGGGTATAATGATGGGAGGAGAAAAGAAGAACTGGAAAATAAACCTGTAGAAGTAAATGCATGTGGAATTACAAGAACAGCAGAAGAACAAAAGCAGGGGTGGAGTGAAGAAGAGAAGGAATGAGAGTGTGTGTGGCAAAACTAAAGGACTGATGAAGAATAAAGTGTGGGCATGATGCTTTCATATAATAGAACAGCATAACTTCTAAAACCTTTCCACCTCCCCAAGAAAGTCTACACATTTTCACTTCCAGGGCCCTAGTGCCTAGAGTGCTGATCATGTATTCTGTCTGCCTCTTTCAACACCATGGCATTGCCATAAGGAACTTCTCTATTGACCTTGATCATTTATTCTTTGAAATCATATGAGCACTAAAGCTCTAATTTGGGGTTCATATATATAGTCATTTATATCACTTAAAGAGCGCAAATCACATTCTGCCCCAACTTAGAGCCTGACACTGAATTAGTTGGCTTGTATGTCTCATTATGCTCCCATTTCAAATTCAGTTATCTTCTATAATTCACATTGCTTGAAGAAACCAAGCAGAACAAAAGCAGAAAATGACTGTGCCCAAAGTTAAACATGATTCTAACGGGTGAAAACAGGGTTATAGAAAATTCATCATTGTAAATAGTTTTGGATTGCCCCAATGCAATCCAATGAATCCCTAAACTGAACAACGAGCTAAATTGTATTTTACAAGATGCAAAAAAAAAAAAAACTAAGAAGAACTATCAGTTCAGTTGCCTTTCTCCATACATTTCTACTTAATAGTTGGTCAACAAAGTTCAATCTACTTTTCTCAGTACACTGAACAAGATGACACATAAGCCGACCATCAGAAGTACCGCTGTTGACCTGGTCCGTTAATCTGTTTTTATCTTGTGATGTAAACATTTTACTGTTATTAATAAGATATGTCATATTTATGACTGTATGTTCTATTTTAAAAAAAAGAGCATGTAATATCCTCGTGACTCTGGAATTGACTTAAAGAAAATGTAACTTCATTGTAATGGACAGGTTCAGTAGCTTTAAGATTTATATTCTGCCTACTAAATAGAAAATACAAAAGCTAAACAAATTCTTTACTATGCACTTGTCATTATCGGAATGATATATTCTCTGCAGAATTGAAAATGACCTAAATGTGTCAATGAGCATTCAAAGCATTTGCATAACCTTCCCAGGAGATTCATTGGAGGCAAGTTGCACCTTCATGTACGGAGCATATTCCAACTGTAAAAATGAGTTGTCTTTAGTGTACTTGAAACATTTTTTGTACATTTATTGAAACATTAATTGGGGCTCAGAGCACAGAATGTTGGAATTAGTAACTGGGGCACCCACACACAAGGTCAGAGTACAGTGGGCAGAAATGCACAAAGATTGTCCTGCTTAAAGGGATACTGTCATGGGAAAAAAATATTTTTTCAAAATGAATCAGTTAATAGTGCTGCTCCAGCAGAATTCTGCACTGAAATCCATTTCTCAAAAGAGCAAACAGATTTTTTTATATTCAATTTTGAAATCTGACATGGGGCTAGACATTTTGTCAATTTCCCAGCTGCCCCAAGCCTGATGATGTTATTATATCATCTTGAAAGCTTGCAATTACTTACTTAGGTAGCCAATAATAGTATCACCTAACCTTACATTTAAAGGAGAAATAAACCCTCCTCCCCAGCCTAGCTGCTACCCTGGGCAAATGCCCCTAACTCTTTACTTACCCCTCGGTGCAGATTCTGTCCAGTGGAGTTCACGACAGCCATCTTTTTTTTGGTAATCTTCGGAATGCGGCCGGCAAAGCGGCACATGCGCAGTTGGAGATATTTTTTCTGTCTCTAACAAATGCGCATGCGCCGAAAGGGTTTGTTTCTCCTTTAAGGGATAATTCCAAAGTCCTCTGCAAGACAAAGAACCAAAGTTTGCTCCAGCCCCGTATCCCATAAAAAACAATGAAGGATTAAGCTACTATGACCGTACAGATTGTACAATAATCCTGCTGCTGTAATTGCAGTTTAGAGCTGGGCCAAGAGACACCCAAGGCAACGATGCCCCACCTCTGCCCTCAAGGAAGTCTAGAACCTCTGGAATCATTTTTCTACATTTTCTGTAGAGCAATCTGGGCAAACAGATTTAACCCTCAAGAAGGATTTCCAATTTATCATGTACTGTCTGTTTAAGAATTAGAATTTGACTAATCGCCATCTAAAACCAGCCGAATGTGTGTTTTAGCCTATGGGGACCTCATGCAACCAATTAGGAGTCCCTGGCTTCCCATAATGGGTAGTGTCAGTAGCTGCACTAGACTTGAACCCAACTGCTAATGCATCCCGATGTGACACAACCCCAGTTTGGGGGCCCTTGCCACACCTTTTAGTTTGACTTTAGGTGCTCGTTAGATATTTGGTCGTTTTTTTTTTTTTAATTTTGAGTTTATGGGAGTTGATGGGAGTTTTTAGAAACTCCCATAAACTCGAAATTCGACTCTTGATAAATCTGCCCCTTACTATGAAAATCTAGCAGGCAGTTTTATTCCTTCTAGGCGACAGCAGCTTTTTTGTTCTCCTAAGTGATTTTAACTCTTTTTAGTAGCTTCAGCTCCCATTCAGCTTTTCAGCTTCAGCACCCATTCAGCTTCGGCTCCCATTTGGCTTTAGCTCCCATTCGGCTTTTCAGCTTCAGCACCCATTCAGCTCTGGCTCCCATTTGGCTTTAGCTCCCATTCGGCTTTTCGGCTTCAGCTCCCATTCAGCTCCAGCTCCCATTTGGCTTTAGCTCCCATTCGGTTTTTCGGCTTCAGCTCCCATTCGGCTTTTCAGCTTCAGCACCCATTCAGCTCCAGCTCCCATTTGGCTTTAGCTCCTATTCGGCATTTCAGCTTCAGCTCCCATTCAGCTCCAGCTCCCATTTGGCTTTAGCTCCTATTCGGCTTTTCAGCTTCAGCTCCCATTCAGCTCCAGCTCCCATTTGGCTTTAGCTCCCATTCCGCTTTTCGGCTTCAGCTCCCATTCAGCTCCAGCTCCCATTTGGCTTTAGCTCCCATTCGGCTTTTTGGCTTCATCTCATTCGTCTTAGGCCCCCATTTCACTTCTTGGCATTTGTATAACTGGCCTTGTTATGCCATAGATCACCTTATATGGATGGAATTGTGGGGTCCTATGTTCTGCAAGAATTCTGCTGCTCTCTTCTATGTGAAACAAAATTGTTAAATTTAGGGATACTCATAAATTAGAAGGATGAAGGTTGAATATCTCTGATGTTCAAGGGAAAAAAACTCTAACCCTCTATGACAAAAAATAATCTGGCACATTTATCAAAAATCCCTTCACTTTTTCTCACAGTGGAAAAAGCATTCACCTAGGTCCACTAAATTAGGTTTGATGATAGGTTATAATGGTCAATGATTTTTGCCATCTCAGACGTGATGGAAAATTTTACGGAGAAAACTAATGATGACATTTAAAAAAACTTTAGCAAATATGGCAAAAAGTGTTTTCTCATTAAAAGCTGAACTTCCAATGAAAAAGCCAGAAGAAAAAAGAGGTAATTTAGGAATGCATCACAAATGGATGTGATGTACAGTGTTTGTTGATACTACTGCACTTTCACTTGGTTGCCATTGGGTCCAGTCTGTGTCATCTAATGAATGGTGCACAACAGTGCCTGATATTGGGGAACCCTAAAGCTACTGCCACCCTGGAGCTACTGCCAAACATGACCTTGTGTTAGCTAAAGGGTTCCTATAGTGGGTAACGTCAATAGGTGCACTAGACTTGAACCCAGATACTAATGCACCCTGATGTGACACAACCCAAATTTGGGGGTCCTTGCCATACCTTTAAGTTTGACTTTAGGTGCACATTAGACATTTAGAAAGTGTACAAAATCAGTGACCAAAAACCAGAAATGCGTCATAACAGTTAGTTATAAACAAGACACCATCCAAGGATCGTCTATCAACTTCTGAGAAATAACTGAGATTTTAAGAAGTGATAAGATCTGTTCCACATCCTAAGGCTAAAATAAAGAACAATATGGGGCGTAAGATAAAAGTCATAACTGCGCCCTGATGCTATCCTTTTCTCTTAGAGTGAAGATGCTTAATGTCATGTCCACATTTTTAAAAAAAGTAGGTCAACAGTAGGTGGTACCCCAGAAATTTGACCTAGTATGTTATCCAACTGGCATGCTTGCTCTCTCCATTCACTTATCATAGTTTTGCTTCAGGTGGATAGGTGACTATAACAAAATTGGTAGCTTAGGACGTGACTCATTATTAAAAGCCTTTCCTGAATTACAGAGTAAGTTCCTCCATCCTGCAGTTCACAGGTGTTCCTTTGTAGGCACAGAAAGTAAGAACAGTTGTAGTGTAAAGGCTAAATTATAAAATGTTTATTCTCCCTAAATGGCCATATACCCTCTGGCATTCGCCTATCCTTATACCTAAGAAGTTCTTTGTAGGAATACATAGCATTATTAGCAAATTCATATGGGGTACCTCTAGGCCACGTCTGCGCTTCACTACCCTAATGAGACCTAGGGATGAGGGGGGTTTGGCACTGCCAGATCTATATTTGTACTACATTGCAGCACAGCTCACTCATTGCATACCATGGGTGCAGGAAGGTATATCCCCCCCGCTGTCACAGCTTTGGTCAATAGCGGCGAACCATCCAACCACCCCCTGGGCAGCATTGTTGGTTAAACAGCCTAAGAAATTGCAAATGCCATTGGTGTGGCTACAGAGCAACATCTTACGCATAGCCCATAGACTGGTTAGTTACAATAAACTAGCACCCCAAACTCCCCTCTGGGGTAACCCTGAGTTTTTGGGCCTGGCAGTGATCTCCCCCCCAAAGATATGGTGCGATCTTGGAATAGTTTCAGTGGCAGACATATGGGAGGCGGACCAGGCGATATCTCTACTCCAACTTCACCAAACTAGAAACCTTCCCCAAGCTCAATGGTTAATGTACCATAGAATTGTTACTACCTTGCAGGAATTTAGACGGCGAACTAACACAGAGATTGAGAACCCTCCCATTATTGATGCCTTATCCGCCAGTACCTTCAAGAGAAGAATATCAAACTTATATACACTACTCTGCAAACCACATTATGTGGATACTGAATTAAAGGCCAGAGGAGCGTGGGAGGCAGAGATAGACATAATAATTGATGAACAGTGGGAGTGGGTATTGAGCTTGAGCACTCCTAGGGGCCGATTCAATAAGGGTCGAATATCGAGGGTTAATTAACCCTCGATATTCGACTAGGAATTAAAATCCTTCGACTTCGAATATCGAAGTCGAAGGATTTAGCGCAGATAGTTCGATCGAAGGATAATTCCTCCGATCGAACGATTAAATCCTTCGATTCGAAGGATTTAAATCCAACGATCGAAGGAATATCCTTTGATCAAAAAAAGTTAGCCAAGCCTATGGGGACCTTCCCCATAGGCTAACATTGAGTTCAGTAGCTTTTAGATGGCGAACTAGGGGGTCGAAGTTTTTTTTAAAGAGACAGTACTTCGACTATCGAATGGTCGAATAGTCGTACGATTTTTACTTCGAATCCTTCGATTCGAAGACGTAGTCGTAGTCGAAGGTCGAAGTAGCCCATTCGATGGTCGAAGTAGCCCAAAAAACACTTCGAAATTCGAAGTTTTTTTACTTCGAATCCTTCACTCGAAGTGGGTGAATCGGCCCCCTAAAATAGTAGCCCACTCATACAGGCACAACCTACTCCAGCTATACTTGGTCCATAGAGCATACTATATAGTACAGAGACTGTACTATTTACGATTGTACACATTGGAACATTTCTTATACACTGTTTTGATTGTTGTAACCTTATAACATTGCTGTGATGAACCTGTTTCAATAAAATCTTCTCTGAGCAAAAAAAAAAAGGCTAAATTATAATGCCTCTGTATGTTACGGCAGTTGACATGTTTAAACTGCTTCGACAGAATATACATCACCGCAGAACATACTGTAAATATGATCTATCCTGCTTAATTTTACATAAGGCAATCCAAAACTCTAGGGAAGTCATTGGATTCCAGTCTAGGAGGCAGATTCACTAAAGGACAAAGTGGCTAACGATAGCGCCAATTCGCCAGCCATGCCACCCACAGGGATATCGTTAATTCACTAACAGGCGTAGGCGCCAATTCGCTAGCAAAAGAGACCATTGGTAGCGTTCGCTCGCACTCTATCGCCAGGCGACTATTCGTTCTGGTGAAAGGTCGTAACTCTGCAAACTCAGTAAAGTGTGGATTTTACTTAATGTTTAAGTGATAAAAAGAAGCTGCATCTTCCTCAATCTTCTGTCACTTACATCATATCCGAAAATGCAGAAAATGCATTAAAGTTCCAAAAACGCTGGCGACTTTTCCTTTTTTGAAGTGAGATTGCCTGCAAAAGTCCTAACAAACCTTTTTTGGGTAACCGGTTTTCTTCAGACATTTTATTACAGTGGGCTCATGCCGAAGTAATGCTAGCGAAAAGTCGCCAGCGTTCAGTGTCCAGAACAAACTACACATATTAGTGAATCTGCGTACCTGTAGCGCATTTGTGCCTGGTGAAGTTGTGCAAGGTATGACGAAGCGGTCGCTGTCGACAATTCGCCTTTTAGGGAATCTGCCCCTAGGTTTGGTCTTCTGGCAGTTCAGGGTCAAGTTCACCTTTGGCTTTCAGCCTGGTCCTCAGTTACTTTGATGCCACTAGGTCTTACTCTATGAGACGCCAGAGACTTCTTTTGGGGTGAGCATGTTTGCTGAACATGATAAGGTGATAAGGAAAACTTGGAAACAGAGGAACCGGAAAATTGGAAACTTGACCAACAGTGAGATCAATGACAGCTGAGGGTAACCCTGAAAACGCAAGCAGAAAAACAAATTAAACCAGGAACCTAGCTGTTTGCTTATAGAGCAGAAGTATTGGAAACTAGAGGTTTTGTGCCGAAAGGGTTTCCTTCTCCTTTAAAGTCTTGGAGATTCTTAATTCTAGACTACCTTGGAGGTCCAGTCTTTCATCATGGTCAACTCCTTAGCTCATAACAAGGATAAACCCTAATTTACTTCTAGAGGGTCGAATCTCGAATTTGAAAAACTTCGAAATTCGAATTCAAAAAGACCAATTGAAATTAAGTCAAAAGTTTTTTTTTGGCCGAATAGGTTTTTGATCGAATAGGTCCATATTCGGCCGAATTCAAATCGTACGAATAAAATTTTTTAAAAAAAGTCCACCAATTGACTCCAAATAGGTTCTAGGAGGTCCCCCATAGACTAAAACAGCAATTCGGCAGGTTTTAGATGGCAAATGGTCGACGTAGAATTTTTAAAGAGACATAAATTTCAATATTCTAATTTTTAATTTTTTTTCAAATTCGAATCGAATTTGGACTTTTGGATTTTGGCATTTTCGACCACCACGGTCAGTTTTATCAGAGGGCCAGCTAAACTACCTCTATGTTTTGGAGCCTGGGTGCTAGCCGGAAAACCTGAAGGAAACCCACACAAGGATAGGGAGAACATACCAAATTTTTGCAAACTGTTTGACAGCAGAATTAACAGAGGGTACAAGGGGCGATGAACCAGAAAAAGAAAATGCTTTGGGATGTAAACCATTAACAATAAAGAATGAAGATTGACCAGTTGAAGAATGAGTTGCATTATTGTAAGCAAATTCTGCTCAGGGTAATAGTTGTCAGACACGTAACACCTCAAAAACTGTTCAAGGGACTGGTTAACCCTTTCGGTTTGACCATTGGTTTGAGGGTGATATGCGGTGGAAAAAGACAACTCAATCCCCACCAGAGAGCAGAATGCTCTCCAAAATGTCGAAACAAACTGTACCCCTCTATCGGAAACAATATTAACCGGAAAACCATGTAACTTAAAAATATTAGAAATGAATAACTCAGCTAAAGTTTTGGCAGAAGGGAGGTGTCGGAGGGAAATGAAGTGGCTCATTTTGCTGAACCTATCCACCACCACCCAAATCACAGTTTTCCCTTGAGAAGGGGGAAGATCAACAATGAAATCCATGGAAAGATGGGACCAGGGTTAGGTAGTGGCCTTAATAACCCTTTTCAACATTGCTTTTCATCTTATTGCATCAGATTGTGACAGCCGGTGGGAATAACTGGGAATTTACCGTGCCGGAGAGGCGGAGATAGTAGAGAGATTGGGAGGTAGTGAAGTATTCTGTAAGGGCGGAAAGAACCAAACGTTCTTTCTACAAATGGCTCAACCCCTGTGACAAAGTCCTAGAGGATTTAGACCTTTGACAGACTGGGCAAGAACTAAAAAAAATTTTAGCGTCTTGCTTAAATGAAGGCCACCAAACATTGCGGGATAAAAGAGTTTTGGCGATGCCAGGGTGTTCTGCCATTTTGGAATTGTGAGCCTCACCCAGAACCTGTTCCCTAAGATCCTCAGGTACAAAAAATCTCCCAGGGGGAGTTTCTACATGAGCGGAAGACTGAGCTGAGGATAGCTCAGTCTTCAGATAGATCACTCTGTAACAGGGTCATTACAAAGCTCACTTTTTCTTCGCCAGTAGCGAAAGATTGGGGAAAAGAGCTGAGGTATAGTTTGCATGCCTCTTTGAATTTGTCAGGGAAGACAATCTTTGGTTCATGGGTTTTAGATACATTACCCAACATGGTAGGAGAACCCACTGGAGCGGCCACAGGAGGGGTGACTACTGGAACTGGAGACTGTACAGAAGAATCCAGTCGGCGGGTCAGATTATGAAAACCTTGTAACAGGTAATCTTGTCTCTGCTCATGTTCTTCCAGACGCTGTAATAGAGTGGAGAGCAGCGCTTTAGTGGTGGAAGGAGCAGCCACCTTTGGCCACAGAGGAGCCCTCAGCTACTCAGATGCTGCCAGGTCTTATAATGAGAGGTGCAAGGCGAAAGGTTCTGACCAGGCAAAAGGGGCACAACGGTATGCAAAGTCTTTGGGCAGAAGGTGATAGTAAAAGGCGTTAGGAAATAGAGTAGTCAGATCAGGCCGGGTCGGGGCAGGCAGAGAAGAAACGTAGTCAGGCAGGCAAGGGTCAAACCAGGAAGTCAGTCAGAAGGGTTAAGCAGAATCAAAGTCGGTAATCAGGCAAGGGTCAGGATTCAGAAGTCAGGATCGTCAAATAGCCAGGCAAGGGTCACAACAGGAATCAAACAGGTTCAAACAGAATAGTACAAAGCTCAAAAAGCACCAGGCGTCCCTGTTGTCCCCGCACTAGACCACCAGGGTATGTTTTTACTACACTGTTGTTATCTCACCTGCTCTTGCCCTAATCCTGTACCCTACATGTTTTGTTCTTGCCTCTATCCCTATTCCTATTTCTACCAATGTCCTGATCCAGTCCCGTCCACTTCACCTGCACTTTCCTGCTCCTGTCCTGTATCAACACCCATTCCCTTGTGCCACTTGTTCTCAATCCACTCAGTCCTGTTTCAGATTTCAACTCTTAGCCCACTCCATCATGCTTTACTCTGTTCCAATCCTGTTCATCACCTGCTCCGTCACTTTCCTGCCTAATCTGGATTCTTCATCCACATCACCCTGTTCTTGAACCTGTTCCTGCATCTCCCCATCCTGTCTGTGTGCACAACAGCAGCTCCTCACCTGAAGGACTCACTCCCTTCTCTCTTTCCTTTAATTATCCCTTATAGAAAATGACCTACTAGAACAGCTGGAGCTGCACCATTGTAAATCTGACCCTTGCTTTGATATATTTGATATTTTGCAGATAAAAGACAAAGCTGGGTTCGGGTTCTTTCATCTTCCCTGAGATCTCAGTGGTGAATCATGTCTTGCAGTCATGGAAATAACTGGATTGGTCGAAGGGTTTAAGGCTGAGAGTGTTAAGAATTTAACATAGTAGACTTGTGGGTAAAAGGTTGGGGGACCACATTTATTAAAGTACGACTAGAGTCAAGGAGGCTTTGGCCCGAATTTAAGCTTCGGAAATCGTCACCATACTTCGCACAACTATGTCAGACGTTATTTTGCTACGACTACACAAATGCTTCAAAATGCCAAAATGTGCCGTGGCAAATGAACGCTGGCATATTTCTGGTAGTGAAAATTCATCAGCGTGAAAGTTTCTTAGAGAATTTTCTCTAGTCTTACTGTCTTCCTATCGAAACTTCGTTAATATACTCACACTTACGTCAATTTAAATATGGCGGGTACATATTGGTAATATATACAGTATGTCTTTATTAGATGGTGAAATTGTTAGAATTGGCTGCTTATTACTAAAAATATCTAAGGAGCAAAATAAAGGTCAAAAGAGATCCTCTATTGTCCTAAAAATGATCCCATCCTAAAACAAATGTGTCATGAGCTTCAAATGGTTAAGAAAGTATAAATAACATATATTTAACAGTTAATTGTAAACATATTACATGAAAATATGAAAAAATGCCAATGTTCCAAAACATTTTTATGACTTTTGAATACAGGATATGATGTCATTGACATAGTAATGTTGAGGACGAAGCTTCATCTGAACAATTCGCCGGGTAGAACCAGGCAAAGTAGACTTTGGAGAAAAGGGTAATGTATTGAAAGTTTACACTTTGATGAACTTGCGCATTAACGATCGTTCGCCTGAGCAAAAATTCACCTGGCATAACGGTGCAAAAGTTCTCTAGTGCTGAGGTTTTTCTTTAGAGAATTGACTTCTTCGCCTTTTAGTAAATAGGTCAGGGCCGGAACTAGGGGTAGGCAGAAGAGGCACGTGCCTAGGGCGCAAAAGTGGAGGGGCGCCAGGCACCGTACCTCTTTTGCCACCTTTCCCCTAGTTCAGACGCTTCTTTCTCTGCCTGTGAGAGCAATCGGCACTTCGATTTGTGTGCTTCAGCTCCCTAGTGCACGTGCGCCTGTGCGTGCGCGCACTTCAGAAGGGGCGATGTAGACAGTTGGGTTACCTTGGGCGCCCGGCTGACTTGGCCCGGCACTGAAATAGGTGATGTCAGTGCGAATTGTCATTTTGGCGAATTATAGCAAAACCCCCCCCACAATTTGCCATTTAGTAAATGTGCCCCAAGGCCAAGAGCAAGAAAATTTGGGTCCAATAACACAATTCCTGGCATAGAGGCATTCAATGCCTAGGGTTGCTTTGTGTTTGTGGGCCTGCCATTCTTTTAGCAGTACATCGGACAATTGCCTCTACAGTGAGACTATTGTCCCAAGAGTGCAGTGCTACCAGGCACAGGGCTACCATGTGCAATAAGTGGTAATAGATGATAGGTTTTTTCTGGGCTTAGTTGCCCCTGTTTTCAACCCTGGACGTTTGAATGACATGCAATATAGGATGCATTCCAGGGGCAGCCACATGCAGTTCAACACATAACTTTGCTGAATTCATAGCAAGGTCTGTGCTGCACAATGTGTTGCATCTCTGGGATCAGCCCCTGGGGCAAAGGGCAAGAGTGTGAAAGTTCTATTCATGGTAAGCAAGGCTTTTTTTTTTCTAGCATTGTATTGCTTATGTTTCTTAGAATACCCTTAGAATACTTTCTTTTGTTTCTTAGAATACTTTTTTGCTTATCTATAGATGACAAGCTGTAGGCAGTTTTGTTTTGGATTTTGGAACAGGGTCATGTAACACGAGAAACTGATTTTTACAACAGTTTTTTTAAAAGGGACTTATGCCTGTTGCCTAAAACTCTCTTACCAGCACCCACTCTCCAAAGCATCCAAACAGAATAATGGATACAAATGAACGACCCAATCAGAAACCATCCCTTCCAGCACTACATCAGCCATGTTTTTACCAAACATAGTAAAATAACTATACTGTTGTCATTAATACATGACTGAACTCAGACATCGGAAAGATACAGTGCTCTTTATGTGTTCTTAGCTACAATAAATGTCTGAAGGGTGTGGACACATCCAGTGATGTCACAATATGGAGATCAGTGCACCTTGTGATATCACAAAATATTCATGGCCATTCCCAGAGGTAATGATACAAAAGGGGTGCAACAGGGCGGGCAGACAGTTATATCAACCATTTTATACCAAGAAAATGAAGACGAGCCAAGCAAAGCAAACACACACACACACACACGTCCGGACTGAGATCAGCCCACATAGAGGCCCAAACAGCCCACAAAATACTGAATTTCTATGGGACTTTATAGCAGCCCCTCTGGAATTTGCCAGAACCCACAGTCTGGGCCTGACCCTGGTGATAGCCCACGAAGACAAGACTCCAGAAAATGCCTTAGATGAATAGAACCCTATACCCCATAGGCAGACTTTGTATAACTCAACCTGGACTTTGTATAACTCAACCTGGACTTTGTATAACTCAACCTGGACTTTGTATAACTCAACAAAAGAAGCTTCTTATGGTGGCCATAGATGCAGATATAATATTGTATGCAACACGTACAATATTCGGTGCGTCTATAGCAGGAGACAAGCCTAACCGACATTGTCAGAAAACTTGGAGATCAGATCTTTGGTGGTAGTGCTGAATCGGCAGATACAGATAGATTGTTATTGTTTATATCTGTAGGGATGTAGCGAACGTCGGAAAAAATGTTCGCGAACATGTTCGCGAACTTCCGGGCAAAAATGCGAACGGTTCGCGAACGTCGCGAACCCCATAGACTTCAATGGGAAGGCGAATTTTAAAAGCTAGAAAAGACATTTCTGGCCAGAAAAATGATTTTAAAGTTGTTTAAAGGGTGCAACGACCTGGACAGTGGCATGCCAGAGGGGGATCAAGGGCAAAAATGTATCTGAAAAATACATTGTTGACACAGCGCTGCGTTTTGTGCTGTAAAGGGCAGAAATCATACTACGTCACTCAGGTGATGTTTCTGGACACGGAATGTGAAAAAGCTCACACAGCTAGGTGGCACTTGGTTAAAGACTGGGCAAACAATGCCTGCAAGGGCAACGTATACAGTAGTGGGTACGGAATATATTATTGCTGCTGTAAAAACATCACTCAGGTGATGTTTACGGACACGGAATTATTATTGTTATTTAGACAGAATGTGAAAAAGCTCACACAGCTAGGTGGCAGTTGTTTGAAGAACACACTGGGCAAATAATGCCTGCAAGTGCACTACTATTGGTGCACTACTATGAAGAACAGCAAACAGCACTGGACACGTTAAAGAACAGTAAGATAAGTAAAATAAAAAAATATGTATATGTATATTAAAAAAAACAAATTACTCTGGTTGGTGCTGAACTACTAGGAGCAGCACACCAGTCCCACTCCCCAACACAGCTAGACTAATAGCACTGGGCTCTTATAGTAGCAAAGTAAAAAAACAAAAAAGAAAATAAAAGCAGTCCTTACAAGGACTATTGGATTACAGGCAGCAGTCAGCAGATGAGAGATCAGCAGCAGTGCCCACAGCAGCTACATACAGAGCACTGCAGTAGAAGGTAGATTACTAGTCAGCAAAGCTAACTAACCTAAAATGTCCCTCAAATCCCTGCAGAGTTCTGTCCCTACAATACAGAGCAGTATCAAGTAGATTACTAGCCAGCAAAGTTACTATCAACTGTCCCTCAAATCACTAACAGCTCTCTCCCTACACTCGCTCTTCCAAGCACACACAGGCAGAATGAAAAAACGCTGCAGGGCTTCAGTTTATATATGGAAGGGGAGTGGTCCAGGGGGTGTGGGGGTGGTCCAGGAGGGAAAGCTTCCTGATTGGCTGCCATGTATCTGCTGGTCTGGGGTGAGAGGGCAAAAATAAGCGCCAGCTAAGGCGAACCCAAATTGGCGAACGTCGCGCGACGTTCGCGAACATTCGGCGGACGCGAACACCCGATGTTCGCGCGAACTAGTTCGCGGGCGAACAGTCCGCGACATCCCTATATATCTGTATTTCTGGTCATTCGGCTCTAACAGTTAATATTGAAAAGAAACAATCTTCCCTGTGACCACAAACCTGAAAGATCGTAACGCTGACGTCTATTGTCACCTTTATTCATTCAGAGGTTCATGTAGCACTGGAGTGGTTTTAGATTTGAATGGAATAGTTATAACGTATGATCAGATCACAGATATGGGCTCATACAGTTGCAGAAAGGTACAATGCATTTTTTATGTTATTATAGTTCTATAATCATTTGCTTGGATTTCAAGTATGTTAGGCATTGGTGCCCTGAGGGTGTGATGATAACACATAAAATGGTTGATATACGGTATGGATGATAGATAGACTATCAGACAGTAGATAGTAGTATTGTAGGTAGATGATAGATACTGAAAATCTAGATGTAGGGGCACATTTACTTAGCTTGAGTGAATGATTAGAATAAAAAATACTTGGAATTTCAAAGTTTTTTTTGGCTACTTCGACCATCGAATTGGCTACTTCGACCTTTGACTATGACTTTGAATCGAACGATTCGAACTAAAAATCGTTCGACTAGTCGACCATTCGATAGTCGAAGTACTGTCTCTTTAAAAAAAAACTTCGCCAACTAAAACCTACCTTTCTGATCGAAGGAAAATCGTTCGATCGATGGATTAAAATCCTTCAAATCGATTATTCCTTCGATCAAACGAATTGCACTAAATCCTTCGAATTTGTATTCGAAGTCGAAGGATTTAGCCCCGAGGGTCGAATATCGAGGGTTAATTAACCCTTGATATTCGAACAAAAGTAAATGTGCCCCCTAGTTATTTTGATAGATAGCTAGTTCTATCTTGCCAAATTCTGCATTTCTGTTCTATAAATAAAACAGCACAGTAATGTTCATGGGTATAACCAGACCATCATGTTGTATCTACAAGACATCAAGACATCTGCTGAGTAGGGTCTACATCTGGAAGATCCTAATCAACATTGCCTGATATGGATTAAGAAAGGGAAGGGTCAGAAAGAGAAGGTTGTGTCATGGTGGGTTCATGTCAGCATTGTGACTAGGGTTATAATTTGAACGCCCAACATTACAGCAGAAAATATTCTCTATAAATAGCCTCTAGCCCTGGAGAAAAGGACAATATTTTTTGATACCAGATGAATTGTTGGGGAACGTATCATGGTTGGACAGTTCTCAGATTTGCCAAATATTTAGGCCTGAGCTGTCTGAGCTGCATGTGGCCAATGGTCCTCAAGTTAGTGCGAGATAAGGCTGCCATGTTGCACAGAACTGTCCGTGTTGTCAAAGCTTTGCTTGAGAATAGGCTAAAATATATCATAAATCTGCTAAACCTGTCCCCACATTTGATAAAACTGTGTTTTTCAGAAATTTGTTCAGAAAAAGTCCCCCTTTGTGGTCAAACATCAGGTCAAGAACCTTGGGGGAAAATTCACTAAGATTCGTAGTTGCGCCAGGCGCAACTTCGCCGCACTTCGCAAGGCGTAATTTCGCCAGCGCTCCGCAAATTCACTAAAATCCGAAGTTGCGCACAGGGGTAGCGTAAGGTTGTGAAGTTGCACTAGCGTTGATTCGCTAAGCGAAGTTACGCTAGCAATGGTTAATTTGCATACGGCGCCAAATCCAAATTTCAATGGCGGAATATGTAGCAACACTACACAAGCCTGGGAAACCTTCAAAACTTCAAAAAAAATGTTTATTTTGCCCTACACATGTGCCCACTGTATAGTTAAGTTGCCATGAGTTAGGAAATGTAGGGGGGAACGAGGGGAGCCCCAAAAAAAATTTTGATCTTTTTGAACTTCTTTTGAAGCAATCCCTATCTACTCTATTGCGCTTCGCCTGGTCTGAGGTGGTGAAGGAAGTCTAGCGTAAAAGGTAGCGTTCACTACACTGCACGCGTTAGTGAATTTGCGTAGTTACATCCGTAGCGAAAATTCGCCAGGCGTAAGGGTGTGAAGTAACACTAGCGAATTTACGCCAGCGTTCGTTAGTGAATTTGCGAAGTAACGAAAATGCCCAACGCTAGCGAATTGACGCTAGCGTTAGATGCTTTGGCACTTAGTGAATTTGCCCCAAGTCTTTTTTGGCGTGTTTGGGTCAAGTGTCATAAAAGCATATACTGTATTATCATATAGTCACATAGCTAAACTCATTTTTATTATCATTTTCATATCAACAAAGCAATGGGTCATGGAGGTACAGTATGATCTACACTCTTTGGTAAGTAAGATATTTCCAGATATGCATTATATGTGTTGGGCAGAAGATCAGGGTGGTGCAGTAAACTAATTAATTTCATATTAATTACAGAGGCGTTCATTATGTTTTGCAGAATACGAATCCTGTCTACCAGTGTCTCATTAGCCATCCTGATAGTTTCAGATATACAGCAGTTACTGGGTAGATTTGGCTTAGAGATATTACACTTGATATTAACAGTTGGTGGTGCATGGGCTGCTCATCCAGGTAATAAACCAGCAAGGACATAAAGCTTAGATCATACACAATGCACATCTAGGTGTGTCCCCTATTGACATTAACGAAAAAAAACACTGATCCGCTGAGGTCTTAGGGTGGTGGCAGATGGGGAGATTAGTCACCCAGTGACAAATCTTCTCTTCTGCGGGCGACAAATCTTCTCTACTGTGGGCGAAACAAATCTTCTCTACTGCGGGCAACTAATCTCCCCAAATGCCTTCCTGCCCGCAAGAATGTGAATAACCGACGGGATGGCATATGAATCGCTTCGGATAGTCACCTAGATTTATAGGATCCGTACTTTCTATTCACGATCAACCAATTTGCATGTTCTATCAACATCAAGGGTTTAACAAAAGCGACAGAAGACCTAGTGATTGCTGAAGAGCTGTGATGGACATGGTGGGAGTCCCATCTGATGACTGATAACACCTTGCCTTTGCAAAATTGTGAGGAGATGGGTAGATATTTTTTCAGAAGATCATTTTTTTCCCCTTAGATAGTTTGGTGACGTTAGGTCAGTGTGAATAATCTGCTTTCAAGAGAAACCCGATGGCTTCAATTTGACACTCGAGGCAAATAGTTCCAACACCCTCCTCCTAAAAAATGAAGAGCAGCTGCACATTGTCTTAGAATCAGGGTCAGACTGAACGGTCCAAGGCCCACCAGGGTTCTGAAACAGGTTCCCCCTGCCCCAGTCGAAACCCCCCACCAGTGGCCCCGTCTCCAGCCACAAACCACCTGCCCTCCCGCACGCATACCTCCAACATTTTGGGGAAAAAAATTGGCGTGTAGTGCGACGAAAATTTGTTGACCACACCCCATAATTAATAGAATCCAATATCGCACGCACTTTTACAGATCAGCAGACAGCGGTGGTATTAAAAGACTTTATTTCCCCAACAGGTCACCTAACTTGTTTCTCGTATCATCACACGTACTCATAGGCATAATTATAACATACAAATCCTCCATTAAAAAGCTACTGGGAGTAAACGTCACACTAGATTTATTTCCTCCCACTCTTAACCCTATCAGGGATAATCGCACATCACAGCCGTTCCATATAAATTAGCTTTAACATTAAATTCAAAGCAGCATAATCATTGGAAATTCTTTCTTAAAAAACATATATATATACGGTATCTCTCTCATTATATATTTTCAGAATAACTATGTCTATTAACTTCATTACATTTCATTGTACATTCACAAACACATACTTCATTATAAAATGGTTTTATTAAAACCATCTGATCTATGCTTTCATTCAATTTCCTCAGGCTAGCTGTATTCCATTTATTCGTTAAATGAATTTGTTTATTTATTGAAATTCATTGATTGCGCATTCCTCCAATGAATCTATTAATGTATCTATTTAAATTCATTCTATTGCGCATTTATTCCTGTAGTTATCGCTAAATTCCGTCATTTAGCAATAACTACAGGAATAAATGCGCCGTAGAATGAATTTAAACAGATAAATGAATAGATTAATTGGAGGAATGTGCAGTAAATTAACCCAGTTACAGGCTGAGAGGTGGCAACAATTAGCCCGATTAATTTAACTTCACAGAAGGGAGGAGTTTGGACGCAACCAATTTTTTGTTGTATGGTTTACACACCCCATAATTACCATGTTCCTTTTACAAAATTTGGCAGGTTATGAAAGTTTGAACATATTTCTGTGTTTTTTCTTCCCCAGTTATTACAGTTTTGCTAATGAAGGTGAATTGCCCTTTAAGCTGTGAGTAACTTTTCCTAAGGGGCCGCCTTGTCTAAATTGCTACAATTACTTATTTGCTTATCTCAAAATTGTTACAAAGTATCTTATTTGCACCTGTTACCTGTTCTGGGCTCACTGCCAAAAGCCAATTAAGTTAGAAACGTTGTTTCTTTTACTGGCTGTTCAGTGCAGAGAAAGTCGTGACTTTTCAGTACAAACACGGGACTGCGGGTTGAACTATCAAAAGACGGTTGGTCCCTCTGAAAACGGGACAGTTGGGAGGTATGAGCGTGTACCTGTTCTCTTGATCGGGGCTGGAGGAGGGTGAGATCAGTGGAGAGCGCAGGCATCAAAAAGGTTGCAGGACGGAGGGGCAGCCGAGGGCCCACTGGGCTTTTTACCCGCTGTCCCGCCGGCCCGGTCCAATCCTGCTTAGAATATTGCTGATCACACATAAGGGCTCATTTATTACTCATAGATGCAGCATTCAGTGCTATAATGGGTGCAGATTAGGGTGCAACGGTTCAACTGTCACAACCAAAGCTCAAGCCCGGATCTGGTACTGATATTTTGCACAAGGAACAAGGAGAAATATGTAGCTCAGCAACAGGGCAACCTTAACATAATGAGCACTAATATTTTTACGCTTTGCCCTACTTGAGCAAACTAGTATGTGAACTATCCCAGTAAAACTGCCTCAGTTTAAGCCTAGGGGCTTATTATAAAACAAAGGCAGCGGTGAACTCCAGAAAACAGGTGCAGTCTTATGCAAAAATTGTCCTTATAACAATGGATTTAATGTAAATCAAAGCCCTAAATACCTACTTGAGGAGTTAAATCTGAAGAAATAAATTGGAATCATGTGAAGAACCGAGGTCTCTGCTCCTTCAACAACAGCAACAACAAAACACGACCCCCTGCTGGAGGCTTGATGTATGAAAATGATTCATTCTTTAACTTGTTAACCTTTTCTCTACAAAAAAGTATATTGTACCTTATATAAACCAACTGAGTGGAAGTTCCTTGACCTGGAAAAACCTTGGCTCCATCCACTATGCATAATAAATAGCACTGGCATTATAAGCAGTTCTCTATGGGGTAAATTCACGAATTTTCGCCAGTGTCAGCTTCGCACCCATTGCACCACTTCGCCAGGCGCAAATGCACTACGAATAAGCTAATTCACGAAAGTTTCGTCCCGGGTGTAGAACGCTGGCAACTTTTCGTTAGCGTTGCTTCGGCTGTGCGAGCATTTCATAGCGAAGATGCGCTAGCGTTCATTTGTGGCTAGCGAAACTTCGCACGTGATCTTGCACTTGTCAATTTGCATAGGGCAAAAGTTGTATGGAGGTCATCATTATAAATGGTGGTGCAAATGGTTTAAGTTACTGGTTCATATTATACATGTCCAGGGAACCTTAATAAAGACAAGAGAGTTAATATAATGTCCTACACATGTAAACTGTAAAATGAATGTTCCATAACTTGTGGAGAAAACCGCTTACTAGTGATTGGCGAACAAATTCGACTGGCACAAATTTGCGGCAAATTTCCGCGTCCCGGCAAATAAATTTGCAAATCTCCAGCGAAAATTCATCGGTGAAAATTCTACAGCGTCAATTTCCGATTTTCCAGATTTTTTGTGAAAATGTCAGATTTTTTGGTGAAAACCTACAAATTTCATGATTTTTTGGTGAAATCCTTCAAATTTCATGATTTTTTTGTGAAAACCTTCAAATTCCAAGATTTTTGAGTGAAAACGTCCAAATTTCAAGTGTTTTTCGTGAAAACAGTCGAATTTCACGATTTTTTCGTGAACTTTCCGATTTCACGATTTCACATGAATTTTTCGCCATTTCACTCATTTTGCGGGAAATTCGCTAATTTTTCTGCGAAACGGGAGAAATTCGCCCATCACTACCGCTTACCCAAAAAAGTAAGTCAGGATTTTTGCAGCCAATCCCACTTAAAAAAGGAAAGGTCGCCAGCGTTTTTGGAACTTTATATGATGTATTATGATGATATAATGTAAGTGACAGAAGATTGAGGAAGATCTAACTTCCTTTTAGCACTTCGCCTGGTCTGAGGTGGCAAAGTCAACTCTGGCAAAAGAGCTAACGTTCAGTAAAATTCGCACTTTAGTGAATTTGCGGAGTATCGATCGTTCGCCAGTGCGAAAAAGTCACCTGGCCGTAGAGTGCAAATGAACGCTAGCGATGTTCCTTTTCGCTATCGAATTGGCACCTGTGCCTGTTAGTGAACTGACAATGTCCCTGCGTGTGGCAACACCGGAGAGAAGTCACTAGCGTTAGCCACTTCGCCCTTCAATAAATGCCCCAATGTGTTTTTTCACAAAAATTTCACAAACTTTTCCTCCAGTATTGTTTTTTTTTTTTTAGTTAACTGAACCAGGGTAGTTTTGCTCATTACTTAATAATAAATGCCCTGGCCTGTTTATCAAGATTTTAATTTGACTAATGTTAAAGGTTTTTTTTTCCTACATAATTTACATAATTCAAATGTTTGCTTATTTCTTGAAATATTCTACTCGTCATTTAAAATGGGTCAAAAGATTTTAAAAACTGTCATTAAAAAAATACTTTAAATTTGACATATAGTTTTACATTTGAATTTTCCAAATGTTTTTGCACTTTTTTTTGCAAGTTTTTGAAAGCCTATAAAAATAAATCAAATTGCAGCAAAAATTTGAATTTGAACTTTGAATTTGACAATTCACCCCTGTAATTTTATTCCCCTTAAAATCGTGAAATTGTTTGCTATGAAAAGAAATTCTGCAAAGAGGTTTTCTGCTTTCACATGATTCACTTTTGATATCAGTGCTTTAAGGGGGTTATTTATCAAGGTCCGAATTCATCTTAATATCAGCTGCTACAAACTCCGATCTAACCCGCTCGGGTTTTTAACGCTTATTTATTATTACATTTTCCGGAAAATTACCTTTGCGGGAAAAGCTCTGATTTTCACGATTTTTTCGTGAATTTTCCTCAAAATTTCCAAATTTTTCGGAGTTTTCTGAAATTGCCCAAAACCCCCGCCAGATCCAAAGATCGATGGGACCTTTCCCATTGACTTAATGCAACCTCGACAGGTCTGAGATGCCGTGTTTTTATATTTGGGCTTTTTAGCCCTTGGGAGTTTAATAAATTGAGAAAAATTCATGATTTTTTTTAAAAGTCGGATTTTAAAAAAAAAATTAAAAAATTTTCGGATTTCGGGGGAAATTCGGGTATTCGGACCTTTGGCGAAATGCCCATAGACCCCAAAGCATTAGGTGGGTGCAAGAACATTAAAATTTTCAATGGAGCAGGCACTCAGAATAAAGGCAATCTTCCACCAGGTTGTTCAAACAAAGTAGAAAAGGTTTATTATGTCCACAGCCTTATGCGTTTCGTGTTACAAACACTAGTCAAGAACATTGCTTCCAATGCATTTGGGAAAATTTCACTAACATTTCACCATAATTTAGTTGTTCAAGATTTTGCCGGCAATACTACTAAAAGTTTTCACTTTTTTAAAAAAGAAAAATAATTCTTGACGTCTATAGAAACTTGGCAGCTGATACTTGCCGAGATATTCCATGTCCATTTTAACCGTTTTTTTTCATTAATAAATTCAATTTTTTATTTACAAAACGGATTATAAAATCATTGCCCTGATGAAGACACCCTTTTATCGATAAGTCCACAGTGTACCCATAAGAAATGGGTTAGGGGAGAATGCAGAGATCCCCTGTTTCACCTGCCATTTCTTTAATGAAAAGGCCTACCCCACAAATATATATATATTGTTTTTAGAAATGATCTACAATTTTATTGTAGCTTGTATTTCCAACAAAGGAAGACAATTACCATGAACTGTGTTGCTTTCTTTAAAAATGCATTCCATAAAACAACTCATCTAAATAAACTATTTTCCTAAAAATAAAGTTAAATATAGTTAAGTAGTATGTGCCAATGGGCAATCCTAAATAGAAAACTGCCATTTTAAGTACTAAGGGCCGCCCCCTGGGATCATGTGATTCACGCTGCACACAACAAATCAAACTAACCATACATGTTAGGTCACATGAGCCAATTAACAGAGTTCTGCCTTTTCCTCCTGCCCTACTTTCTTAAAGTGAGAGCTGCAGTATTTCTGATCAGGTGATCTCTGAGGCAGCCCACAGACCATCACTAAATGGGGGCTCAAGGGAAAAGATGTATAAAGGCAATATTTACTGATATATATATATATATATTTATTCCAGTTTGGTAAACTTCTTTAATATACTACTTAAATAGTGAATAAAGTACCACCTATTGTAAAATATAATGATATTATAAGTCACAGAGGTGCTCCATGATCATATAAATACAGGTCATGGAACTCCGAGGTTACTTCTAATATCCTCATATTTTCCAACAAAGGTTACTTTATTTATTATAAAACACGTCATGTGACAAAAATGACATCATTAAGCTCCATTTATAACTGATGACATCACTATGAGCAGTTTCCAAGGATATAATTAATAGGATACTCATGGCTTTTGTGTATTATTATGATATGATATGAATCTGTTGGTTTAGTATTAGGGGCAGATTTCTCAAGGGTCGAATGTCGAAGTGTAAAATACTTCGAAATTCGACCATCGAATTAAAATACTTCGAATATTGAAGTGAAAGTATTTTTCACAAAATTTGGCCATCGAACGATTGAAGTAAAACCGACGAACGATTCGAACGATTTTAGCGTAAGATTTTACTTCGATGTATAAAGACTTAGAAAATGGTTGTAGAAGGTCCCCATTAGAGATGTCGCGAACTGTTCGCCGGCGAACTTGTTCGCGCGAACATCGGGTGTTCGCGCTCGCCGGAAGTTCGCAAACGTCGCGCGACGTTCGCCATTTTGGGTTCACCATTGTTGGCGCTTTTTTTTGCCCTCTCACCCCAGACCAGCAGGTACATGGCAGCCAATCAGGAAGCTCTCCCCTGGACCACTCCCCTTCCCTATAAAAACCGAAGCCCTGCAGCGTTTTTTCACTCTGCCTGTGTGTGCTGAAGAGATAGTGTAGGGAGAGAGCTGCTGCCTGTTAGTGATTTCAGGGACAGTTGAAAGTTTGCTGGCTAGTAATCGTTTTGATACTGCTCTGTTATTGGAGGGACAGAAGTCTGCAGGGGTTTGAGGGACATTTAAGCTTAGGTAGCTTTGCTGGCTAGTAATCTACCTTCTACTGCAGTGCTCTGTATGTAGCTGCAGTGGGCAGCTGTCCTGCTTCTGATCTCATCTGCTGACTGCTGCAATAACAGTAGTCCTTGTAAGGACTGCTTTTATTTATTTTTTTGTTGTTTTACTACTACTACTACTACTACTACTATAAGAGCCCAGTGCTATTAGTCTAGCAGTGTTGGGGAGTGGGACTGGTGTGCTAATCTGCTGCTCCTAGTAGTTCAGCAGCACCAACTTTAATTTTTTTTTTTAATATTCATTTTTTTTTTATTTTACTTTTTTTTATTTTACTACCGCTGTAGTAGTGTATAAGTTGACCTTTTAGGCATTATTTGCCCTGTAGGCATTATTTGCACACTGTTTTCTTCAACCCGCCATCTAGCTGTGTGACCTTGTTCACATTCTGTCTAAATATCCATAATATTACCGTCTCCAGAAAAAACACCGGAGTGACTTTTTTCAAGCAGCCATAATATATTTTACGTAATCCGTATCCACCGCTGTAGTAGTGTATACGTTGACCTTGTAGGCATTATTTGCACACTGTTTTCTTCAACCCGCCATCTAGCTGTGTGACCTTGTTCACATTCTGTCTAAATATCCATAATATTACCGTCTCCAGAAAAAACACCGGAGTGACTTTTTTCAAGCAGCATTCATATATTTTACGTAATCCGTATCCACCGCTGTAGTAGTGTATACGTTGACCTTGTAGGCATTATTTGCACACTGTTTTCTTCAACCCGCCATCTAGCTGTGTGACCTTGTTCACATTCTGTCTAAATATCCATAATATTACCGTCTCCAGAAAAAACACCGGAGTGACTTTTTTCAAGCAGCATTCATATATTTTACGTAATCCGTATCCACCGCTGTAGTAGTGTATACGTTGACCTTGTAGGCATTATTTGCACACTGTTTTCTTCAACCCGCCATCTAGCTGTGTGAGCTTGTTCACATTTTGTCTAAATATTGATAATATTATCGTCTCTAGAAAAACCACTTGAGTTACTTTTTTTCAAGCAGCATTCATATATTTTACGTAATCCGTATCCACCGCTGTAGTAGTGTATACGTTGACCTTGTAGGCATTATTTGCACACTGTTTTCTTCAACCCGCCATCTAGCTGTGTGAGCTTGTTCACATTTTGTCTAAATATTGATAATATTATCGTCTCTAGAAAAACCACTTGAGTTACTTTTTTTCAAGCAGCATTCATATATTTTACGTAATCCGTATCCACCGCTGTAGTAGTGTATACGTTGACCTTGTAGGCATTATTTGCACACTGTTTTCTTCAACCCGCCATCTAGCTGTGTGACCTTGTTCACATTCTGTCTAAATATCCATAATATTACCGTCTCCAGAAAAAACACCGGAGTGACTTTTTTCAAGCAGCATTCATATATTTTACGTAATCCGTATCCACCGCTGTAGTAGTGTATACGTTGACCTTGTAGGCATTATTTGCACACTGTTTTCTTCAACCCGCCATCTAGCTGTGTGAGCTTGTTCACATTTTGTCTAAATATTGATAATATTATCGTCTCTAGAAAAACCACTTGAGTTACTTTTTTTCAAGCAGCATTCATATATTTTACGTAATCCGTATCCACCGCTGTAGTAGTGTATACGTTGACCTTGTAGGCATTATTTGCACACTGTTTTCTTCAACCCGCCATCTAGCTGTGTGAGCTTGTTCACATTTTGTCTAAATATTGATAATATTATCGTCTCTAGAAAAACCACTTGAGTTACTTTTTTTCAAGCAGCATTCATATATTTTATGTAATCCGTATCCACCGCTGTAGTAGTGTATACGTTGACCTTGTAGGCATTATTTGCACACTGTTTTCTTCAACCCGCCATCTAGCTGTGTGAGCTTGTTCACATTTTGTCTAAATATTGATAATATTATCGTCTCTAGAAAAACCACTTGAGTTACTTTTTTTCAAGCAGCATTCATATATTTTACGTAATCCGTATCCACCGCTGTAGTAGTGTATACGTTGACCTTGTAGGCATTATTTGCACACTGTTTTCTTCAACCCGCCATCTAGCTGTGTGAGCTTGTTCACATTTTGTCTAAATATTGATAATATTATCGTCTCTAGAAAAACCACTTGAGTTACTTTTTTTCAAGCAGCATTCATATATTTTACGTAATCCGTATCCACCGCTGTAGTAGTGTATACATTGACCTTGTAGGCATTATTTGCACACTGTTTTCTTCAACCCGCCATCTAGCTGTGTGTATTATCGTTTCCAGAAAAACCAACTGAGTTTTTGTTGTTGTTGTTGTTTTTTTAAAAATAATGCCAGGCAAAGGCAGGCCGCCACGCAGAGGCCGTGCTAGGGGCCGTGCTGCTATGCAATCCTGTGGCCCTAGCAAATTGCCCAGTTTTAAAAAGCCAATGACCCTGAACTCCCAAAATGCTGAAGAGGTAGTTGACTGGCTTACACAGCACACCCCATCCTCTACCGTTTCTAACTTTACCACAACATCCTCCTCATCCTCCACTGCTATGGCCACCCCACGTAACACTTCCTCCACCACCGGTGCCCCTTCTTCACTGGGGTCAGAGGAGTTATTTTCCCATGAGTTTCTTGAACTGAGTAATGCGCAACCATTATTGCCAGAAGAAGATGAAGGAGATGAGGACCTTACACCAGTTTTAATTCTGGCAGAGAACACGATAGAGATGGACATAATGAGTGATGAGGAGGAGGTCCCCGCTGCTGCTTCCTTCTGTGATGTGTCAGAAGAAATTGATGCATCTGAGGAGAATGATGATGAGGAGATTGATGTTTTGTGGGTGCCTAGTAGAAGAGAGCAAGAGGAGGGTAGTTCAGATGGAGAGACGGAGAGTCAGAGAGGCAGTAGGAGAATAAGACTTAGAAGAAGCAGGGAGGACAGCCCGCAGGGATCAGTAGGGCAACAACATGTATCGGCACCTGTGTTCAGCCGGCCAACGCACCCGCCATTGCCGCCAATGCCGCCAACTTCTACTGTTACCGCCAGATCGCACACTTCCAAAAAGTCAGCAGTGTGGGATTTTTTTAATGTGTGTGCCTCTGACAAAAGCATTGTAATTTGCAATGAGTGCAGTCAGAAACTGAGCCTTGGTAAGCCCAACAGCCACATAGGTACAACTTCTATGCGAAGGCACATGAGCGGCAAGCACAAAGCACTTTGGGAGCAACACCTCAAAGGCAACAGGCAAACTAAAAGCCACACTCCTTCTGGTCCAGCATCTTACTGCTCTACCTCTGCTCTCCTTGACCCGTCTGAACCACCCTCCACTCCGCCTTCCACCTTGACCACCTGTTCCCATTCCCAGTCATCTGCCACCAGCCAAGTTTCTGTGAAGGCCATGTTTGAGTGTAAGAAGCCAATGTCTGACTGTCACCCCCTTGCCCGGCGTCTGACAGCTGGCTTGTCTGCACTCTTAGCCCGCCAGCTTTTACCATACCAGCTGGTGGACTCTGAGGCCTTCCGCAAATTTGTAGCAATTGGGACACCGCAGTGGAAGGTACCCTAAAAAGGGAATACCACACCTGTACCAACATGTGCAGAGCCAAGTTACCGCATCTCTGTCACTTAGTGTTGGGCCAAAGGTCCATATGACTACTGACGCATGGTCCTCCAAGCATGGTCAGGGCAGGTATGTCACCTACACTGCCCACTGGGTGAACTTGGTAATGGCTGGGAAGCAGGGAATGGGTAGCTCAACAACAACAGTGGAGTTGGTGTCACCGCCACGGATTGCACGCGGTTCTGCCACCACCTCTACTCCTCCATCGCTCTCTACCTCGTCTTCTTCTTCTTCTTACTCTGCTGCTGGGTCCTCCTTCTCCTCCTCCACACCTGTGCACCCCCAGCTCCCCCTAGGCTATTCGACGTGCCAGGTACGCCGTTGTCACGCTGTCTTGGGGATGACGTGCCTGGAAAGCAAAAACCATACCGGATCTGTACTCCTGTCATCTCTGCAGTCACAGGCCGATCGGTGGCTGACCCCACACCAACTGCAGATCGGAAAAGTGGTGTGTGACAATGGAAGCAATCTGTTGGCAGCGTTGAGACTAGGCAATTTAACACATGTGCCCTGCATGGCACATGTGTTAAATTTAATAGTCCAACGTTTTGTCTCCAAGTACCCAGGATTCCAGGACGTTCTCACCCAGTCCAGAAAGGTGTCGGCCCATTTCAGACGTTCCTACACAGCCATGGCACGCCTTGCTGACATTCAGCAGCGCTACAACATGCCAGTCAGGCGTTTGATTTCTGACAGCCAGACTCGCTGGAATTCAACGCTCCTTATGTTGGAACGTCTGCTGCAACAACAAAGGGCCGTCAACGAGTACCTTTTTGAACTGGGTGGTAGGACTGGATCTGCACAGCTGGGGATTTTTTTCCCCCGTTACTGGGTGCTTATGCGCGATGCCTGCAGGCTCATGCGACCTTTTGAAGAGGTGACAAATATGGTCAGTCGCACCGAAGGCACCATCAGCGACCTAATACCCTTCGCTTTCTTCCTGGAGCGTGCCGTGCGACGAGTGACAGATGAGGCTGTAGACCAGCGTGACGAGGAGCTGGAAGCGCACGATTTCTGGTCGGAATCACCAGAACGAACCCAGGCACCTGCTGCAACGCAGGGAGAGGTGCCAGAAGTGGAGTCAGAGGAGGAAGGTGGCTTTGTGGAGGAGGAGGAGGAGGACCAACAGGAGCAGGCTTCCCAGGGGGCTAGTGGTGACCTTTTGGGGACCCCTGGTCTTGTACGTGGCTGGGGGGAGGAGACCGTGGATGATGCAGTCCTTGATAATGAGGAAGCGGAGATGGATAGCTCTGCATCCAACCTTGTGAGAATGGGGTCTTTCATGCTGTCATGCCTGTTGAAGGACCCCCGTATCAAGAGGCTTAAGGAGAAGGACCTGTACTGGGTCGCAACGCTACTAGACCCTCGGTACAAGCATAAAGTGTCAGAAATGTTACCAACATACCACAAGTCCGAAAAGATGCGGCATTTACAAACCAGCCTGCAAAACATGTTGTACAATGCTTTTAAGGGTGATGTCACTTCAGGAACTCATCAACATTCCAGGGGCAGAGGTGCCAGTAATCCTGCCACGAGCACACCTGCAAGGACAAAGCCCTTTGGCCAGTCTGTAACGTCAGACATGCAAATGTTTTTCTGTCCAAGGCAGCGCCACAACCCTTCTGGATCCACCCTCAAAGAACGCCTCGACCGGCAGGTAGCGGACTACCTGGCATTAACTGCAGATATCGACACTCTGAGGAGCGATGAACCCCTGGACTACTGGGTGCGCAGGCTTGATCTGTGGCCAGAGCTGTCACAATTTGCCATGAACCTCTTGTCTTGCCCAGCCTCAAGTGTGCTCTCAGAAAGGACCTTCAGTGCAGCAGGAGGGATTGTAACTGAGAAGAGAACTCGCCTAGGTCACAAAAGTGTCGATTACCTGACCTTTATTAAAATGAATGAGGGGTGGATCTCGGAGGGTTACTGCACGCCGGAAGACTTGTTCTGACTTCTATGCAGCTGTCCTTCTCTTCAAGCCTCATGACTCCACACACAGCTGTCCTTTAGCGTCCTCCTCCTCCCTCCGCCACCGTTACAAACTAGGGTGCAAACCCTACTGGTTTAATTTTTTCTGGCCTCTGTGCTTCAGTGGCTGCAACCAAAAAAACTGGGCAAACAATGTCTACAAGGTCAACGTATGGCAAAAAATTACTATTTTCAGCATTTATATGGCATATTTTTTCTGGCAACTGTGCTTCAGTGGCTGCGTCCAAAAAAATGCATATTTTCTGCATTTATATGGCATAATTTTTCTGGCCTCTGTGCTTCAGTGGCTGCAACCAAAAAAATGCATATTTTCAGCATTTATATGGCATAATTTTTCTGGCAACTGTGCTTCAGTGGCTGCGACCAAAAAAATGCATATTTTCAGCATTTATATGGCATAATTTTTCTGGCCTCTGTGCTTCAGTGGCTGCAACCAAAAAAATTTATATTTTCAGCATTTATATGGCATAATTTTTCTGGCAACTGTGCTTCAGTGGCTGCGACCAAAAAAATGCATATTTTCTGCATTTATATGGCATAATTTTTCTGGCCTCTGTGCTTCAGTGGCTGCAACCAAAAAAATTTATATTTTCAGCATTTATATGGCATAATTTTTCTGGCCTCTGTGCTTCAGTGGCTGCAACCAAAAAAATGCATATTTTCAGCATTTATATGGCATAATTTTTCTGGCAACTGTGCTTCAGTGGCTGCGGCCAAAAAAACTGGGCAAACAATGCCTACAAGGTCAACGTATGGCAAAAAATGACTATTTTCAGCATTTATATGGCATATTTTTTCTGGCAACTGTGCTTCAGTGGCTGCAACCAAAAAAACTGGGCAAACAATGTCTACAAGGTCAACGTATGGCGAAAAATTACTATTTTCAGCATTTATATGGCATATTTTTTATGGCAACTGTGCTTCAGTGGCTGCGTCCAAAAAAACTGGGCAAACAATGCCTACAAGGTCAACGTATGGCAGTTGTTTAAAGAGAACAGTAGATTACTAGCCAGCAAAGCTACCTAAGCTAAAATGTCCCTCAAATCCCTGCAGACTTCTGTCCCTCCAATACAGAGCAGTATCAAGCAGATTACTAGCCAGCAAACTTACTATCATCTGTCCCTGAAATCACTAACAGCTCTCCCCCTACACTATCTCTTCCAAGCACACACAGGCAGATTTTTCAGATACATTTTTGCCCTTGATCCCCCTCTGGCATGCCACTGTCCAGGTCGTTGCACCCTTTAAACAACTTTAAAATCATTTTTCTGGCCAGAAATGTCTTTTCTAGATGTTAAAGTTCGCCTTCCCATTGAAGTCTATGGGGTTCGCGAACCGCTCGCATTTTTGCGCAAGTTCGCGAATATGTTCGCGAACTTTTTTTCCGACGTTCGCTACATCCCTAGTCCCCATAGGCTAACATAGCACTTCGGGAGATTTAATTTGGCGAAGTATTGAAAGAGACAGTACTTCGATTATCGAATGGTCGATTATTCAAACTATTTTTACTTCTAATCAAATTCGAAGTAAATTCGAAGTCGTAGTATCCTATTCGATGGTCGAAGTATCCAAAAAATTACTCTGAATTTCGAATTGTTTTACTTCAAAAATTCCCTCAAATTCACTTCGAGATTGATAAATCTGGCCCTTAGTGTAAATGATGATTGAATTTGTCCCAAAAAATTTGTGAAACGCATTAAAGTCAATAGAAGAAAAAAACTTTTTTGACATGCACAAATTTTTTTTTCACTCCAAATGCATTAAAATCAATGGCCATTTTTTTCTTAAGGCGACTCTTTTGTCCAAATTCAGTAAAGTCAATGGGCGTTTTTTTTTTGTTGCAGCAAATTTCCCCCCGGTGAAAATATTTGCCACAGTTTGCGAAAAAAATTTGCAGATGTTGAAATGTGGAATTTCGCCACGAATCAATGGCTTGTGTAAAAATTTGGCCATCACTATTTCATATTCATTCTGGGGGTATAATATTCCATTAAGAACATTCATCTTAAATGTTGAGAAGCTCAAGACCCAGTCTTTACCATGAGCAAAACCCCATTGCATGAACCTGCTTTAACCCTATCCGGTACAGTATGTCTACGGGCGTAGATTAATCAAAATACAATGTCCAAAAGGCTGTGAATGACAGTATATATCTGAAATTGTCTAAATAACTGTAGTTGCTCCAAATACCATAGGCGCATCATATTTTCATTGCATTGCTCAGATTCTTAGCTTTCAAAGAAAATCAACACTTAAAATCAGGTTAATGCGTCACTAAAAAACATTCAAAATGATTCTCCCCAAGGCAACAGGTCAAATCATTCCTTACTCTGGTTGCTGCAGTCTCTGCTGACATCAAACTTCCAACTAAGGCGATGCATTAAATAATGATCTCCGTGATATTTGGCCCATTTGATATTAGAAACAATTCATTTTATTGCAGTTAAGGAAGTTGTAACGTGTAACAGGCAGTTGCTGACCTTCTAGACTACTGCCACTCCCAAAAGTTTAGAAATAGACAACGATTAATCAGGGTCACAGATGCACCTGACACAAGGGGCCCATGATCTAACTTTTATAAAATTGATATTTGTATTTTTTTTCTTAAATATTTAAAAGGGGCTCCTAGTGATTAGGGGCCCATACAGCTTTTTCAATTATTAGTTTTTTTTCCTTTAAAAAAAACCAAAAAACTTTAATCTGTGCTGCTGGGCCCAGGTCTGGTCGGGTGCACAGTTGGTACCTGCTGGGAGAAGATATAGGCAAGCAGACATGGCTAGAGAATGTCAAAGCCTTGAGCTCAGACTCACAACACACATGCCTTGCCTTGTCTGGCTGCCTAATCTTCTCCCAGCAGGAACTGACCTTTCCCAAATGGATCCAAGCCTAGCAGCACAGATAAAAATATTTTTTTCAAGAAAAGAATATAAAATGTAAACTAGATGGGCCCCTAATCCCTCTGGGCCTCTAGGGTATAGCCTAGGCTAGCCCATTCATTAATCCCACCCTGGGTATGACCAAATAATAGTTAATATGGCAAAAACAGAAGGGTCTGCCACCCCAACTCAACATTTTTTGTGTGTTGTCCAAGTTATATGTATTAGAACATTTTTATGTTTTGAGAAAGAAAGCAGAATTCAGCAGGATGGGTTGGGTTCTGGTACAGAGGGCCCTGACACTGAATACCTTTACACGGGGGCATGAATTGATTATATGAGTCAAAATAACTTGCTGCCAATGAATTATGAATTATGAACACAGTACAAATCCTAACTGCCCTCCCCCGCTTAAATACCATATGGCCGGACCTCCTGATTTATGAAAGTGATCTGAACACTCTAAGTTTCATTGAACCTAGAGTTTTTGACACTGTGTGTTCTGATCCGTGAGTTACACCATCAGCCACTCCTAGAATGGAATTAATAGGGGCATGGTTTATCTTTCAGACAGCAATGGGAGTGGGGGATTCTTTCCTCCAAATTACTTGACCACTGACTTAAAGGGATACTGTCATGGGAAAAAAAAATTTTTTCAAAATGAATCAGTTAATAGTGCTGCTCCAGCAAAATTCTGCACTGACATCCATTTTTCAAAAGAACAAACAGATTTTTTTATATTCAATTTTGAAATCTGACATGGGGCTAGACATTTTGTCAATTTCCCAGCTGCCCCTGGTCATGTGACTTGTGCCTTCACTTTAGGAGAGAAATGCTTTCTGGCAGGCTGCTGTTTTTCCTTCTCAATGTAACTGAATGTGTCTCAGTGGGACCTGGATTTTACTATTGAGTGCTGTTCTTAGATCTGCCAGGCAGCTGTTATCTTGTGTTAGGGAGCTGCTATCTGGTTACCTTCCCATTGTTCTTTTGTTTGGCTGCTGGGGGGGAATAGGGAGGGGGTGATATCACTCCAACTTGCAGTACAGCAGTAAAGAGTGATTGAAGTTTATCAGAGCACAAGTCACATGACTTGGGGCAGCTGGGAAATTGACAATATGTCTAGCCCCATGTCAGATTTCAAAATTAAATATAAAAAAATCTGTTTGCTCTTTTGAGAAATGGATTTCAGTGCAGAATTCTGCTGGAGCAGCACTATTAACTGATTCATTTTGAAAAAATTTTTTTTTCCCATGACAGTATCCCTTTAAGCTTGCCATAGATGCAAAGATCCGATCGTACGAATCATCGTACGATCGGACTTTCCCATCTCCCGACTAGAGATGGCGCGAACTGTTCGCCGGCGAACTTGTTCGCGCGAACATCGGGTGTTCGCGCTCGCCGGAAGTTCGCGAACGTCGCGCGACGTTCGCCATTTTGGGTTCGCCATTGTTGGCGCTTTTTTTGCCCTCTCACCCCAGACCAGCAGGTACATGGCAGCCAATCAGGAAGCTCTCCCCTGGACCACTCCCCTTCCCTATAAAAACCGAAGCCCTGCAGCGTTTTTTCACTCTGCCTGTGTGTGCTGAAGAGATAGTGTAGGGAGAGAGCTGCTGCCTGTTAGTGATTTCAGGGACAGTTGAAAGTTTGCTGGCTAGTAATCGTTTTGATACTGCTCTGTTATTGGAGGGACAGAAGTCTGCAGGGGTTTGAGGGACATTTAAGCTTAGGTAGCTTTGCTGGCTAGTAATCTACCTTCTACTGCAGTGCTCTGTATGTAGCTGCAGTGGGCAGCTGTCCTGCTTCTGATCTCATCTGCTGACTGCTGCAATAACAGTAGTCCTTGTAAGGACTGCTTTTATTTATTTTTTTGTTGTTTTACTACTACTACTACTACTACTATAAGAGCCCAGTGCTATTAGTCTAGCAGTGTTGGGGAGTGGGACTGGTGTGCTAATCTGCTGCTCCTAGTAGTTCAGCAGCACCAACTTTAATTTTTTTTTTAATATTCATTTTTTTTTATTTTACTTTTTTTTATTTTACTACCGCTGTAGTAGTGTATAAGTTGACCTTTTAGGCATTATTTGCCCTGTAGGCATTTTTTGCCCAGTGTGTTATTCAACCAACTGCCATCTAGCTGTGTGACCTTGTTCACATTCTGTCTAAATATCCATAATATTACCGTCTCCAGAAAAAACACCGGAGTGACTTTTTTCAAGCAGCCATAATATATTTTACGTAATCCGTATCCATCGCTGTAGTAGTGTATAAGTTGACCTTTTAGGCATTATTTGCCCTGTAGGCATTTTTTGCCCAGTTTTTTTGGCCGCAGCCACTGAAGCACAGAGGCCAGAAAAAATATGCCATATAAATGCTGAAAATAGTCATTTTTTGCCATACGTTGACTCAACGTATATGGCAAAAAATTACTATTTTCAGCATTTATATGGCATATTTTTTCTGGCAACTGTGCTTCAGTGGCTGCGTCCAAAAAAACTGGGCAAACAATGCCTACAAGGTCAACGTATGGCAGTTGTTTAAAGAGAACAGTAGATTACTAGCCAGCAAAGCTACCTAAGCTAAAATGTCCCTCAAATCCCTACAGACTTCTGTCCCTCCAATACAGAGCAGTATCAAGCAGATTACTAGCCAGCAAAGTTACTATCATCTGTCCCTGAAATCACTAACAGCTCTCCCCCTACACTATCTCTTCCAAGCACACACAGGCAGATTTTTCAGATACATTTTTGCCCTTGATCCCCCTCTGGCATGCCACTGTCCAGGTCGTTGCACCCTTTAAACAACTTTAAAATCATTTTTCTGGCCAGAAATGTCTTTTTTAGATGTTAAAGTTCGCCTTCCCATTGAAGTCTATGGGGTTCGCGAACTGTTCGCGAACCGCTCGCATTTTTGCGCAAGTTCGCGAATATGTTCGCGAACTTTTTTTCCGACGTTCGCTACATCCCTACTCCCGACCCGCCACTAACCATTCAGATCAAAGTCTTACCAGTCAGATTAGTTAAAGAACAGATCAGCCGATGTTCTGCCCCTGACAGCAATCGTACGATATCTATGTCCAACCAAAGCTGGTGACAGTCTCCCACTGAAAATCGTACGATCGGCAATACACGCAGAGATATTATCCGCAGCCGACAGAAATCTTTTAACCTGTCTGATCGACCAAACGACCGATCTCCGCCGGACGAAAAATGTCGGGACTCTCCACACACGTTCCGAAAATCGTACGAATCCTCGATTCGTACGATCAGATCTTTGCGTCTATGGCCAGCTTTAGGTCCTGGACGTGTAGGACTATGGGATGCCCTAAACCCTATTCAATATCACCCAATCAACAAGGACACAAGTGGTCACTCCAGGATCATATAAAACCCCAGTTTAATAAACTCTCTGTGCATCACTACTGTGTCAAAAATACACCAGAGGGGCCCGGGAGGGCACCATGAAGGATAAAGGAGATAGGCTGGCAAAGAGTCAGGCCCACTACTAAACACACCACCCATAGGTAAAGCCATAATTACTGAGTGGTTGCAATTATGCTGGAATTATGGGGGAAACCCCAGGACAATTTGCAGCCATATTTGCAATTGTGGTTGTAAATGCCATTTTTCATATTCAACAAACAATGGTAACCTCATTAAACAGGTCCCCAAAATTGTCTGTTGAAGAATACACTTTTTAAAAAATGAACCCATCCATGTAACACAGAAGAACTAATTAGGTTTAGTCTAATTAAGGGAATATTGTAATGCCAGACACAGTCTGCTCCAGTCCATCGCAACCAACCACATGTGCTTTTTATAGACCTGACTAGAACAGACACTTACTTTACACATTGCCTCCCTAAAATTCAGTTCTAATAACTTCAGCACCCTGTGTATATCTTTGTTTCAAAACAAACTTCTGGTGTGAGCTTTGGGAACACCCCTTGCAATAGTCCTCTAAATGCACTTTATGATGGAGTTCCTGAACATGATATACATACGGCTTTCTTTTTTGTATGTTTGAATGAAAAATTACCCCAGAAATTGTTATATACCCCAGATATTTTCCCCAGTATTTGTTTTTTCTCAAAACATGAACAAACAGGTAAAAACATGAAAAGTCCAAACCAGTGTTTCTATCCCAGTTGTAGTTCTACAAAGTGGCCTTATTGTCAGCCAGTTCCAAATGGATGAGCAGCACAGTGGCACATTGGTTAATACTACTGGCTTGCTTGGGTCCAGCCCTTTAAGAGGCCAGAATTCTCTCCATGGTTGGGTGGCTTTCCTCTGGATACTCTAGTTTCTTCCCACATTCCAAAACCATGCAAGCAGGTCAATTAGCTTCTGATAAAATCAACCATTGTGGACCTTAGATTGTAAGCTCTACTGGGGTAGGGGTTCATGTGAATGAGGTATATTCTTTGTGGAATATGTTGGTGCTATATAAAAAGTAGAATCGCATTAATGTCATATAAGTTGAATGTTCAGCTTTGGTGCTCTCTGCACAGGCTAAAAGAAAACAAAGAAAGGTCCTGCTGTGGCTAGTTGCACCCTCAACTCCATTCTGAAGTCTTGGTGGCTATGCAACAGATGCTCTTGGCCTCTTGTGAAAGGATTATAATAGACTAAAGCTGGCCATTGATTTTTTTTTTGTGCGACGAATGCTTGTTTGTTTCAGTCTAATGATCTACCATTAACCATTCAGATTAAAATAAGTAGGTAAAATAACAAATCAGACGATGTTCTGGCGATGAGTTGACAGGCAGCAATAATACAAAGTCATGCCCGACAAAAAGCAGTGACAGTCACCACTGATATTGTCAGATACATGCAGAGATATTATCGGTAGCCGATATAAATCTATTAACTTGTCAGATCGACTAAACGACCGATCGCAATGTCAGGACACTCCCCACACGATCAAAAAATCGTACAAATCTTCATTTCGTATAACTGCATCTTTGCGTCTATGGCCAGCTTAACAGAACTGATGGACATCATAAACAAGTTTAGGTACTTGTGGTCACCAGTCTGAGAAAGCATATACGGCCTATACGGCCTGCAGAAAAAACAGGGAAAATAATAGTAATATATAAAATAAAACCTCGTGGACAAATACAAAGAGAACAATGAACCTCTGACCAGCAGGAATTGATGGGAAGTTCTAGTATGAGGTCACTTGACTAACACATTTCAAACTCAAAAAGGTCCCAACTAATCACTGTTATTCATATTAAATTATTTCGTTGAATACTTAAACAAATAGGTCGCTGATCCATCTCCAATAGACTCAAAATGGATCATGTCCTGGGTTCAAGGCAGGAACAAATAAAAAACAAAAGAGAGTATGTGCAAGATGTTGATCACCATCTATCCTGATATTGATCACTATCTCTATGGCAGCTTCCCTAGTGGTAAAGGTATGGGATCTATTATCCAGAAACTAAGTATATAGAAAGCTCCAATTTACAAGAAGGCCATCTTCAATATATTCAAAATGCATCAAGATCTGGGTTCAAGTCCGAAAATGGACAAATCAAAAAAAGAGTATGTGCCAGTTGTTAATCACCAACGATATCGATAACTGATGATTGATCTCTTATCCAGAAACCCCTTTAAAGTTTAAATGGTTTTTAACAGACTTAGGGTATGAAGCTCCACATATAGAAAGACTCCTTATCGGGAAAACCCAAGAAACCATGCTTCTGGATAAAAGATCTCATAATGAACTACAGCCTTTGACTAGGACATTTTATAACATACTAAAAGTTAACTTAATAAAAGCATCTCAGTGCTTAGTATCCTTAATTGTTTAAAACTTAAAACTAATCCTGGACATGACCATTCCACTTTATCATAAACAGTTATAAGTTATATGTATGTACACAAGTCAGCAGCCCACAATCTAGGAATCTTACAATACTTGAGAATAGATTAATCATTAACAAATATATTTTTCTAGAGATCAATGGCTCCACTGATTATGGAACAGAAACTCACCTAAGGCCAGTGTTCCTTAGAGATACCTGTTCAGGTTAGGAATGTACTGACACACAAATCGGCTTCAATATGGGCCGGGCCTTTTTGGTTGTAGGCCAAATAGCTGGCAGCATAACTCACCTTTTTCCCTTTGAAGCTGTCAGGGTATAAGTACCTTAAGCTTCTCAAATCTGACTCATTCTTCTCATTTGGTTCCCAAAGGACAGTTGTAAAGCAGTTCCATCTAAAGTAAGTGATATTTAATATATTTTTTTGACCTGCTGTTGGTCTGTCTTGCTCTTATGCACAGAAGAAGGAATGAGAAGGGAAAATATCCTGGTTTTTCACAGATTTTGTTATTTTTTTTTTTTGTTGCCATTTATTCGAGGTATTCCTCAACCATATATAAATCCACAGCCCAAGCTAGCAACACAATATATGGATGGATTTTTATAGGGTTATATATGGTCCATGGCAGCATCCCATTTTATATAAATTACTTACGGCTACTTTTTTTTTTTAAATGGATGGAGATGTATCTCAAGAGGTTATATCACCTAAAAAAAGATTTTTTCAACATTAATATGGAAGCATACGGAAGTAGTTTTTTCGAAGTTCCCTCTTTGGTCACAAGGATGTGAAGGAACGATGAAATGTAGGATCTTTTTAAGTATCAGTATCAATGTTGTAGTTTTTTTTTAATAGTTATTTTTTAAACGGTTCACTTGGTAACTGCACTGGAGCAAATTTCCAAACCAGGAAACTCAAATCCCATCAATGGCCAAGCTTCCATTGGCATAATAGGGTTTTGTGCCAATTTATTTCTTCATATGGTAATTGTATATCTTTATTTTCAATAGTATCCAGCAAATGGGGCCCCAAAAGTTCTTGCACAGGGTCTCCATTACTTTGTATCCCTTTGCAGGTTTTTGGTCAATTTCCCCAAAATCCTCAAGGGGTGGTTCACCTTTATGTTAACTTTTAGTTTGTTATACAATGGCTTATTCTAAACACATTTTCCATTGGCCTTCATTTTTTACATTTCTCTTATAGTTTTTAAATTATTATATTCCAGTTGTAGCCCTATATGAGTTCTAAATAATTGTTGTGCAGTTCTGGAAACATTGAGGATAATAAATAAACTGAGATGTCAAAAATCTGACATCCTCTCTGTAAATGACAATTTAAGATTCAATAGTATATTATGGATAATAGTCTCTGGGAAGGGAGTGTGACTGTGGGATAGCAGGTATAGTAGGGAGAGATGGTGTCTATAGTAACAGTGGATAATAGTCTCTGGGAAGGGAGTGTGACTGTGGGATAGCAGGTATAGTAGGGAGAGATGGTGTCTATAGTAACAGTGGGATAATAGTCTCTGGGAAGGGAGTGTGACTGTGGGATAGCAGGTATAGTAGGGAGAGATGGTGTCTATAGTAACAGTGGATAATAGTCTCTGGGAAGGGAGTGTGACTTTGGTATAGCAGGTATAAGTAGAGTAACTGTTACTGGTTTCAAGTGTTGGTGAAATACAATCTTCTGATGCCAACTGACAGATGAAGCTTTCTATAGATTCTGAAATATGTTTTAATATATAAATAATGGGACTCTTGGAATCCTGTTTTGTCACTTGCTCCAGCACCACTAAAGTCAGCCCTCAATGATATCCTTGTTCAAAAATTGATGTCATAAGCTCTGATGCCACTATATTGGGGACAATCAAGCCTTCTTTTCGTCTTTTCATTTTAAGCTCCATAACTACACAAGGGGATTACAGGATCTCCATACGAGGATGAACTAATAAGTTCACTAATGTTAAATACATTTTATTTGTTTTATTTATCGATAGAGTGGGCCAGAACTTACAGCCAGACCACAAAGCACCTGGAATGATGAAGAAGAGGGAAGCGTTGCCCATCTTATTTGCCTTAACGGGATTCCTGCTTTCATGTAAGTTACCGCCTGTTCAAAATCGCCTATTTGCACCATTGTTAGTAAAGGAATTTTCTGTATAGTTGCCTTCATACCAATACGTGAACAGAATTCTACGATAAAAAAATAGAAAACAACATTTTTAATTAAATCAAATTCATTTTTTTTCAGATCAATATGTGGAGGCCCAGGAGGCGACATTTGTAAGTATCACCTTATACCTTGGTTATTACAGGCAATGCCAGTGCTATAAATTAAATAAGCTCATTAGAAAGGGGTACTCTATGGGAGCTCATTTATTAGCACTGGGTAACCTTTAGCAGCCAATCAGAAGCTAGTTGCTGAACGGTTCACTTGATAACTGCACTGGAGCAAATTTCCAAACCAGGAAACTCAAATCCCATCAATGGCCAAACTTCCATTGGCATAGTAGGGTTTTGTGCCCATTTATTTCTTCATACGGTAATTGTATATCATTATTTTCAATAGTATCCAGCAAATGGGGCCCCAAAAGTTCTTGCACAGGGTCTCCATTATTAGTATCCCTTTGCAGTTTTTGGTCAATTTCCCCAAATTCCTCAAGGGGTGGTTCACCTTTATGTTAACTTTAAGAATGTTATACAATGGCTTATTCTAAACACCTTTTCCATTGGCCTTCATTTTTTAAATTTCTCTTATAGTTTTTAAATTATTATATTCGAGTTTCTTATTCATATTAGTGCATGGTTGCTAGGGTAATTTGGGCCATAGCAACCAGATTGATTAAAGTGCAGACTGGAGAACTGCTGAATAAAAAGCTAAATAACTCAAAAACTAGAGATGCCCCAAATCCATTATTTTAGGATTCTTTCACAAAGGATTTGGCCCAATACAGAACTGAATCCGAAACCAATTTTGCATATGCAAATTAGGAAACTGACGGGAAAAAGATTTTTTGGATTCAGATTTGGTTCGGCCTGGCACTTGGACAAATACATAAATGATGCTGTTTGGAAGGGAAAGAAATTTGAAGACGCTTTCCAGGCAGGGTGAGGCAGATTCCTCCAAAACCATTTGTCTCTTACTGCTTCGGGCAAGGAGGAACATTAGTTTAAATTGATTTATTTCAAACATGTAAAAAGGAGCCGTATGTGTTTTTTTTGTAACACTTTAAGGGGTCAGATATAGTGTTTTCTCATAGCTAATATGAAGTATCCTGCCTCTATCCTTGCAGGCCCAATTTTTATTACACAAATGTGTTTCTACCTAATTCCCAAAGGGCCACAGATGTGGTGGATAGAAATTAGTGACTCCACTACCCCCTGGATTATAATACACAGCATATAATATCTTTATGTAGTGTATAGGTTCTACCTTTTTTGTGTTTGGTTTGAGCACCCTGGATGGGGTCATAGTCCTTTGGCTGGGCCCCGGGCCATGACATGCCCTGGGGGAAGCTTCGGCAGGACCCAGGGTAGACGGGACTCCCCCTAGCTTCAGCGAAGTGGAATCCAAATGACCCCAAACCCGTTCGGGGGGGTGGGGATTGTGGGCCCTCTCTAGCATCGGCGAAGGGGGACCCATCCGTTCAAGCTGTTCACGGGCAGTAGCCTGGGACACTTGGGCAACGGAGCCCATGCCTTCGGGTAGGACTCGGAAGGATGATTCAATATCGTAGGTTCTACTTTGTCAGGGCTGCACACATTCGCACCTTTTATGGATTTTACTTATTTATTCTATTAATTCACTTTTTGCACTTTTTTGGCTCTTACTTGGATCTGGTTTAATACTCCTGGGGAAACACTGATCTAGGGGGGAGATGTGTGGCCATTAGGTTCCTTCATCCTCTCCCTTTTATTTGCTCAAATTTTCATCATTGGGACTGAAGCAATGGGGATTGGCGCACGTGAAATTAAAAAAATCATCTTATCTCCTGCTCAGCAGTGTTTCTGAACCAATGTGGGTTTGGTAGTGTCCTTTCACCCTAGGCCCAGGCCTTGGTGGCCTCTCACAAATCCGGGCCTGTCTCCCTTTGAACCTGGCCCTGGACGCACACTGAGTTGGGACCTATTTAGAGGTCCATTGGTTCCGGATCTCTTCATGCTTTCGGTCTGGAGAGAGAAGGATAAAGGGGTTCCCCTAACCTCATGGCGAAGGGACTCTGAAGACCCTTGCCCCCCGTCTGTGCCTTTTTCTGCCGGGGATACAGTGTTCGACCCTAGTTTTCGGGTGAAGGTGGGCTAGGTGAACTAAGTCCAATTGCACCCCTAGCACTGTGTGTGTGACTGAAGCACACCTCAAGCTTTTTATAAGTAGAAAAATAGGTTCTTCTTTGTCTATTTTGCTTAAGAGAATCTGCCTTATCTGTTTCATTCTAATATTTAAATGAACCACAGATTCAGCATTCTAGGCAGCAGTGCCTGGAAGAGACATTCAGATAGAGGGGACTTGGTTGGGTTTATCCTATAGGATAATGACTCTGATTATGGGTGTATACAGAATGTAGGCCCCCTGCCATCAGTCACAACTTTATTATTTGAGCCCTCCCCATGTTCCACTGAATTGGTTTTAATGGGATAATTTCTCAGATATTCCCAAAATTTGGTCGGCCCATACATGACTTCACTCCTATCGAAATACTGTAGGTTTACATTTAGTTCACAATTTAAATGATCATCATGATTTAGCATCATCCTCAGAATTTCTTTCATAAATGCAAAAGAAAAACGTTTGAAAGAAAATCATCTTTTTTTTTGCAGAGTTTTGAAAGTCAAAGTACCCAAGTCCAAACAACAGTTTTTGATCATGTTTTCCAAACAGGATTAGTCGTGATGGACAACCAAGAGCCGGTAAGCCTCCTTACACTTTATTGTGTTTTCTGGAATATTCCAGCCTAGTTATTCCAAAGAATTTGACATGGGACTGATATATTACATAATTTACATCCTGTTTACAAAAAAAAGAGTATTTAGACAGTAAATCACGGCTTGTGTTCTATTTAAAGAAAATAGATGGGGCAATACTGGTGCCCATTGCAGTACCTAAAGATATACTTATAAATCCCATGTTTTGCCAGGTTAACTATAGGGTGACTACTTTTAGAGATAATGAAGAGTGTGGGTGGAGCTTCATAATACAGGTATGGACCTGTTATCCAGAATGTTCTGGACCTGGGGTATTCTGGATAACAGATCTTTCCATAATTTGGATCTTCATAGCTCAAGTCTACCAGAAAATAACATAGTAACATAGTAAGTTAGGTTGAAAAAAAGACACATGTCCATCAAGTTCAACTGCTAGTTCATCCAGAGGAAGGCAAAAAAATGTAAACATTAAATAAACCCCATAGGCTGATTCTGCTTCCAATAAGGTTGATTATATCTTAGTTGGGATCAACTACTATTTTATTATTACATAGAAAAAGAAAATCATTTTTAAAAATTTGTATTATTTGGATAAAATGGAGTCTATGGGAGACAGCCGTTCCTTAATTTGGAACTTTCTGGATAACGGGTTTCCGGTTAATGGATCCCATACCTGTAGTACACTGTCTGTGAAACAAACAAACATTTTTTAGGGATGCACCGAATCCGCTATTTTGGATTCAGCCAGCCCCCTGAATCCTTCGCAAAAGATTCAGCCGAATACCGAACGTAATCCTAATTTGCATATGCAAATTAGTGGTGGGAAGGGGAAAACATTTTTTACTTCCTTGTTTTGTGACAAAAAGTCACGTGATTTCCCTCCCCGCCCCTAATTTGCATATGCAAATTCGGATTCGGATTCGGTGGGGCAGAAGGATTCGCCCAAATCCGGATCCTGCTGGAAAAGGCCGAATCCTGGATTCAGTCTATTCCTAACATTTTTAGAATCCTTAATGATCCCATAACCCACCATCAGATACTTTCCCTTAGACAATGAGCATTTGATTTTTATTTTCTCCTTGGTAAAACGTTTCTTACAAAACCTTTGCTTTTCTTTTTTATTTTAGTGCGTCTCATATGCCGTCAGTGGTAAGTACACTAGGCTGTGGTATGTTTACTATGAGGGTTAAATGTAAGAAGGATCCAGTGACAATGCATTCATTGCTCTGTTTCTATGATTTACAGCTGACCAGTACTGCTCGGGAGTAGCTGGAATGTAAGTATACTTTTGACTTTAGTTCTATTATTTAAACTATTTAACATATTTACTAAGGTTGGAATGGTAAATTTGAATTTTCACAAATTCGAATTGAAAACCACCAACTCGAATTTAAATTCAAATGTGAGATTTATCATGTATTCTGACTAGTTTGGCTGGACTTATTTTTATTTAGAAATATCGGATTTTGATACCCCCTTAAAGGATAAGTTAACCTTTAAAATAAGTGAATGTAAAATTGATGAGAGTGATATTCTAAGCACTTTTGTCATTACATTCATTATTTATTTAGTTTTATTCCAAGATATTAAGAGATACATGTACTGTTAAAATGAATCCATTTTGCTCCAACAACACCACCTGCTGTTTCTGACCACCAAATAGTCAAGGAAGTTGTCAGGAGAAAGAAAGAGACTGCTCTGATGTTCTTCTGCTTAGGAAAGATTTGAGAAAGGTTTCTAATTGTTTTCCTTAACAGAAGAACATCAGAGCAGCCTCTTTCTTTCTCCTGACAACTTCCTTGACTACTTGGTGGTCACACTGGTGGGAAACTGACCAGCAGGTGGCGCTGTTGTAACAAAATTCATTCATATTAACAGTACATGTATACCTTAATATCTTGGAATAAAAACAAAATAAATAATGAATGTAAAATACAAAAATTATTAGAATAGCATCAATTTTACATTCACTTATTTTAAATGTTTAATTATCTTTTAATGTATGGAGATCCCAATTCCAGAAAAAACACTTTTTCTACAGATCCCAAGCATTCTGGATATTAGATCTACAGAGAGAGATCATAAGCTTCTCAGTGCAAAAAAACATTAACCATTTGAAACCAGTTCTTGGTCTGTCCAAATTTTCAGTGAATTCAGGAAAATGTTTAAATACATTTGCATGAACTTTACAAAATGATTCCAGCAAAGCAGCCTCGTGCTCTTTAGCCTCAGATTTCATTGAACTCTCTTGAGTCATTATCTGAAATAGGATGAGAATGAGACGCGCATTAATTCTTGTTGACCTCGAATATTTTTAGCCAAGACTTGAACCCCATCTTGGAAAGCGGTTTGACTGATGAACACGCCTGTGACAATACATTGAGACAGTATGCATGTGCTTCGGTAAGTCTGGGTGTTTGTTGCTGGTTCTATGGAACTGTGACTTATTTTTGAGTCTACCATAGTATATTCCTTGTTACTGTAGGTACTGGGGTAACTGTCATGCTAAGAAAACAATAGTCTGTGCCTGAGTACAGTAGGGCTTATTGTCAACTCCATTTTTCTTGCAACTACAAAGAATTTTAGTAGAACTGCAGGAAGGAACATATGTTCTCTGCATACTTGCATCGCTGTGTATATTGGAGTCACCGTGAATAATATATATTATATATAACCATTAGGTACATTTGTTTATGGAAATCCATGCACATAAGACAGACAACGATGCATCCTTAATTCTAGGCTCAACTTCATGGTCTGATCAAATGAGGATAAATTCTTTGATAGGATTTCTAAGATAAGATACTTCGCTATTATAGCACCAATCCTTCATCGGACAAACAGTTCAGGGGTTATATATGGTAAAATGATACATAAAAACCAATTAGCAGTTAGCTTTTACCGCTAATGAAGGAAGCAAACGTGCCATTGAAGCCTACTTTTTAGGCAAGTGTTGGTTACAAGGAAATTGAATGCTGGAGATGGTCTCTGTTGAGTATTTGTAAACCTTATTTAGAAAAGAAGTATTCCTTACTCTCTCATTCCTATCTCAGGTGGACAAGGCCTCCAACAGTACTGTTTTTTCTATCCTGAAATGTTACATCACGAACTCTGATGCCTTTGTCAGCCAACAATCCTTCTCCCTCTTCATCTCCAAACTCAGCCTGGAAACACTGACCTATGTCTTATATCAAATTGAGGCTCAGGTAAGTGATAGAACGGCAATAGGAAGGTTAAACATAATATTTCTTAGTGTTTTAATGCTGTGCAGCACAGTTATGGGACCTGTTATCCAGAATGCTCGGGACCTGGTGCTTTCCGGATAACAGATATTTCCTTAATTTTGGATCTTCATACCTTAAGTCTACTAGAAAATCATGTAAACTGGTTTTGCTTCCAATAAGGATTAATTATATCTTAGTTGGGATCAAGTACAAGCTACTGTTTTATTATTATTACAGAGAAAATCATTAAAAAAATGTGGATCATTTGGATAAAATAGAATCTATGGGAAGCTTTCTGGATGACGGGTTTCCGGATAACGGATCCCATACCTGTACAAGCATTGAGTTGCATCAGAATTTTTTTTAAAATGAGCTGCAGTCCTCTATGTCCGTCACATGGGGGAGAACATCCTCATGGTGTCCTTCTGCCTACAAATTGGTGGCATATGTCCCCATTATCAAAAGATCTCCAATCATTCTAAAACTGCCCAGTGTCCCGACTGCTGCGGTGTGAGGCTAAAATGTCCCGAATTTGACTCAAGTAACCTGGTTTTCTATCAGAAACATGTAAAAATCTCAGAAAGTCAACAGATTATTTTTTTATTTGTCTTGACGATGATAAAGTAGCCATGACATGGCAAAGCATTCCTTAGTTGATGTTAATATATTTGTTAATCTGAACATATCTAATTTGTTTTTAGATCCCTAGCTCTTCGATTAACCCAACTGTCAAGCTCTATTTGCTGAACGCGGTATGGGACAGAATCCGACATGATCCTGATTGTGCCTGCTCAGTATTTCCTGGCTCCTGGTTCCAAAGACTTTCTCCATTCCTCTCTGCCATTCACACTGACATTCTGAACTGCATGATAAGCATTCCTCTGACATGCGATGGCTTCCAGACAGTGTAAGTCTTTCATGTTGGGGCACCATTGAACCTTAATGTTTTGTGGTCTCTTATAAAAATATACTGTATTCAGTTTTATCTTTTTTGTCTGCCCATGATTTGAGATTTGAGATTTGAGATTTGAGATGTCTTTATCACTGGTTGTTTGAATACAATCTTCCTTATGACATTCCACAGCACTCTTGTAGGTTCATAGTCCCAAACCTACAAAGGTTTAGCCTTTTGAGGTCCTAACTTCATCTTGGAGACCAAGGGCCCTCTCCAACACAAGCTGTGGTTGGCTATTTAATAATCCATGTGTGGACTGGCAGCCTACAGGACGCTTTACTTGAGAGTACATCTGGTTTTTATGTAATTAAAACTTGCCTCCAAGCCAGGAATTCAAAAATAAACTCCTGCTTTGAGACTGTTGAGAGCAACATCCGAGGGATTGGTGAGCAACATTTTGCTCACGAGCCACTGGTTGGGGATCACTGTTGTAGACCAATATTAGCTTGCCCTGCTATAGTCCTAAGGATGTTCGGGTAAGCACAATAAAAGCACACAAAATAAAAACTGTTTGTCAGACTTGTCTTTCCATCTATGTAATGAGCTGGGGAAGACAAAAACCCAGTTGGGAAAATATAGGCATAGCTGAAGCAGGAACACTCTCTATGTTTAAACATAAACTATACATAACCATGTGTAATGGGGCAACACTGGACATTAATGTTAATGTTCCTTTATTAAAATGTGAATGTTATGTATTCAGCTTTATTTTGAATTATTTTTTGTTTCAGCCCACCTGTATTGACATAATACCAAGACTACAAAGGTCCAAACTTCATATTGTAGACTAGTATTGTAGACTAGTATTAGCTTATCCTGCTATAGTTCCAAGGATATTCAGCAAAGCACAATAACATCACCAAGAGTGACCAGGCAATGGAACAATACAGGGAAAACACTACCAATGGTTATTCATAGACTATACATGACAGGCAATATAAATGTGCCATTATATTCATGCCAGTCAACATAGATGATTTTGAAACGAAAATCCTAAGGCTGCGTCTCCCCAAATGAGCTAGAACTTCCAGTAAAGCCAACATCTGGGTAGACGGCGCATTATATCAACTACTAGGGGTGTTTTTATATAACAAATGTGCTCAAGAGTGTTCTGTAATAACCATCATCTATTTTTGTTTTCCTCTCTCTATTACAGTGTTGATTCTTTACACTTGGCTTACCCCACCCTTAGCAACAATACAAGGGAAATGGTTGGACATTGGATTTCACGGTTCCTTAGGAGATACAGTAAGTTATCAGTGGATTCATGCAGTGGTGAAAAACACCAGTAATAACCAGAGCAAAGTTTCTTCCAGTTCTACTAAATCGAGGCAATCAGTCAGCTGCTCTTTGTAAGCCAACATCTGCCCATTGTGCCTTGGGTTACAAGATATGGAGCAAACTTGGTGCTTGCTAATCAATAGCCCATATGTTTTAAGCACATTGAGCCCTTACTCACTACAAGTATGGGGTTATTTTTCCAGAACCCATAATATTTAAACAGTACAGTTTGGGATCTGTTTTCTGGAAACCCATTATCCAGAAAGCTCTGAATTATGAAAAATCGGTCTCCCATAGACGCCATTTTATCCAAATAATGATTTTTTTTTAAATGATTTCCTTTTTCTCTGTAATAATAAAACAGTCTCTTGTACTTGATCCCAACTAAGATATAATTAATCTTATTGGAGGCAAATCCAGCCTATTGGGTTTATTTAACGTTTCAATAGTTTTATGGTAGACTTAAGGTATAAAGATCCAAATTATGGAAAGATCCATTATCCGGAAAACCCTAGGTCCCAAGCATTCTGGATAACAGGTCCCATACCTGTACCAGATAAGATATAATCAATCCATATTAGAGGCAAAACAATCAGATTGGGTTTATTTAATATTCAAATTATTTTTAGTGGTGAGCCATATTACAGAAAGATCCCTAATCCAGAAAGGCTGAGGCCCCAAGCCTTCTGGATAACAGATCCCATACCTGCACTGTGTTAGTTATATCATCACCAAGCTATCACAAACTGCAATAGACCACTGGCAATGTATATCGAACATCTTGTGCCCACACTGATGGCCATGCACCAAATATACAGTGGGCTGCTCTGCAAATTTTGCATCTGTCTTAATTCATTTATTGCATTTTGTGGGGGGACACAAAATTCCGCGCACATATAAAGATACTGGAATTCTTGGAGAAAAAGGATTGTAGGGTAAACAGGGTAGAAAATATATTTTCACCTTTCCATCTGTTAGCAAATTGCCTTGAAGGCTCATATCTTGACAATGCAGTGACAGACACATTAATTGGTCATGATGATGAAACATACCCATCCATTGTTGGTATTGACCAATATATTCAAGTTGGGCAAGTAGCACAGACAGAAATATTTCTACATTATACATGGTTTACCTTTGTAATGAAGTATTTGGGACCATTCGGGATTGAAAACAAACTGCAGATTACCCTGATGAAGGATATTCTTTGGTTTTGTTTTAGCATGCCCAAAACCGTCAGTAGCTGAATGGATTAACTCCTACTATCGGAGCTTTAAGAACAACGTTAACTATGCAGATTACATCATTGCTTGGCCAAACATCGATGTGGTAAGTCTTAATTAAAATATTGCAGGTTGTTTATGTTTCTCTTCAGCCAAAATAGAATGTTTCTGAGTATGACTGGCATATGTTTAGGCAATTAAGTGATTAAGACTAGGTTATTGATTTGAAGATCAACATCTAGCCAGGGTTCCCTTTGCCTCATAACAAGGTTATATAACAATCCCTTTGCTACTGTTCCAGGAGTAAAAGCTCCTCAACCCCAAGTCTAATAATAATTTCCCTTCAAGCTGGGCTTCCAGAAATATTTAGAAAAGCAAATAGGGAATGTACCCTTATTCGTCTATAGACTGTCACCTCTGTGATGATATTGTTTTATTTATGTTCTGTCCTAGACTTCAGCACTAGATGAGCTAACGGATTTCCAAGTAGCCCAGTACTGCCTTGAAACCAACCTGTTCAGCAGTCCAGATACGTCTGCAACAATCCTCGCCTTCCTGCAAAAGAAGGATATTTTTTACCTTGTCACCTTCCTGGATACCATTTCACAGCTATCCGTCTCAACAACCTTAGACAACGACTTATTGTTTTCTCTTCTGAAGATGACCTTGATCACATTAGAAACCCCTGAAGCACGGCAATGCAAACCCACCTTAAAGGAGATCTTCCAAATCAAAATTACATTTCTTCTGGCGGCTGTCAATGAAACTGTCCTTAATCTCTTACCTACCAACCTTGACTGTTCCAGTTACCAAGATGTGTAAGTGAAAGGCACTTTTACCCTTCATTTAACTCAACCTTTAAACTGTACCATTAAATAAACATACAGTATTTATAGGCTACTAGAAAATCATTTAAACATTAAATAAACCCAATAGGCTGGTTTTGCCTCCAATAAGGATTAATTATATCTTAGTTGGGATCAAGTACAAGCTACTGTTTTATTACACTGGAACCTCAATTTTACATCCCCTGACTTTAAGTTTTCCCTCATTTTACATTGTTGTTTTTTGGTCCCATCTATATATTATGCTTAATTCATTTCCCTGATTTTACATTTTCCTGGATTTCACCCCATTTTTTTCTGGTCCCCTGAAAAACGTAAAATGGGGGTTCTACTGTATTACAGAGAAAAAGGAAATCATTTTTAAAAATCTGGATTATTTGGATAAAATGGAGCCTAAGGGAGATAGCCTTTCCATAATTTGGAGCTTTCTAGATAATGGGTTTCTGGATAACGGATCCAATATTTGTATCTACAGTATATATATATATATTGCTATGACTGCATAATAAAAGCAAGCTATATTTGACCAGTATCTAGTATATTAGCATTTTTTCAACTGTATCTAGTTTATATATGTTTATATAAAAATATATATTTTTTCTGTGAAGAGCCTAAACTCCTATTTTACCCCTTCTGTCTTTTCCATCATTCTTGCTCTCTTCCTTGATTCTCCATTAAGGTTCTCAGATTCTCAGTTTCTCTGGACCTTCTATTTTGCTTCTCATTCTCTCTGGTGTCGCCCCTATTTTATGGTGTGGTGGGATCTGATTTTAATTGGGGTTAATACTGGCAACATTCTAAATGATCTCATTATCATTAATGACAAAAGTCAGTTCTAATAGGTTCCAACAGCTCAGTACCTTAAATTGCCTTAAATATAAGTAGGCAACATACAGATACAGTATAAGGTATATTTCCAAGATAATTACCTAATAGGTGCTATTTGTAGATCTCATGATACTTGACCTCAATAAAGTTAAGCCTTCAGATAATGATATTTGGGTTGATAATGAAAATCTCTTTTGAAAATGATGTTTTAACCCTGACTAGCTTTTGCAGATGTCTTTGGTTTCATGCTTCATTGTTTTAATTTACAACTACAGGTCCCAAGGATTAGACAACGCCTACAGTAGCTACACAGATGACGTGAAATTTGCTGTGTTTAGATATAAGCTCAACTATATCACAAAGGAAGCCAATGCAGCAGGTAAAGATAAACTATCATAATTCATGAAATAGAACAAACAGCCTTCTTGCCAAGACTAATTCCATTCTTGAGCCTGAGGCAGTAAACTTTGATCAAGGAATGGAAACAGAAATATTAGAAATATTTTTCATGGGTATGCCAGGTATCAGCTGCATTTATATGGCGTTTAATGTAACTCATGATGGTTGTGTGTGGTTTTTACAGGATCAGGATGTACATATGGACTTACCAGTGCTGCATGGCTGACCTATAATTTTGGAAGTTTCAGCAGTTATCTCCCCTTCTCAGATATGATCAAGCTAAACCCTTCTTTCAATGGAGTGAGTTCTTTTTCTAATAAATCATTAACCATGCTACACCGCACAGCTCTGTAATAAATCCAAAATTTTACTTCGAAACCCAAGGATCTTTATTCTTTCCCTAATGACTTCCCCATTCTCTTTCCATTCCAGTTTGAGGCTACTGATCTTCTGACCATTAATCAGACACTGGATTTGCTCCTATATTCCAACATATTAACACAGGAAGCTCCTGAACAATACGCATTCCGTGTTTCAGCTCTAATAACCACATGGAGAACTAAAGGCTATGACTATATTCTACAATTCCTGACTGAATTTACTAGAACTCTACAGCAGGTGAGTCATTGATCAGGAGGTATATTAGGCTACAATGTAATTTAGACTCTCTTGCGGCATATTTTATTTTTCCAACAACAAGTAAAGAAATATTTTGCATATTTTTTAGTATTTGTTCAGCCAAAATATATTATGTAGTCCTTACTTGTACTAGTTAAAATTCCATGAGATGTATATGTCACCTGGCTAGAAAGCCAGTAGACCCTGGGTCTCAAACCTTTTTAACCTGTGAGCCACATTTAAATGAAAAATAAAAAATTTGGGGAGCAACACATTAAGAAAGTCCCGGGGCTGCCAAATAAGGGCTGTGGTTGGCTATTTGGAAGCCCCTATGTGAGCTGGCAGCCTATAGGAGGCTCTACCTGAAAATACAACAAGTTTTTATGCAATTAGAATGCTGCCTCCAAGCCTGGATTTAAAAAAAAAAGCACCTGCCTTGATGCCACTTGAGCTCAACAGCCAATGAGTTTATTGAAATTGGATTTACTGAGAGAAACAGCCAAGAATGCAGGATTCCTGCTAATTGTGCTTTATTGCCAATAAAGCACAATTAGCAGCAAGCCTGCATTTTTGGCTGTTTCTCTCAGTAACTCCAATTTCAATTGATTTACTCTACACCTGAGGTGGGGGTGTACACTGAGATAGAAGAAGCCTATTAAACCACTCTCCCAGAGCGCAGTCACTTTTATAGTGAGCCAATGAGTTTAGACATTGTGGACTCTCAGAAGCAAAAAAAGATATTCAAAGAAGACACCTTATGGCTTGTGACATTTTGCTCAGCTGGTCTACATATTTCAATGATATTTTGGTCAAATAGAAATGTTGAAGTAGTCTACTCAGAATCAATTTTTTAGTCATTCAACTGGTAAAATTACTCAGAACAGAGCTCATTACAAAATTTTTATGGTTAGTCTACTGAAGGGGATCCACAGTGGTGCATTGGGCAGTTTCTCTAAGATAATAAATAAGTGTAATGCTTGTGTACATGACTAGGAAGGACTGCAAGGACTCAAAAGTGCTGCATGCAAATGCACACAAACAAATGATATCTGGAATGGTAAACATTAATCATTGGCTAATATTTGGACCCAACAATTCATCTCATAGTATGATTTATTAATTTCTGCCTTTACCCCTAAACTTCTCTTCCACAGTACAAAATATTCGTTATTAGGAATGCAGATGTAAGTTGTTTACTTCTGGACGGCTTCTGGCCAGTACTGAGCGCTAGATTCCCCCAATTTTCCTTTGGTGACTGGGAAACCTGGTTCAGTGTTAATCTGCCCATCTTTCTGCCATGCATCAAGCAATCCCATCTTTCGCTGCTGACCATTGGTTTGATAAAGGACTGCTCAAGCTTCCAAATCATGTAAGTAAGGATTCAAGATATTGTATGCGTCTAAGAGAACATGACTGGCATCATTGTTTTTAGAAATATGATTAGATGACCAATCACGCATTCCAATTTAGATCTTTATGTTGCTTTTGCTTATAAGGGCATAAGGAGGGGCATCTACGGGTCTGAGCTATTTTCATGTATAACTCTAGCCTTTTCTCACTATTACAGCGTTACAGGCTTTAATAAAGCATACAGTTATATGAGCCCTGATACCAGACAAGCTGTTGCTTTGTGGATTGGCACATTCTTGAGCACCACAAGTAAGTATCCAGCAGTGCCACCCGATTTTCTCTAAAAGCAGTCACCTAAAAAACTAGACTAAAATAGAAGAATTTTTTTTAAAAGATTTCATTTTGATTAAATACCTGTTATTGTCATCAAGTCAGTCTAAAACATAATTCTCTGCAGTGGAAATTGAATTTATAATAATGTTTTGTTCTACTTACACAACAATTGTTTTAGAGCTGTAAGTGTGTTCTATCTTAGAACAAAATATGTCCAGGGTTTCTATAATGCCTACTGTATAAGATAAATAGGTCCCAAAAAGCCCCAAATCCATTTTAAGGGTGAAATTACATGGGTTGATTTGCTCCTCCTACACGCAGTATGCTTTAATGTTGTGTGAGATACCCATTCACACTGATGCTAAACAAGCACCCTTCAGTTTTATTTGGGCCAATTGCCTAAATAGATTGATAAGAATGTAGAGTTAATGGGAGATGTAGTTCCTCTTATGGGTATATTTTCAGATTCCATGACTAAGAATAGGTAAATGGAGATAAATTGTTCAATTTGGACTAGTCAACAGGTATCCAACATCCCCAAGAGGTACTATACATGGCCAAACGGTTGGGCCATGAGGCGGAAAAGGTTTAAGATTAAACAAAGATATGTGGATTTATTCAATTGCAGTTAATGGATCAATAAATCGAATGTTCAATATTTTTTAGAATGTGACAGCAACGACTGGTTAATCGTCAACTGGCAACAGTTTAGGGCAGAGACCAACATGTCTGTCATTTTACAGCTCAACCCAGAATTTAAACCGGTAAGTATATTTATAACATTTAGAAATGTTTAGAAAGAACAACTCACACTAAATTAAGAACTTACTAATAAGCCAATACAAAATGTGTTTAGCATTCCTGCTTTATAAAATTCTTATAATAGGAGGACTATTGTATGGATTATTATGCATCATTATCATTTCCCCCAATTATTTTATAGCTTGATGTCCTAAGTGAACTGACTGCAAGTCAAGTTAGCGAGGTGGTCATATATGACGAATCAGTTCGCACTAATGTAACTGTTATGGAAAGCGTCTTTGATGTGCTCGTGGATGTTCCCGGCCAAAAAGTAGTGACAAACCTTGGTTCTTTCTGGGATACTTTCAATATGGTTGCAGAAACGGTAAGTTTCTGAGCATTGTCCCAAATAACAGTAGTTTCTTTTTCTTTCTCATGAGTATATATATTTTCTAGTTCTGATGACACGTTGGAAATTGCTACTCTGTATTTTTTTTCCATGGGACACAAAGGACACAAGAAAAGTTATATGTGAAAATGGTCTTAAAATTGACCTCTAGTACGACAAAGACAATTCCACATCTAGCAACCAGGCAGCGGATTGCATGACAGAATAGTAAATGAATGGGAGGTGGTTTGGATAGAAAGATAAGCAATAAAATGTTAACAATAAAACTCTAATGATGTACCCATTCCAAGGGCTCTAAAAACCCTAGTTATGTCCTTCTTATAAGTCTTTTAAATGGTGCCCTCAGACATTGAGCTGCAAATTTTGTAGCATACAACCCTTAAGGGCTGGAAAACTTAAAACAATAATAACATTTTCATTTCTTGCCTCTATTTCTCCCCAAAGAGCCCTAAAGTCACTGTGACAGAAAAAGTACAATACACCATGCTCAAACGTACCACCTTCAAGCTGGTAGACTATTATGCCACCTTCACAGAGGAAGACTACAGGATCTGGTTTGTGGACCGACTTGACTTTGTCCTGAAAACTGTTAATAAACCCATCCTTGATGAGATTCCCGTTACCATCAACTGTGCATCTTATCAAACCTTGTGAGTAATGGATTACATCTGATGCAATATTTTTATGATGTTGCAGAAATTGGGTTGAGCAAATGGAATTCTCATGTTAAAGACAGATGTAGGTTGATGAACAATAGAAGTACAGGTGTAGGTTGAAGAACAATAGAAATTAAGGAAATAGAAATAGTGAATGACAAATTAATATTAACAGAAAAGATGTTTGAAAGAAAGAGCCTTACATTATTTTTGTTTGCTTTACAGAGTTCGTGCTTTTGATACAAACTTCCCAACCACGGCAAATGATAACAGGATGGACATTTACAATTTCATTTCAAACTTCAACGTGCATGGTAAGATGATCTCTGTATCCAAATAACATTCCAGTATCACTTACCTAATTTTAGATGTCTTTGTAGGAGCAAAGTACAACATATGGCTAACAGAATTTCTCTTCTGATATAACATATTTTATGTCATTACTAACAGGTGCTGATTGTGAAACTGCATTAACTTCCAAGGTGTGGATTGAAAAAACTTTAGCAAGTTTCTCTACCTTGGCAACCTTTGAAGAGATTCTATCTTACAAAACTGATTTCAACCCTGTAAGTAAATGTTTTTATTAAACAGGTAGCCTTATTAATGTAGCGTAACATAAAGTGGGGGATCACACAGTATAGATTTGTTGTAAACATGTAGAATGATACACTGTGGTGGGTATGGGGCTTAAGGCAGTGTTGGGAGCATGGGAGATGTTCCATAGGGGAATGACAAACCCTTTAGTTTTTAACATTAATGAAAGTTCTTCCTAGAGCCACTTCAAGGAGTAGATAAAATATTTGGGGTCTCTGTAGTGCTCACTGCACTCTCTGGGTTTGTCTGGTCATGCCATAGATCAGGGGTCCCCAAGCTTTTTTTTACTCATGAGCCACATTCAAGTGTAAAATAATGTTGGAGAGCAGCATAAGCATGCAAAAACTTCCTTTGGGCTTAAAAATAAGGGTTGGGTATTGGTAAAAAAAAAAATAAGGATTGAGCATTGGTAGCTCCTACGTGGACTTAAAGCCAACAGGAGGCTCTGTTTAGCAGTACACATGACTTTTATTCAATTAAAAAAGCACCTGCTTTGAGGCCACTGGGCGCAACATCCAAAGGGTCGGAGAGCAACATATTGTTCACGAGCCACTGGTTGGGGATCACTGTCATATATGATATGATTGAACTGCAAGACTAGACCGCTTATGGTTTTATTTAAAACAAATAAGGCAGGTGAAACTGAAATATTTATATAAATATTCTATATAAATATAGATAAAGATAATTTATTAAATTATTTTAATTATTGCTTAATTAAATTTGTTATTTAGGGGCCGATTCACTAAGGGTCGAATTTCGAAGTTAAAAATACTTCGAAATTCGACCCTCGGATTGAAATCCTTCGACTTCGAATATCGAAGTCGAAGGATTTAGCGCTAATCCTGCGATCGATCGATCGAAGGATTTTCCGTTCGATCGAACGATTAAATCCTTCGAATCGAACGATTCGAAGGATTTTAATCCAACGATCGAAGGAAAATCCTTCGATCAAAAAATCACAGGCAAGCCTATGGGGACCTTCCCCATAGGCTAACATTGACTTCGGTAGCTTTTAGCTGCCGAAGTAGGGGGTCGAAGTTTTTTTTAAAGGGGAAGTACTTCGACTATCGAATGGTCGAATAGTCGAACGATTTTTTGTTCGATTCGTTCGATTTCGTTCGAATTCGAACGAATTTAACCAATTCGATGGTCGAAGTACCCAAAAAATACTTCGAAATTCGAAGTATTTTTCATTCGAATCCTTCACTCGAGCTTAGTGAATCAGCCCCTATATGTAACAACCCTTTAGCTAGTTTAGGGCAATTTATTAGTATGCTAAATTAGGCAAAACACATTTCCTATATTTTGTCTTTTTCCGTAGTACGAAACTGGAGTGATCAATATTTTGACTACGGATCAAATTGGAGACATGATTGTTTATTCCAATACCCTTCAAAGCACAGACAACAGTGTTTTACTATTTGATTACCTAAAGACTCGTACAGTTGCTGAGGTTGACGCCTGTATGACGAGGTTTACTGAGACAGCGACACAGGTGAATATTCCATTTAAGTCATATTATTGCAGCACCAGGGTAATATTTACCTCTAGTTACATTAAAATGAAAACAACATATGGACAATTATATACAATACATTTCTTTGTAGAAGTTGAGAAATAATAATGTATAAACCATTGAAGCAGAAGTTGGCTTTGGCTTAGTTTCATATTTTGTTTTGGGAAATGCAATAGCTCAGTTATAAAGCAGAAACAACATGAAATTCTAATAGAAATGACATTGGAATGGTAAAATATTATTGAAATCACTATACATTGTATAATAATGTTTTGGGCAAAAGTGAAATTAAAAAAAAATTTTCTAAAAAGAATTTTCATCAAAATAACTTAGAAATTAACTCATTGTCCGAAGTACCCTAAAAGTAAAACTGTAAAACAATAATGGAAACCCATTCAAGTAAATATGCACCAAATCCCTGATTTTTGGATTTGTCAAATTCTCAATTTAAAAAAAAAAAAAAAAGGCAGAATACACTATGTATTCTGAAACCTAAGCTGAATTTTTTGTCAAAATTGAGAACAATTATAAAATTAATTCCTGTAAAAAAAATGTAACTTCTGTTTTTAAGAGCTGTCAAGTTTGGTGACTGAGGTATGGGACTTGTTGTGGTTGAATCCCCTGAATCCTTTAAAAGTGGTGGAATCAGGCCAAATATCAAACTGGATCCAAGATACGGGGCATAAATAAATGTAATACGTAAATATAATTTAAATAGCAATATAAAACAAAACTAATACTTTGTACTTCTTTCACTTTTAGAAAAAAATCAAAATTGAAAATGTGGAGGTTGGAAACTATATACTTTTGAACTACTTGCAAATTGTGGCACCGCAGATGGAAACCTACACAAGTGTGCAATTTGTGGAGATGTTTGAGAAAAAGATCTACTTCTTTATCCGTTTCTTCACTGTCCAAACCCTTACGCTCATCCCTGTCCGAGACTGTGACACTCTAATTTCTATGTAAGTGTCAGATGCGGGTAGAGTGTGGCACCAATTTTACTATGTATTCGTGATTGTCATGTCTAGAATTTTTATATTTCATTAGGAAGAGACTTCATATATACCTTATCATTAAAAGGGCCAACAAGCGTAATTCCTGGTACCCCTACACTGGGAATGCCTTCCTTGGAGGATTAGGAAATGTAGTGGTTGGATGGTATGGAAGGTTTACATCAACTTTAATGGAACATATACCTTCCATCATATTGCTTTTCCAACAGGTGCAGCTGGACTTCAGCTCCCAACATTATGCAGGACATTATCATCATGTATAAAGTATGATGAGCTGTTGTCCAGCAACTATATAGATGAATCATTGAAGCAACAGAACTTTCTCCAGGACCAGAGTCCAAACCAATGTAAAATGATCCTCCTTGCATTTTGGTCTCATATGATCATTGAGGAAGCCATTCCAAATATTTTCTAGCTCTGAACATCTAAAAATCTCTTTCTGAAGATGACTACAGTGTACTACGAGCAAGCAAAAATGGCATAGTTATCTTAGTATGTTAGATAAAAAGTGATTACTTGTAACATCTACTTTAAATAGCTGTGGGGCAAAACGTCAGTTTTAGATAGACAGTATGTCCCTTTTGAAGTTTTGAAATTAAAGGGATAAAGAATGAATTTAAAGAAAGGCACATTTAGCAAGAATATAACAGGATATATCAGATATATCAGGTGGGAACTACACTGTCTAAGTCTTTAGTTAATGGAATGTATTTCTACACTGAACGGTATTAAGGTGACCTGTTTACAAATATTTCTGCTATTTCATTTATTATAGTGTGGTCATTTTTGACCAAGCATATGATGTCATGTCACCAGACACCAAAACATACATTGTAAACTGGATTGTCAGCAATCTGAAGAAAACAGCATTGAAAGGTAATCCAAAGATACCTGTTACCTGGAGGTATTACATGCCCCAGTAATTTGCAAAGTAGCAAGGCAGAGGGTATTGATGCAAGAAAGGTAGTTCTAAAACACTTGTGTTATTTGAACGAAGAGCGCTTATCAACAGCAGCACAGTTAGGCTTTTAGACCCTACCCTGACCCTACCTTACCTGGCAAGGGATATCTATTTTCAACAAACATACCGTCCACATTGCTGAGACAAAGTATTACCACTTCTGAATTTTTAATGTGAATATGGCCTGCAGAAGTGGTTCGCAACCTATCATCTCAAACATCACGGCCATTTTGGATTATTTTGAAAACCAGCAAATTGGATTTCAAGTTGTTTGATGTCACCTTTCAGGAGATTTCTCTGGCCCTTTGGCTATTCCAGGGTTACTAAAACTTATTTTTATGATATATTCATTGTAATATGGCCTAACATCTGATGTATTAAGATAAACATTCCACTGCAAGAAAAACATGAGCAGCAAGGCTATAAATTTGCAACTTTTACCCCATGAGGAGCAAGATGTCCACTTGAGCCATCTCCAGATTTGCATATTAGCCTCATATGTACGGTTAAACACATATAATGACTGATTGATTGATATGGTTTCCAAAACATGATAACATAAGCAACTCTGTTAGCCAAGGATAGTCAATGACTCTGACACAGGAGATAAGATTCTGAAATGAATCCCAGAGGCAATTCCTTGTGCTCCGGGAAACCAAGGAACCTCTTGGTGATACCAATAAGATAAATTTATGATAAGCTTCAATAGGAGGGATATAGGAAAATAAGTTTTTTTCGTAATATTTAATTATTTTTCCATTTCTCCTCCAGGCTGTTACAGATCCGACCAGCCCCAGGCAGAGTGGGTAGATATCACATGGAAACGTTTCTTCTCAAAAGTAGAACTGAAAGATGTGCTTGCAGTCAACCCAAGCTTTGACACAGTAAGTTCTGGACACCGGAACTTCTAAACAAAATCAGATATTGTTATATACCCAGGAAGATGGGAATCAGCATTCATGTTTTTTCTTCCAGATTTTGTCCATCGGTAGTACCACCATTTCACAGAAGGTTGACTACATCGTGACCTCGGATCCTTTGGTTAATGTGACTAGAATGAGAATTGTGCTGGAAAGTCTAAAGGATGTCCCTCTGGATTCAATCTTTGAATTCTTGTATAATTTTAACATTGCATTTGAAAAGGTTGGTAAAGTATAAAACTTTTACATGTCCTATTACATACTTTGAGCTTGAAAGCTGTAATATCCTATGGCTCTATGTTGGTTGTTAGTGATTGGTAATCAGATAAGTAGGGCCAGAATATGATCAGGAGATTCTGGCAATGCGAAAAGACTGAGGTCCCCATCTGAGAGCTATTACATACATTCAGCATGCCCACCCAAGTGGCCTCCAGATGATGTTTACCTACAACTCCAGGCATCCCCTAATAACCATAACAATAATAGCATCATACATTTGTTATACTTTTTATCTATGTACATTTGTTGTCCCAATGGTCCCTTCTGATGCTTCCTTGGGGAATAGAGAGGAAATGCTGAGATGTTCCTTTTTCTTTTGGGCAGCTTACAATTCAGACCATATCAGCTGATGTAAGGCAAGAGGTCATGGTCTACCTCTTCAACAATATGGCAGTTAATTTCAAATTTATCACAGAGGAACAGATGAGAAATTTTTCCACTAGCTTTCGTTACTTCCTCCCTGGCATTACTACTGAGGTACTGGATCAGATCCCACTGGACGTCAGCTGCAGTTATTTTTCTTACTTGTGAGTACTAATGCTTTGCTGAAAGTCTATTAAATACCAAAAAGTTTTTTTCCACCTCGCTAAAACTCACATTTTAAAAAAACACAAAATGTTTCCTTATTTATTAAAAATACAGAATATATCAACATAGAACAAAGATGAATAGGACAAAGAAAACCTCAAAATCCTCATTTTTGTGCGATTACAAGCAAAAAAAAATCCCAGAAAACCTCTTAAACCTCAAAGTAGATGAAGCTTTTAATTTTTGTGATTTTTACACTCAATAAATATTGACATCTATTTTTTGGAATAGTTGGATTTTTGGGCTAATTCCAGCGCAGGCCACATAAACTTCCAAATAGGATAAGGACCTCTTCCATTGACTCATATACAACCTCAGCAGGTCTGAGATGGAGTATTTTTGGATTTTGACTTTTTCCAACCTCTGGGTATAATAAATCTCCAAAAATTTGAGGTTTTTTTTCCACTAAAAATGTGGATTCTATAGTTGAATAAACTCAAATTTATCAGGTTTTTTGGATTCGGACTTAAATAACCACCTTAAATCGTAATTTTGAGAAGCAGAAGTAAAATGGAAAGGTTCCTTGCTCGTTTATATAAAATTAGAGACTACACCCCTATCTTTTTTTTCTTTGCTTTTTCTTAACGGGGTCAGTGACAAGAAGACATTTAAAGTTTTAGTTTAGCGAGAGACAGAACTAAAATGGGGAGCTTCCTTGCTCAATGGTATAGACTTAAAGGTCATGCAGCCATTTTTTCCACTTTTTTACGTCTACCTTCACCTATGTCTAAGGTTCTCATTCTTATAGGTGACAAATATATTAGGATTTTTGCATGATGTTTTATGAGATAAAATAAAATCAGTACCTTAAAAAGTAGGCAAGCTTAGCAAATAAATATGGCTGCCTACATGGAGAAGGAAGAATGACTGAAGTTCTTTGATGCATGAAATTGGCAGAATTGAAGGATTAAAGGACAAAGCATTGTTAGATATGTTTTTAGAAGGACATCTGCATACATGCCTTTGTAGACCTCTATTTAGCCATAATTTGAGTTTCCATTTGGAAATTTGGAAAAAAGAACATGCAAGTGGAAATAACTGTCTTAAAAAAAGGAATTATCTTAATTTCAGGCTTTTTCTAATCTTTTTGTTAAGGTTCTCTGCTTTCAGTGGAGTTTCTAAGTTCCTGGCAAAGGACCTCAAAGCTCAGGTATTCAACAAAATTGTCGCTTACTTGGACTACAAATCTTCCCTGGCCGACACCTCAGGTACTGTATTTCACCCACTAAATGATGCAGTTTGTTGCTTTCACTGTTAACATTCCCAATTCCAGTAGTCTGTAGCAACCAATCAGATGCTAACTTTTATGGAACTAACTGATGCAAGTAAACTGCTGGTTGGTCATCATGCTTTTCAGAACTTTTTGGCAAACTTGATTAGGGTTTCTGCATAATAACATAAGGATTTCTCTTCTGCTCCCTCAAGGCTCAGCCTGCAGTAGCTTATACACCAACAGTAAGACATACGTGAGCAATATTTTCTTCAGCTTTTCCTATTATGCAACAATTTATGAACTGGACAAGTACTACGTCGATTTCAATGCGGTAAGCTTCTGATTTCCCAAATGGTCCAATGGCTGTATGCCTGACAATATAGCAAGGTGCATGGGGAATACAACATGAATGTACTGTCTATCCAGTTCAAAATGCTTTTTTTAACTTCTACTTCCAGTCTAATGGGTACATAGAGAGCTAAATATCATATTACATGTAGAACCTAAGAACCCATCCTTTTGGTGTAGGCATTGGAGGGGACCTACAGCGATACAGTTATACATTTAACAGGTGATGAAAATGATCTCTCTTGAGCATATTTGTCCCTCTCTGACATTCATAGCTCCATATCTTTGTTTTGGTATTTTCTACAGTATGATGTTCTGGGCATGCTTTCCGGCAAGCAACTGGGCAACCTGCTAATGAACAGCACAGCCATTAGGAATCAGATGGAGGCCGTACCCATTTTGGTTGAACTGGATAAACGCAATAGCTACGAAGAAGTTTCTGCTTTCATGGAGGAGTGTAATAGAGTGGCACAAGAGGTCAGCATCGCAATAGTCAGCGCTCTACCCCATACCCACATGCACCAAATATTTCTTGACCAGCATTTTTGGAGCTTGAGTTCATTACATTTATAAGTATTTCACTAACCGTGATTGATGCATACGGTATGTCCTGAACAGCTTAGTGAAGGGGGTGACTATTTATATTTAATTTTATGGTATCTCTCTATACAGCTTATGTGCAAAATTAAGAGGGGGGCCTTTTGCAGGAGTATTATAACACAGGAGGTAATAATCAGCTTGAAAAACAAAGGTAGCAAAGGAAAGGCTAAAACGCCAAGCTGAATACTTAGAAGCCATGGGGAAGCAAAGCATAAAAAATATTCTCAATATTTCAATAAAAATAAAGGTGAAAATAAGATTAAGGGGGTTCTTTATCAAAGTCCGAATTTATCTCAATATTTTCTGAAAAAAACTACGACCAAATACGCACAAGTTTTTTCGGTTTACTTATTAATACACTTTCCCGAAAATTTTGTTTGCGGGAAAAAAATCCGAAAAAATCGTGAAAAATACAAATTTTACAAATTTTTCAGAATTTATGCCCGAAAAACTCAGAATTTCACAATATTTTTGGAATTTTCACCCGAAAACGCAGCACAGATCAAAAAATCTTTTTGACTTCTCCCACTGACTTATATGAAACCTCGGCAGGTCTCAGATGGCGGATTTTCGGATTCTGACTTTTTTCATACTCGGGGTATAATAAATTCGGATTTCATACTAAAAAAACATCGATTTTTTAGGTTTTTGCCATTCGCAGTTTAGTAAATAACCCCCCAAAAGTATAGAAACCTTTTAAAAATGGCAGGATAATAATTGTATCACATCTCTTACTGCTGTATAATATTCTTGGGATTTGAATTAACTCTCTTTTACTCTATGTCTTTGCAGAGGAACGTTGTTGCGCTGCCAGATGCTAACATTCAGTATCTGATATACAAAACAGTCTGGAAAGTTGTCTCCGTAAATTTGGAAACATCTGCAGATTACACGGCTTGGTTTGGCTACAAACTGGACCTTCTGTTACCCAGCATTTCTGTACAAGAAATCAACATATTTCCTTTGGACATAGACTGCAACTCCCAATCGGCCATGTAAGACTACCCTGTTCTCCTGAATAAATGCAGATAACTTTTAAATAGAACATGAATTCCATACCATGTACATGCACAAAAGGAGGTGTACCTAATATGGCTTTCCTTCAGAACCTACATCTCCTGTCTTTCTTACCAGGTTGTGCCCAACTAAACCTCTCAAGTCTGGTGATGATTTTGAGCTCTAATTGGTAACACATTGCCAATCTGTGCTCTTTTACGGTGGCCATAGACGTACAGAAAATATCGTACGAAATTCATTTTCGTACAATATTCGGTGTGTATGGTGGGAAAAGAGCCGACTGATATCGGCAGAAGACTTGGAGATCGGTCGGCTTGTCGATCGGGCTGGACAGAAAATTTTGATTGGGCGCCTTTGAAGGCACCCATACATCGGCCATTGTTAGTGCTGAATTGTAAGATACAGGTAGAATTCTATTGTTTCTATATGTATATCTGACGATTCAGCTCTACACGTGTGTATTGAAACGAACGGTCTTTCTTGGATTTATTATTACGTCTATGGCCACCTTAAACCACCAGAAATACTTCTGCATTGTGATTGGGACAGCCTTTGCTTGTTCAACCCTGTTTTTTATTCCTCTAACAAACCCACACTCTGGGAGTTATTCATTAAAGTCCAAATACCAAAAACTTCCATTTTTTTTCCAAATCTTTTCCAAAATTTTTTGGAGATTTTTTATACCCCGAGGCTGCAAAAAGTCTGAATCTGAAAATCCGAAGCCTGTGTGGTCTATGCTGGATTTAGCCCAAAAATCAGACTATTTCAAGGTTTTCGGGCAAAAATCCAAAAAAATTCAGATTTTTCGGGAAGAAGCCTGGAAAAAATCAAGCGATTCTGGAAAAAAAATCCTAAAAATCATATGATTCAGATTTTCGCTAGATATTATCGAGTTTTTCCCCGATATGATTAAATTGTGCTTTTATTTATTAATAAATAAGGTCAAATCATGGATTCTAGTTTGGTCGGACTTTTTTAATTTAACAAATCATTCGGATTTTGATAAATAACCCCCTCTATGTTGGCTACAGGGTTGAAGGCTTTAGCAGCGCATTCAAAAGACTATCCGAGGATCAACGTGTGGCATTTCATGCAAGAATCAAGTCTTATCTCAGTGATGTCAAAGCCTCTTCAGGTAATGTCTGCATTAGAACATACTATAAAACTATGTCTACTTTGATAAACCTATAGATAACCCTAAAGCAAAATTCCATCGCTGCTCATATAACAAACTGTATCCCTTTGTCTTTCTGGCAGCCTCTACTTGTCACTCTGGGGAAAGCAGCAGTACATGGATTGAAAACAACTATGGACAGTTTAAAAGCTACGCCACCCTGCAGGAGTTCAAAGAATTTAACACAAACTTTAACACAGTAAGTACTCAGCCTTCCCATTTGTTGGAAAGTTTTATAAATACGTGACAAATAATATTTGTACAAACTTCCCTACATTGAAACCTTTTAATACATAAAAGGTATTCAAAAAATATAATTTCATATCATATCATGGTGCAAAAGGATTTCATTGGTTCTAATCTGTGCTTTTTGGTGTGACATATAATAAAAGGAAAAATGTAACTCCTGCAGCCTTGTGCCTTTATATGGTCACAGAACCCTCAGTGACTTCTAATATCCTTATCATTTACAGTAGGGGGTACATTATCCCTTATAATACATGAGTGATACTCAGAGTTCCCTGTATAACTCAGCCTGCAGCCTTGTGCCTTTATATGGTCACAGAACAACCCCTCAGTGACTTCTAATATCCTTATCATTTACAGTAGGGGGTACATTATCCCTTATAATACATGAGTGATACTCAGAGTTCCCTGTATAACTCAGTCTGCAGCCTTGTGCCTTTATATGGTCACAGAACCCCTCAGTGACTTCTAATATCCTTATCATTTACAGTAGGGGGTACATTATCCCTTATATTACATGAGTGATACTCAGAGCCTTCTTCCCTTTTAGAAATGTGATTGTAAATCAAATTTGACAGAAATACTTTAACAGGTTCAGAAATGTGGTTTTCTATGACTAACCTTCCTAATTCTTTTCTACTAGGAAGCTGCACTGCCTGCATGTACAGGCACTCAGATTGCTGATTTCATTGCTACTTCAGGAGGTCTGAGGGATGAAAAGACGGTTATAACTGTCCTTGAAAACCTTGATACTACTGAAGAGTTCCGCACATTCTACACAGAGATAAACACCCTAGCTCCGGTATTTCTACTTCTTATATTCAAGAAATAATTATAATTATGAAATACTCTGCAATGCCTTAGATATGGCATTGGATATAACATAACTCTAATTAAAGGGTCTAACTCTCTTTGCCAGTGAATGAAACAGGCAGTTGATGAGGGGGCAATTAAGTTGTTTTGTCCTACAATTGCTCTAGGGACCTAGAATAATTGCAGGGGGAACCTATATCCTATATAGACCTGAAAGCCCATCTTGAAGATCATCTAGAATAAGACTTGGGATGGATATTTATTTGATGGATGATACACCAATGTCTTATGATATCTTTAACTTTGTTATGAGCTAAGGAGGGACCTGACCAATAGATTGATGCCTTGAACCATACCTTGATACCTCCAACAAGCAATGTTTTAGATTATACACAGAGCATACTTTCTAATCCTGCACCACAACAAGCTCCTCTATGTGCTGTGAGCTTCCGGTAGCGAAACCCAAGGCCCCGGCACAGATTTCAGCACATTAATAGAGACTGACCACCTTGAAGAGTTTAAATTGCTTCTTTGCTGGCTTTTATTTTCAAATAAACACAATTCTTCAGCCCACTGGCTTCACATGGGGGAAATCACATAACATAAACAGTCCCACTTCACACCCTTAATGGTGTTCTCTTTACTCACATTTGAGTTTAGCCCTCACTGGCTTTCAGCAGACCACAAGTCCCAGAATCCTCTCTGTGCACACTTGATACACTTGGTAGCGGTTTCTCTGGTCCTTTCCCAGACCTTTGGAGATCTCTCCAACTCAGGGGAATCACTCTCTGGTTTCCTGGTGCTCACGAGCACTCCTTCCATGGCCCTTCACCCTCCTCCACTCTAGGGGGTCTCTAGTGGGAAGCAGCAGCACTGAGGTATTGCTCCACACCTCCTTTTAACTACCACATACCTGTAGTTTATTACCTCTAACTGCCTTTAGCTTGGCATCTGCAAAACCCTTACATGGAGCAAGGGATGGAAGCCCACCCTACTCTCTTCCATCCACTCCAGGGACCCATAATCCAGTTTTTACTAAGCTGGTTCACCACTTTAACAGCTTAACTAGCTGCAGCAATACACATTTCCCTGGAGTTTCTTATTTCACCAGCCTAATACACATGATATTGTGCAGTTTTGACACACATATATTAGAGTGCCCATAATTTACTACCTATTTATGGGGTTGGGTTCACCATATCCATATGCACTGCATGTAGTACCATGTACTAATAATCATAATAATATATTTTATTACAGACTGAACTGAGGAACAGCCCAGAGATAAAGATGATTGTGCAGGACACATTTCAGACCATCTCAGTCGATTTTAAATCTTTCACAGTGGAGCAGTGGACACAATGGTTCCAAGTCATCCTTGTAAATGTCCTTTTTGCTGTCAATGAAACGGAAATTTCATATATTCCAAATCCTCTGCCTTGCAATGCTTTCCAGGAGATGTAAGTGCCCCAAATGTAACCATGTGCTAAATTCTATGGTTAGAATGGATCTAAAATAACGCTTCTTTGCAGAAGGCAAATGGCTAGGAAGTAGGACAACCAATCAGATGCTTGCATTCAAACAGCTGACCTGTGCATACTGCCTATTGGTTGATTTGTATGCGTTACTACATCAAAAGTAAACTTTGTATCTGTCATTACATTAACCCATTTGCAAATTTACATTGCTCAATACCGATGTAGACCTCTCAGTTAAGTGCTCCTTGTACAGAACAGATGGGTATTAAGAAGCCATTTAGTATTCATTTTGCTTTTGCTGATTCCCCTTCTACCTGCTGGATCACTAGTTTGGGGGACAATCCTTGATGTGACCATACATGCAGAAGTAGTTGGGGAGTATCACTAAAAAACTGTCAAATCAGTACCGTTTTTAGAAGAAACCTGACTATATGCAGTGAAATTCTCCCTTCATTTACTGCTGTGGATAGGAATTGTCAGACGGTCCCTAACTGCTCTGCAGGGAAACAATCATACTTATGAACAGCAGGGGGAGCCCCCGCCTTACTTCCCAGCCATACAGAACTCAAGCAGCTTTGTTTGTTTCCCTGTAGAGCAGTCGGTGACTGTGTCGAGATTTGTATTGGATTTTATTTGTGCCTTTACATCCCCTTTACTGTTTCCAACTCCAGCTGCAGGGACAAAGATCATGGAGGCAGATTTAAACAGATAAACTGGGATTCTATTTGGAGGATTATTTTGCTGCAGCCACTGGTTCTGCAGAGTTGGAGAAAGTTTGAATTAAACATTACTATAAAATCCACATAAAATTACATGACAACACAGGACCCAGTGCAGTCTGTATATTCTGATTATAAATCAGTCTTGTTGTATCGGCTTCTGCCAGATATTATTTGACTTGTGCTGTTTTGATTTATGACGATCCCTACGCAGCCAAGACCACACTGAGCATGTGCACAGTCTTGGTCTTGCAAAGATGTTTAACAAAGTTACAAGATGGTGACCCCCTGTGGCCAACTTTGAAAGCATAAATCATTTGTTTGATTAGGCTTGTGGTGCAGTAAATTCATGTTTATGTTTAGTATACAAAATACAGCATTTCTAGCCTTATTCTATTTTACACTTTACTTCCCCTTTAAATGTAAATTAAGGTATGATTTGGGGTGATAATTGATCTGATGTCCTAGATATGCTTGAGACTTTGGCTGATAGACCAATGTTCTCCTATGTCTGTAATAATGTTAGTTAATGTTGTAGTTATGAGGCCTGATCAAAGGGGCTTAGAACTGTCAGCCAACAGCTCTAAACCATAGAGTAAAGCAAGCTACAGGCGCTCTACCATCACCTTTTCAATGGTTGAAACCATTCTTCTTCAAAGAGCTCATTAATGCTAAACGATTTTCCATTATTCACAGAGTTAAAGGCTTTAACACTGCTGCAGAATATATGACAGAGGAAACCAAACAGATGCTTTATGAAACATTAATCAAAAGGCAATTTAAATCCACCGCTGAAGTCTCAGGTAAGAATGGAACAATACTGCATTTACATAAATGAATTCATTGTGTGGTATTCATGATATGACTATGAGGCAGAAGAATTACTTTTTTGGGGGGTATATCCACCTCTGTATGACACAGACACAAAAATATGAAAAATATATGGATGTGTTATATTCTTTAGGTGTCGTCTGCGGTGAAAATATTAAAAGATCGCAGGAATGGCTGGACATAAACTTTGGAAGTTTTGTTGCATATGCTGACTACTCTGATATCATCAAATGGAACACAAACTTCGCTGTGGTAAGTACACAAAATACATATATACATTCTAAAGCCATTGCATTTGCATAGGTACAGGTGGAGTAGTCTTTGGGGCAGATTTACTAAAAGGCAAAGTGACTAGCGCTGGCGAAGATTCGCCATTGTTACAGTTTTCAGGGACTTCGCCGATTTACGGGTGCAGGCGTCACTTCGCTAGAGAAGAAGTTATACAGTAGCGGTGATTCGCACTTCAACGCCAGGCGAATTTTCTAATTCACTAAAATGCGTATTTTACTGACCGTTACCTCTTTTACCAGATTTGCCTTTCCCAGCTCAGACCAGGCGAAGTGCATTGGAGTATATAGATCTTCCTCAATCTTCTACTTACATTATATTTTTTAGTGGAAAAACGCTGGCGTCTTTTTTTTTTTCAGAGTGATAGACTGCAAAAGTGCTTAAATTTTTTTGGGGTAACCGGGTTCACCCATACATTTTAACTATAAAGTGGGCTCATGTGTAGGGCATTATAACAACTCTATATTCTTTATTAAGGTTTCCTGGACTCATGTAATATAATGTATTTGCTGCAACATATACAGTATATACTTGAGTATAAGCCGAGTTTTTCAGCCCCCAAAATATGCTGAAAAACTCTACCTCGGCTTATACTCGGGTCAAGCGCAAAAACAGTCGTCGGCGTCTAATAATAGTTGTCGGCGCCTAAGAATAGTCGCCGGCGTCCAAGAATAGTCGCCGGCGTCCAAGAATAGTCTCCAAGAATATTCGCCGGCATCCAAAAACGAGACGCCGGCACCTCCAATGGGAGCAGAAACCCTAAATTTTTTGATTGAAACTTACCATAAGCTGCTGCATTTCTCACCCTGGGCTTATTTTCGAGTCAATAAGCTTTCCCAGTTTTTGGAGGTAAAATTAGGTACCCCGGCTTATACTCAAGACGGCTTATACTCGAGTATATACATATATATATATATATTTAACTTTAAATTTCCTGCCGTATGCAAATTAGCCCGAACGAAGACCTCTAACAAAGTTGCGCTAGGCAGAATTGAATGCTAGGGCATCTTTGCTTTGATTTGCTCGCATTGCCGAAGTAACGCTAGCAAAAAATCGCCAACATTCGCTGCCCTGGATGCAACTTCGCATTTTAGTAAATTAGCGTTGTCTGAGCGAATTTTTGCCTGATGAAGTATTGCGATGGCTGCATAGCTGTCGCTGGTGAATTTTCGCAGCTTAGTAAATTTACCCCCATATCGGAACACAATGTACACTTTTACAACATTGATTTCAACAGCTGTGTTGGCCAAAAATTTTAATGAGACTGCCTCCATCTATAGAACTGTTCTTTGATAAGCAAGAGAGTCTAGAAAAGACTATGAAATGCATTTTGATCTCTTTTAGACGGAAGTCATTACAACGCTGAGTGTCACTCAACTAGCAGAAGTTGCTCTCCAGAATGGAAACATTAACAATGAGGAATTTGCTTGTCAGATTGTGGGAAGACTCCAGGGAGGTCAGATTAATGACGTATATTCATTCTTGGACCAGTTCTACACATTTTTTCAGCAGGTATCTATAGTCATTCTCAGTTGGGGTTTCAAATTGTAAAGTCACCACAATACACATGAACAGATCTGGAAAGCATTTTTGGAGCTACGAAATACCTCGGCCAGGACAGGAGTTGCAGTTAATGGAAGTTAACGGTGGATCTTTCTCTTACAGCTGAACATTGTTCAGATACCAAATGCTGATGTCCAATGGAAATTCCTCTCTGGAAGCATAGACATAATCAAGAATGAGCTGGCCGCTTATTCTACCAGCCAATGGGATTTGCTGCTTTCATCCAGGCTAAAACCTTTCCTCCCTTCCATGAATGCTGATTTATTAGGCACCCTTCTCAACTCAGCCAACTGTGACAGCTACCCAATCATGTAAGTGTCTATAAAACCTAATGATGGAGTGGAGAATGCAGCTCCATCTACTAAAAGAATCGTATATTATTATTATTATTAACATGTATTTATATAGCGCCAACATATTGCTTAGCACTGTTGTATACTGTATAATATAGATTTCACCAAACATTGAACTATGGTTAGATATAATGTCACTTTAGTTTGAGGTCCATTTTATTTTTCCCTGTATTTTTCTGGGACCAGACAGTAGAATTAGAGTTATAATTAGGTGTTTCATTTATATGAAATGCCATGGTGGAACATGTTCAGGAACTGTTCTTGACAGCCTATATTGCATTCCTTCCTGAATGGTTTGTTTCTTTTAATATACAGTGTGAAATACTTGAATGGAATATATGATGCCCTGTCACCTGAGACCCGCAGAAGCCTTTATAACACCCTGTACGCATTCCTTAATGGCAAATTCACTGCCACAGGTAGGACCTCCCTCGGCATCTGGTTTTTCTGATTAACAAAGCAGGTCACTCAAATGGGTCTTTTGTAGTACCCTATACTTCTGCTATGTTTGACTGAGCTTTGGTTCCTAAGAACGTTCACATAACTCATTGCTTCCTTATTTGTTTGCAGGAAATGCTTGTACGATAAATGGTGAGACCAACAAGGACTGGCTCTCAAAATCCCTTGGCAAATTTAGTGTGTACGCCCCATATAATGATCTTGTTAAGGTCCAAACCAACTTTAATGGGGTAAGTAAACTCTACAGAAACCTTTATAATAGTTATAATGATCATTTATCATTTTATTCCTGCTAACATAAAAAAACAATTGATTTCTGCTTGTAGTTGGATCTGATTGGTGACTTGTCTTCCAACCAACTTGCTGGTCTTCTACTCAGTGGGAGTGTCCTGTCTAGTGATAGCAACATCAACAGTGTTGCTCTGGTTCTACAAGGGATGAGCTTTAGTGAGCTGGACACCTTCCTAAATAGCCTTCAATCCATTGCTGCTACGGTAAGTCTTACAGGAAAAACATAGCCCATTAAGGAGTATTTTGATTACCCTTAATTGGCCTAATATCTCCAAAGACTAATCTGTATGGAAACATCATTTTTATACAGCCCCAATTTTATAAAAACTGGCCCACTACAGACAGAGCAGTTATTAGATAAGTTCAAAGATCTCACCATGTTCACCAGATACTGTTTCTACTGAAATGAATGCTGTGACATCACGTCATGATGTAGCGTGTGTGTGTTCCATGTGATGCCTGCAAAGTTGGATGACATTGATATCAAGAACAAGAAGAGTGAATAATGCCAGGGATGTCCCTGGTTTATTAAATGAATGCTGACTGCTGTATGGCTGAAAATAGCAAAGAATACCCATTACTTTTAATTAAGAAAAGAAGGATATTTCACAAATTGTAATGAATGTATAGCTGCTCAATACAGCGGCCACTTTGGAAATGTTTGAATAAAATGGCTAACCTTACTGATTTTTCGCATTCCTCAGAACAATATTGTGTCCATTCCTAATGGCAAGAGTGTTTTACTGGATGCAATCTATGGCACCATTGCAACACAATTTTCCATCTTCACAAGTGAACAATACACAAACTATTTTGGATCAAAACTCAGCCTATTACTTGGTGGCATTTCTGCAAGCCAAATTAACCTCATTCCTGACAGCATCAACTGCCAAAACCTACAAAACATGTAAGCAGAAATAAACACTTGTCTTTTAACTGCCTTTGTCATTGGCTTCCAAACTGTAGGGCTGGCCACTCTGGGAAATTAGAGCAGCAACAGGGGTTTGGGGTAGGGTTAAGTCTGTAGGCCAGTTAGGGTGAGAATTCTGGAGAATGCCCATACTCTCTTCTAGATACACCTGAAAGCCCAGCTTGAAGTCAAATAATATTGGTCAATGACTATGAAGATTTTCATTCATCCAGGTCATGGTATATCTAATATAAGAATTACTTATATTACATATCTGGTTTCAGTATTTTCTGTCATATATATTCTTGAAATTATGGTTCTACTATGGCTGGAACTACTACACCAATGTGTTCTATATTTGTGCCCATTTCATGCCCTAAGGAAGGGCCCTTTCTAAAAGCATCTCCACTAGGAAGTGACCCAACATTATTAATACTTATGTAAAGAATTCAATGTAAATATGAAAGTTCTAATTATGCGATTGATAGTCTCTGTTTAAAGGAGAAGGAAAGCCACGGAGGCATTTTATTGGCAATAGATTAGCTGCAATAGTGCAAGCTAGAATGCTATATTTATTCTGTAGAATGTTTTACCATACCTGAGTAAAAAGCTCTAGAAACTCTCTGTTTGTTTAGAATAGGAGCTGCAGTATTAACATGGTGTGACATCACTTCCTGCCTGAGTCTCTCCCTGCTCTGCGCTCAGATTACAGTAGAGAAGGGAGGGGTGGGGGGAGAGGAGCAAACTGAGCATGCTCTTGCCCAGGGCAATGAGGTTTAAGATGAAAACAGGAAGTCTGATACAGAAGCCCATGAGTACACAATAGAAGGAAAGAAATGCAGTGTTTCTTTTGACAGGGGACTCAGAGCAACATTACTTTGGAGGTTTACTGGTATATTTAGATGGACCTTTCTGATAAGGCTTACTTAGTTTTAACCTTTCCTTCTCCTTTAATTCTGAGTTCTTAAATCGAATTATTTCCCCTTTCCATCTAACCAATATAGAATAAATGAATTGAACAAACGCAGCAATGATATATCAGCCAGCACCCAAAAAACCATCTACGAGAAAATAAAGTCTATACTCTTGACTCAGCAGCAAAGCAGCGGTAAGAGGGACTACATTTTTGGGTGGTTTGTTGAAATGTGTTTTCCCATGGTGCATTGCAATATTTTTTTACATTTGTCTGTGAAATTGTATTCCCTCTCAGGCTCAGCGTGCAGTGGAGGTGCAGGTGGCAGTGCCGGGTGGCTCCAGACCAACTTTGCTTCCTTTAGTACCTATCTGTCATATAATGACATTGTCACGCTTAAACCAGACTTCATCTTTGTACGTATGATGGTGAAAATGAAAAGTCTTTATGATGTATATGTAGTAGTATGAAGTACACTCCTAGAACTGAAATGAAAATGATTGTGAATAATGTCTATAGGAGGGTTCCTACTCCCCCATAATCAACACCTCCTTTCCATGAAACATATAGGGGGTTATTTATTAAAATAAGAATGCTAAAAACTCGAACAATTCAAATTTTTTGATGTTTATTATACCCCGAGGATGCAAAAAGTCAGAATACTCAACCTGTCGAGGTCCTGTAGAAGTCAATGGCAGAGGCCCTATTTGTCAAAATCTGAATTTTTCACATGGTCTGTGCTGGGTTTCGTATGATAATCTGAATATTTCAGGCTTTTCCGCCGATTTCAGGAAAAATTCTGACTTTTCGGGAGTCATATCCAAAAAAATTCAGATTTTTCATGTAACAATGGGAAAAGGTGGTGTTTTTTTCCCCGATCTGATTTTTTTCATGATAAATAAGGATAAATCATGGATTCCAGTTTGGTCTGACTTTTTTTATTTAAAACATGTGAAAAATTCGGATTTTGATAAATAACCCCTTATAGTATAAAAAAGAAAGGAAGTACAGGAAGAGAAACTGATATGTCTCCATAGAAAACCATGGAGCCATAGCCCAGTAAGGTAATAAGAGATGCTCCAGTTCTACTAACCAATACCTATTGGCAGGTTGCTGTGACTTAACCATATAGAACAAAGAGGAGCATGCCTCAGACTAAAAGCAGGAAGAACAAAAATACTTTGAGGACTAGTTTTCATATATTTTATTTATATGGGTGTGCCCAGCGGAAATATGAATAACTAAATATATATTTGTATTAATTTTGCTTTATTTTCAAGACTTAACTGACCCTGGTAGGCTAGCTAAAAGCTTTCTTATCACCTCATAAAGCCCTAAAATCTTGAGAGGCAGAAGCACCCAAAATGATACTGACATGTACTAACTTTCTTGACAGACGGACGCCATACCTTTGCTCACAGCTAACCAACTTGGATGGTACACTATAAAGGGTGATGCCATCAGAGACAGTGATAAGATCGCAAAGATCATGGCTGGAATGAATGGAGAGAATCTTGGCGCATTCTTGGACGCCTTAAATATGGCAGCTAAAGAGGTAAAATGGTTTTTCCATTTTTATTCCAGATACCCATCAGCAGAGCAAACATTTTGGGCACATTAAAAATGGAGAAAGTGTCACATGCTGCTCAGAAGTATTGGATAGAAGGAGTACCATGTTCATGTAGGATGTGTCCTGTTATGTAGAGGGTGTGTCATGTCCATGGAGGATGTGACCTGTTATATAGAGGGTGTGTCATGTCCACGGAGGATGTGACCTGTTATATAGAGCGTCATGTCCATGGAGGATGTGCCATGTTATATAGAGGGTGTGCCATGTCCATGGAGTTTGTGACCTGTTATATAGAGCGTCATGTCCATGGAGGATGTGTCCTGTTATATAGAGGGTGTGTCATGTCCATGGAGGATGTGTCCTGTTATGTAGAGGGTGTGTCATGTCCATGGAGGATGTGACCTGTTATATAGAGGGTGTGTCATGTCCACGGAGGATGTGACCTGTTATATAGAGCGTCATGTCCATGGAGGATGTGTCATGTTATATAGAGGGTGTGCCATGTCCATGGAGTTTGTGACCTGTTATATAGAGCGTCATGTCCATGGAGGATGTGTCCTGTTATATAGAGGGTGTGTCATGTCCATGTAGGATGTGACCTGTTATATAGAGTGTGTGCCATGTCCATGGAGGATGTGTCCTTTTATATAGAGGGTGTGTCATGTCCATGGAGGATGTGTCCTGTTATATAGAGGGTGTGTCATGTCCATGTAGGATGTGTCCTGATATATAGAGGGTGTGTCATGTCCATGGAGGATGTGACCTGTTATATAGAGGGTGTGCCATGTCCATGGAGGATGTGACCTGGCTGTTACATAGAGCGTCATGTCCATGGAGGATGTGTCATGTTATATAGAGGGTGTGCCATTTAACATAGAGAGTGTGTCATGTTACTTAACACAATGTTAAACTGAATGCACACTAAAGCCTTCTGTGCATATACACGACTGGATACACATTTATAGAGGCTGTGCAGTTATTTCTTTCTTTTCAATTTCTTTTTATTGAATTTTATAATAATCCAGCAATAAACAGTTCATACAATAAATTGACATGACTATTTCAGAGTACTGTGCAGCTATGTACGTACTCTACAATTCAAACTTCTTTCTGCATTTCCTCCATTGTGTGGAGTCATTAATTGTCAGCATATTCATCCTTGTGACTCATCCAAAAATACTGAGCTTTAAAAGAGCCAGCAGTGAATGCTCTACAGAGGGTTCCCAGTATATTGTAAATATGCCACTGAGCATTGCACATTTTAATGGTAAATTTACCAATTTTAAACCAATGCTGTTGCACAGGAGATCAGGTAGCACAGAAGACAAGTTTCTATATGTGGTAGGAATCCCTGTTGCAGTGGATGTGTTTCTCATGCTGTTTTTTATTTACCACTTTTTCAGAACAATCTTACTCAGCTGCCGAGTTCAGAGGTCCGAAAGTTCCTTGCTGGTGAGATCTTCTGCCAACTTGGGTCCCTTTTCTCCAAGTTCACTCTGGACGATTACAGCCTCTGGTTCACAGACCGACTGGCATTTTTCATCGGCAGTCTGGATGCAAAGTCCCTTGGCTCTATCCCTACAGACATTTCCTGTGATAAACTTGCCTTCCTGTAAGAACAAGAATATCTTGAATATATTTTGTGAGGTAGAGGGAATGATAAATGTCATACTCCATTAGGGGATCTTGCTTCTCTGTCACGTAGGGAAAACCAAATATCGGGAGTGCTCCTTCCTGTGTTCTTTGTAGTTTTCTGGCTAAAATTGCCACATTTCTCCTTGGGAGGGGCCCTACAGTATTCACCTGTCACAAGGTCTTACTCCACAAAGCTCCATGACCATCCACAATGGCAGGCAAGGGAGATAATTAGAAATAGCTGGAAGAGGAATCAAGTGTAGATTGTGTTAATCATTAGTAATACAAGCCGTGATCATCTAGGTCAGGGGTTCATAACCTGTTTTTTTATCCGTGAGCCACTTTTAAATGTTGGGGAGCAACACAAGCATGAAGATAGTCTCTGGGGTGTCAAACAAAGAATATGATTGGGTATTTGGTAGTCTCTATGTGGACTGGCAGCCTACAGGAGGCTCTGTTTGGCCATAAACCTGTTTTTATTCAACCAAAGCCTGTAATATAAAAATAAGCCCCTGCTTTGAGGCCACTGATAGCAACATCCAATGGGTTGGAGAGCAATATGTTACTCACGAGCCACTGGTTGGGGCCCATCAGTAATACAAGCCATAATCATCTACTGTAGATGAGTCAGGTCAGTCAACTGTCAGTTCCCAGTCTTCAATCATCAGAATGAACATTTACATTATTACTCCATTACCCTGGGTACATTAAGGGAAAAAAAATATTTTTTTTCCATGATAAATAAATAGTTTATAGATAATGTTAATTTCTTTATTGACTAGTGTTTTCCCATTCCCACAGCTAAGATATAAAGTACTGGCCACCTTATAAACAGGTGATTCCTACTCCAATAGAAACCATAGAATTGTGTCAAAATATGTTTTGTACCCACTTTGATGCTTTATATACAAGCCAACAATGATTTCTTGTCATATTCTCTACAGGGTGGAAGTCTTTACCAACACCTCGTACGTACAGAATTATGAAGCCATATACAAATTCCTGCTTTCCGTTCTTCAGCAACAGAAACAAATCTCTGGTAAGATTATTATCTTGTGTTGGAAATGGTAGACATCAAGACGGATCACTCTCATGGAAATTTAGGTTTTTAATTGCAACACGCTAGTCCTCAGCTTGATATAGGAAACAACGACATTAAAGGGACACTGTCATGATTTTTATAGTGTAGTTTTTATTTCTAAATGACATTGTTTACACTGAAAAAAAATTCACTCTAACATATAAGATGTAATTCCTGAACCAAAAAGCATATATTTATTAGTATATATTTTTTTAGTTGTAATATTGGTGTGTAGACAGCATCTCAGGTAATTTTGCCTGGTCATGTGCTTTCATAAAGAGCCAGCACTTTCTGGCAGGCTGTTGTTTCTCCTACTCAATGTAACTGAATGTGTCACAGTGGGACCTGGATTTTTACGATTGAGTGTTGTTCTTAGATCTACCAGGGAGCTGTTATCTGGTTACCTTACCATTGTTCTGCTGATAGGCTGCTAAGAGGGGGAAGGGAGTGGGGGGGATGTCACTCCAACTTGCAGTACAGCAGTAAAGAGTGACTGAAGTTTATCAGAGCAAATGCACATGACTGGGGGCACCTGGGAAACTGATAATATGTATAGCCCCATGTCAAATTTAAAAAAATTAAATTTAAAAAGCCTGTTTGCCCTTTTGAAAAATGAATTTCTGTGCAGAATTCTGCTGTAACTGACGTTTTGAAAAAAAAAAAAGTTTTCCCGTGAATTCCCTTTAATCTGACGTCTTTCTTTCTAGGTGTTGCTTGTACCAGCCCTGATCTGTCCAGTAAAGACTGGCTGCTTAAATACTTTGGAAAATTCACTAAAGAAGTACAATGGGATCAACTTGTGGCTTTATTCCCAACGTTTGATGTTGTAAGTAAATTTTTTCCTCCATGGCCTATTAAACTATCACACCTATTACAAATACAAAAGATACTTTATTGACCTTAAAGTTAACTTTTAGTATGTTATAGAGATCTAAGCAACTTTTCGATCGTTCTTCATTATTTATTTTTGGTAGTTTATTATTTGCCTTCTTCTCTTTGCAGCTTCCAAATGGGGGTCACTGACCCCATTTAAAAAACAAATGCTCTGAAAGGCTACACATTTAGGGGGTTATTTATCATAATCTGTTTTTTTTAAAAAAAAAATTCAAATAAAAAAGTCAGACCAAACTAGAATCCACGATTTGACATTATTTATTATTAAAAACATCAGGATTTATTTCGGATCAGAGAAAACTCTATAAAATTGAGCAAAAACCAGAATCGTACATTTTTTCCGGAGATTTTTCCCAAATCGTAAGATTTTTTGGGTTTTTCCTCTAATTGTTTTGATTTTTGCCCAACAAGGCCGAAATAGTTGGATTTTCAGGCTAATTCCAGCGCAGACCACAGAAACTTCCAAATATGATGGGGACCTCTCCCATTGACTTGTATAAAAACTTGGCAGGTCTGAGATGGTGGATTTCCTTGAAAAGTTCTAGTTTTTTTTCATGAAAAAAGTTGGATTTTATATTAAAAAAAATTACATTTTTCTAGTTTTTAGCATTCGGACTTCAATGAATAACCCCCTTATTGTTATTGCTGCTTTTAATTACTTGTCTTTCTAATCAGGCTGCTCCTATTCATATTCCAGACGCTTATTCGTATCAATGCATGGTTGCTAGGGTACTTTGGACCCTAGCAACTGGATTGCTGAAATTGCAAACTGGAGAGCTGCTGAATAAAAAGCTAAATAACCCAAAAACCACAAATAATAAAATGCAATATTTCCTTGTTTGCAGGTCAGTAGTTTGTCCCTTCTCAGTGGAACCGAGGTTGGCAAGGCCATTGCATCCACCTCAATCATTAACAGTGTTGTGGCCATCAACTCCGTCTACAACAATATTGGCTCCGATATTGCCTTCCTGGATAACATGACTGAATCGATTGCCTGCTTTCTACTGAAGGTAAATGAAATTTCAGGGAAACATCTTGCTGACGTTGGCAGGGGGTTTATTATAGTTTCCAATGGAAAGGGTTCTTATGGAACTATGTTGTTCAAGGGATTCTGTCATGATTTTTATGGTGTAGTTTTTATTTCTAAATTACACAATATAATATTTCATTCCTGAACCAACAAGTGTATTTGTTTAGTTGTAATATTGCTGCGTAGGTGCATCTCAGGTCATTTTACCTGGTCATGTGCTTTCAGAAAGAGCCAGCACTTTAGGATGGAACTGCTTTCTGGCAGGCTGTTGTTTCTCCTACTCAATGTAACTGAATGTGTCTCAGTGGGACTTGGATTTTACTATTGAGTGTTGTTCTTAGATCTACCAGGCAGCTGTTATCTTGTGTTAGGGAGCTGCTATCTGGTTACCTCCCCATTGTTCTGTTGTTAGGCTGCTGGGGGGAGGGAGAGGGTGATTTCACTCCAACTTGCAGTACAGCAGTAAAGAGTGACGGAAGTTTATCAAAGCACAAGTCACATGACTGGGGGCACCTGGTAAACGGACAATGGGGGTCATTTATCAACACTGGGCAAATTTGTCCATGGGCAGTAACCCATGGCAACCAATCAGATTGCTGCATTCATTGTACTTCTTGCAGCTGGCTTTTAAAAAGCTAACCACTGATTGGTTGCTATAGGTAACTTCCCATGGGCAAATTTGCCCAGTGTTGATAAATGAGCCTCAATATGTCTAACCCAGGAGTGCCCATACTTTATTAATGTGAGGTCTATGATGTCCTGTTATGATCAACATCCATTAAACATTGTTAGCATACTGTTCCATGGAAAACATTACTTAAATATCTAGTGATCACCAGCTAAAGACCTACTGGAAGATCCCGATCTACCTTTTGGACAACACTGGTCTAACCGCATTTCAGATTTCAAAATTAAATTTAATAAAATCAGTTATTTTGAGAATTGGATTTCAGTGCAGAATTCTGCTGGAGCAGCACTATTAACTGATGCCTTTTGAAAAAAACATGTTTTCCCATGACAGTATCCCTTTAACAATAAGTCCAATTGAATAGCTTAATAATGGAGGAAAGAAATACCCTGTCAAACTAGTTCAAGCAGATTAGTGACCTGCGGCTACATAATGATAATAATAATAATAATAATAATCAAAAACAAGAGCAATTGCCCTGGGCCCCAAACATAAAGGGGCCCCTGCCCCATAGAGCTTACAGTCTAAGTGGGTGTGTGGATAACATACAGGCACAAATTGGAGGATACTGATGTGTAGCAGGTAAAGAAGAACAAGGTTCTGACAGTAGGGGGCCCATTTACTTAGTTCGAGTGAAGGAATAGAGGAAAAAGAGTTAGAATTTCGAATGGTCAAATATGGCTACTTCGACCATCGAATGGGCTACTTCGACTTTCGACTACGACCTTCGACTTTGAATTGAACAATTCGAACTAAAAATTGTTCGACTTTTCGACCATTCGAAAGGGGGGGGGAATTCTTCGACCCCTAGTTCGCCACCTAAAACCTACCGAGGCCAATGTTAGCCTATGGGGAATGTCCCCATATGCTTCCTAACAATTTCCTGATTGAAGGAATATCCTTCGATCGATGGATTAGAATCTTCGAATTGTTCGATTCAAAGGATTTAATCGTTTGATCAAACGATTATTCCTTCGATCGTTCGATCGTAGGAATAGCGGTAAATCCTTCGACTTCGATATTCGAAGTCAAAGGATTTTACTTAATTAATTAATTAATTAATTAATTAACCCTCGATATTCGACCCTAGGTAAATCTGCCCCTTAGGGTAAGATGGTGGCAGTAGAGTTAATTGGTGGCAGTACAATTTCATATATTAATTGTCCAGTTCCAGATGTCTAAATATTTTAATATTATTTTTATTTTGGCAGCAAACACATTCATTGTCAAACAGTGTGAGAGATGCTATCTTGATGAGAACCCTTGAAGCTCTCTTCAGTGCCCCAGATACCCTGTCCGTTAGCGATGCTCAGAGGTGGATGAAGCAGATTGGTTTCTTGCTTCCTGGAATTAATGGCACAATGACTGAAATGTTTTCCCTGGACATTAACTGTGAAGTCTACCAAACTTTGTAAGTAATCAAATACCAGTGGTAAACAATGTGTGGATATTGTGGGGAAATATGGGCTTGGCCAGCCTTCAACCCTTCCGTTGTGTTCACTCATGTATTATAATGGATAATGTACCCCCTACTGTAAATGATAAGGATATTAGAAGTCACTGAGGGGATGTTCTGTGACCATATAAAGGCACAAGGCTGTGGGCTGAGTTATACAGGGAACTCTGAGTATCACTTATGTATTATAAGGGATAATGTACCCCCTACTGTAAATGATAAGGATATTAGAAGTCACTGAGGGGATGTTCTGTGACCATATAAAGGCACAAGGCTGTGGGCTGAGTTATACAGGGAACTCTGAGTATCACTTATATATTATAAGGGATAATGTACCCCCTACTGTAAATGATAAGGATATTAGAAGTCACTGAGGGGTTCTGTGACCATATAAAGGCACAAGGCTGCAGGCTGAGTTATCCAGGGAACTCTGAGTATCACTCATGTTTTATAATTATAATGTACCCCCTACTGTAAATGATAAGGATATTAGAAGTCACTGAGGGGTTTTGTGACCATATAAAGGCACAAGGCTGCAGGCTGAGTTATACAGGGAACTCTGAGTATCACTCATGTTTTATAATTATAATGTCACCCCTACTGTAAATGATAAGGATATTAGAAGTCACTGAGGGGTTCTGTGACCATATAAATGCACAAGGCAGCAGACTGAGTTATACAGGGAACTCTGAGTATCACTCATGTATTATAAGGGATAATGTACCCCCTACTGTAAATGATAAGGATATTAGAAGTCACTGAGGGGTTCTGTGACCATATAAAGGCACAAGGCTGCAGGCTGAGTTATACAGGGAACTCTGAGTATCACTCATGTATTATAAGGGATAATGTACCCCCTACTGTAAATGATAAGGATATTAGAAGTCACTGAGGGATTGTTCTGTGACCATATAAAGACACAAGGCTGGAGGCTGAGTTATACAGGGAACTGAGTATCACCCATGTATTTTAATGGAAAATGCACCCCCTACATAAAGATATTAGAAGTAATCAGGGACTTCCATGGCCATATAACCAAGAGGCCAAATGCCTCTACTTCAAATTTCCATGATGAAATGAACTATTCAGTTGGCTTTCTTATATTGTAATTTTATTTATAATATAATATTTCAAATTTATTTGATATTGCTAGTTTTATTCACTTAATAATATATGATTTATTCAACAAAATAGTAGGTTTTAGTGACATTGAGCCCATTCTAACGGGCTCAATAATTAGCAGCAAACAAATTTCCCTCAATCAACATTATTTTGATCACTGCTTCAGCACACACTCGGTCATGACAACTAAACCTAAGCCACATTTTTAAGAAAAGACAATGACATGTATCTATTTGTTTGTAGCATTGCAGCAGTGGACAACATATATACTATTCTGACACCACAAAGAAGGACAGAAGTTTATAATTTCATAAGGAGATTCCTGATGAATAAGTTTTCAGGAACTGGTAAGTAAAGAAAATCGACAATTTCTAAGAAACACTGATCTGCATGGCTATGTGTTAAGCTAAGAGTGTTAAAGGAGAACTAAAGCGTAACTAAAGAAGTAGCTAGAAATGTTGTACATTATGTTTTGTGCTTCTGTACCAGCCCAAGGCAACCACAGCCCTTTAGCAGTAAAGATCTGTGTCTCCAAAGATGCCCCAGTAGCTCCCCATCTTCTTTTCTGCTGATTCAATGCACATGCTCTGTGCTGCTGTCACTTACTGAGCTTAGGGACCCACTCACAATATACAGTACACATAGAATAGAAATGTCACAATATAAGGCTGATTAGTAATTAATACAGATAATTACTACATGGCAGCACAGAAACCAGTGCAATTAGCATGAGAATTTAATAATCAGCAAACCTGTAGCATCAGCTTATATTACAGCCAGGGAAGCTCATTTTCTGCTGGATAATTAGTGACGAGCCCTAAGCTTAGCTTCTCAACAGCCAATCAGAGCCCACTGAGCATGTGAGTGTCACAGACACTTTCCAAGATGGTGACCCCCTGTGACAAGTTTGAAGTCCTGGATCATTGCTACTATTGACAAGCTCAAACTTTAGCCTCGGGGAATAAGTTCACTATATAAAATATGGTATTTTTAGCCACATTCATTTTGAGGGTTTAGTTCTCCTTTAACTTGTCTCGCTTCATTAAAAAAAAACATGTTTTTCAGAAAAAGCAACCACAATGCAAAAAATCTGCTGTTCTAGCAACCACAGCTAACAAGGATGCATTTACTGCTATGCTGTAAATCTTATTGGTTGCATTAAGTTACTAAACCTAGAGTAAAGGGAAAGCCCGTCAGATGGCCCCACACACAGGCCAATAAGCTGCCAACTAGGTCTGTTGGCAGCTTTTATCAGCCCGTTTATGGGGGCCTTAATGAGCCCAATCTAAGGGGCATATTTATCAAGGGTTGAATTTAGAGTTTATGTGAGTTTATAAAAACTCCCATAAACTCGAAATTTGGAAAAAAAAATCTAAATTTATTAAAAAAATTGCATTTTTTAAATCCGGGTGAATAGGATCGACCTGCAAACCCGAATCAAATTTGATTCCAGTTTTTTTTTCAAAAAAATAATTTTTTTTTTTTTTTAAGGCAGGTTTTAGATGGTGAAAAGTCAAATTACACTAGAATAAACTCAAAATTCTAATTGAAAAATTTAAATTTTCAATTCGACCCTTGATAAATCTGCCCCTAAGTGTCGTTCATGCAAATCAGTCTCCAATAGAAATTCGCAAAATGGAGAAAATTTGCCAAAATGCATTGAAGAAAAAGGCAACAATTTTCTCTTGCAGATCAAGATCTCTTTTAGATATTTGTAATACTCTCGTAATCTCACCATTGGGTTTTTCCAATCTGTTAGCTATGGAATGGAATTCTTTCTATAACTCCATTTACATTTCTCAATGATATTATTTTAATGACTGGGAGGAAAAAAAGAACAGCTTTGTGATGACCAGCGGTCCCCAATTAGTGGCTCATGAGCAAAATGTTGCTCACCAGCCCCTTGAATGTTGTTCCCAGTGGCCTTAAAGCAGGTGCCTATTTTTTAATTCCTGGTTTGGGGAAGATTTTTGGTTGCATAAAAACCAGATGCCAAACAGAACCTCCTATAGGCTACCAGTCTACATAGGGGTTATCAAATAGCCAATCACAGCTGTTATTTGGCATCCCCAGGGACTTGTTATGCTTGTGTTGCTCTGAAACTTTTTTTTTACTTTTGAATGTGGCTCATGGGTAAAAAAAAATAAAAGTTTGGGGATCCCTGATGTAGACTGTGGTCACCACAAACCTATAACTTTGTAGGGGGAGCTTCACTTCAAGTATAGTCTATTTCTATTCTTTATGGGAACAAATAAACAAGCAGTAGTAAATCCGAATCAAGTTGTTTTTCCTGAGCTTGAGTCAATATGGGAGCAAAATGCGTCATTTTCTGTGCCGACAGTGTCAGAGTTGGCATTAGAATGCAACAAACTAAGGGCAGAGACACACTCAGATTCGGGTGATTAGTCGCCCAGCGACAAATCTCCTCTTCTTGGGGGCGACTAATCTCCCCGAACTGCCTCCCACCGGCTAGAATGTTAATCGCAGGCGGGATAGCGATCTGTGCTTTGTTTTGCGAAGTCGCCCGAAGTAACCCCCCCGAGAAAACTTAAAAAAACAAAGCAATCCGAGTGCCACCCCGCCAGCGATTTAGATCTTCGCCCTGAAGAAGAGGCGATTTATCGCTGGGCGACAAATCTCCCAATCTGAGCGTGTGTCTCTGATATCACCTCCTAATGGCAGCTGTTTACTCCAAGGATCCTTAGCCCATGTGCCCTGATTATGGCATTGCCCCTTATTCAACATAATTGATATAAGTGAGGCAAGGCACAAACACAAAGGAATGTACATTGGCTGTGTGTTTTCTAAGATGAAAATGACCATATATTATACTATAAACATATTTCTCTTTGCAGACATCCCATGCTCCTCTGGTTTACAAGACCAGTACAAATGGCTGATTTCAAATATGGGCCGCTTCTGCGAACAATCAACCTTTAATGACACTCTATTATATTACCCAAATCTTGATGAAGTCAGTTACAACAGATATTGCTTCCTGTCCTAGGACAACTCCTGAATGTGGATCCAAAGGTCCTAACAGAAGACATTTACATTTTTTTTTTTTGTTTTCTCGTTTTTTCTTTTTCCCTGATAATAATTTATGTCGTCCCCCACTTAGTGGGGGATTTGCTTGAAGTAGTGGTGCCTTTCTGATATAAAAGTTGCATCTAGACCCTGAAAACCATTTGTAACAATATTCACCCTAATCTTGGCCCCTTTAACAGCCTGAAGAACAAGCTCAGCTATTATTTTATTATATTGTACAGCATGTTAAATTTCCGATAACATTCCAACACCTTCTTATAACCCTCAGAGAGAAAGATAAGGTGCTGGTGTTACGGGTTTTCACTGGGTTTAATATTTTTCTATCATAAAATGGTGGGTGCATAATTAATACGGACAAAAAACAGATCGTCTGCACTGACCCATGTCAATATTAGAAAATGCCTTAAAGGATAAGTAAACCTTTAAAATAAGTTAAGTTAAAATTGATGAGATATTTTCTAAGAT